>NW_020653685.1:209913-517140 GCF_003589595.1 Hyposmocoma kahamanoa | reverse complement strand
AAGATATTTCCGTTAAAATATCGAAGAGTTCTGAATCGGGATCCAGAGCATGTGGTCAAAACTGTGTTCTTGTATTGTGCCATGATCCTGAGCATGGCACAGCACAAGAACACGGTTTTGAGGCCTCTTGATGGGTTTTTCTAATTTTAAGTGGCTTCTTCACCATTGTGTAGGCGCGTCTGTTCGAGTTTTTTGGAAGATAGTGGCGCTACGTCGTAACGTGGCGGTGCGCGTAAGTTTTTTTATGATATCAAGTGACGGGACCAAAAAGTCTTGCGTCTGGTGGTAAGCGACACATATCCATAACAGGTGCAGTGCTCTTTAGAGCTTTGAATCGCAAATACTTGAGGAGCAGAGAAGTTGACAAGTCCTAAGTATCTGCTCCAAAGTGCTTTTATCGTCATAAAAATGGCACGAACTACGTGAAACAAATTACGTATATGTATCGAGTTCTTAGGTTTTCGCGATTGTTACACATAGGAAAAGAATATTTGTTTTTTCAAACAAACCGACGTTTTGGGCCCTTTACAGGTCCCATGGTAACGGTTGACTGAGATGGTACAGTCATCAACCAGTTATGTCCAATATTAATGCAAACCACTCTATTTTTTCACTTCACTTCCAAAAGTTAATAATTAAATTCGTTATTTTTAATTTTACAAAGAAACATTCCAATTTACGCTACATTACGTTTTACAAATTATCTTATTGAATGAATTTTTATTAAGTTCAATTTATTATTAATTAATAATAGCAATTAGAATAAACTAAAACATATTAATTAGTACTGCAGTCTTATGTCTGTTTGGGATTTATCATCAGAGGAAATACAGGATCCCAAACTGGTGGTACGGAGAAACCATCGTCCCTGTTAAAATTAGGATGTTTTTTAATTTCAATGGCCTCTCGCAGCATCCTGGGTAGATAACGAACTTCTTTTGCAAGGACCTGCTGTTTGTCAAACTCCATTGAATGTGTAGGTTTATCCATGACATGCTCGCAGACTGCAGTCTTGTTTACGCGACGGTGCTTGACATCAACTATATGTTCTTTGACTTGGGTACAAACACTTCGCTTTGTTTGTCCAATATAAGAGAGACCGCACTTTTAATGTGAAAAATAGGGTGGTTTGCATTAATATTAGACATAACTGGTTGAAGACTGTACCACCTCAATCAACCGTGACCATGGGACCTGTAAAGGGCCCGAAATGTCGGTTTGTTTGAAAAAAACAAATATACGCGATTTAAATCCGGAAAAATAGTTTCCTATGTATATGTAATTTTTATAGCTCTTCTACTTAAGAGTTGATCCGTTCCGCTCGAATTCAAATTTTTCCCGTACTAATACGGTTCATTTTGCTCTGTTCGAGGGGCAGGAATACTGGCTTTATCTCAAAATTTAGTTTTTACAATCGAAATTTTCGAAATCGAAAAGCCATTTAAAAAATGTATATCGTATAATGTTCTATTTAGTTCTCAGTTGAATTTAAAAAATCATTGGTATATGTAAAGGATCTATGGAAAACAGCGGTTTTCTTGTACAAAATTCGAGGTAAGTTTGTGTTTTTTTTCTATAGTGAAAATTTCTAGTAATCGTGTTTTCACGCCGTATAGTAATCAGTGCATATCTTCAATTTTATTATATATTTTTACTTTCCCTGTTATGCGAAATTAACCAAAGCATTTTGAGGTTGTAACGATTCCCAAGCATACAAAGTTGGCTAATTTCCTTCGCCAAATATTCAAACCGCTGAAAAATCGTCAGTTGGTAGACGAGGCAATATAAGGATATGATTGTTTAATTATTTTATTAATTTTATCTTTAATTCAGATAACGGGGTCCATAAATTGGTTAATAACAGTTTTCTTCGTAGAAAGAAAACATGAAAAGAAATAATAATAATAATAATAACGCACACACTCCAAGTCGCCCCGCACACACATAGACAAACACAAATTGCACCCATACTCATGAGAGAAATAAAGTAGGCCATATAATAATACTAAATACTAATATTTAATGGTGTTAGTGAGAAATTCTTTTTCTCGCAAACGCCTTTTGTTAACAAGCACCTCAAAGAAATGGCGCATAATGGGGGGATCATATCACCCTGCCGCGATCTTCGGAATGGAGTTGGCGCTGGCCCACAGTCTGCAGGGTAGCGAGACCGTGTTTTTGCGCAACTTTTTGTTATTATTAATTTTAAATATTGATTTCTAACTTTTCAATTGTAGATTTTAGGTTACGATTTTAATTTTTTAATTTAATTTAATTTTTAAATTTAAAATTCACTGTTTTATTTATTTTTGCTTTTAAAATTACATTTTGGGATTATTGTACTTACACAATGTTATGTTATTGTTACCGCGTTCGGAAGAAAGAAAGGCACAAGCAGCAAATAATAAAAATTCGTAGACAATTGTGTTTACATATTTTTTTAGTCTATTCATATTATGTAGTTTATTTATGTTATAAATACATACTATATGTTTTATATAGAAACTTTTTTTTTATATAATACCAAGTGACGGGACCAACAAGTCGTGCGCCTGTTGGCAAGCGACACGCCTGTCCCTAACAATTGCGGTGCCACTCAGAGCTTTAAATCTGAGATGTTACGGGTACTGCCACTACGCCCGTCACCCTGACACATCAGTTGACAAGTCCCAAGTGCCTGTAATTTCGCCAGCAGTAAGGACCCTTCGAAACCGGAACGCAGGAATTCTCACATTACTGCTTGTCAGCAGAAATAGGTAAGGTCACAAGGAGCTCTACTGTTACTAAACTGCCATTGTATTTTAATGAGCTGTTTTTAAAATAACTTAATTTTCTCTTTTAACTTTGTAGAAAAAATGTATAAAAATATTATAACTAGCGTAACTAATTTAAATGTGACATTTAATATTAGACTCATGAATGCTATTATATTCTAATAGAACTACATAATAAGGGCACGGTTCTTACATTACTAACTAAAATCCTTTCATATTACTGGTTTTAACGTAATAAACGTCAAATATGACTTTTTATAGTAAAAAATTTGATTGAAATCAGTTATGCCTTTTGAGCACGCTGTATGTTAATTCGCACCACTCATGGAAGAATGGCATAAGTGGAGTGCCGTCTAACGTGTTTAATGCTCCAATACATGCACAAAAATATACTCCACATCCTCTCCAACTCTTATAACTCTATCTAAAATATTAGTCGACAGAGTTAGAAGAATTGGAGTGGATGTGGGCTATATTTGTCTGTATCTAATGGAGCAAAACTAAGCTAAACGTTTTTGACGTAACTCCCCTTATGACATTCTTCAATGAGGGTTGCGAATAATTGAAATATCCAACATCATTAATTTAAATTAACACATCTACCGACTGAAGCACATAAGTCAAATTCATTTGTGACCTCATTAATTTGTAATTTAAATTCTACTGGCGTCTATTTAAAATTTATCTTTCTCTTGACAACTTCCAACATTACAAACAAAACAAAAAAAATGCTATATGCTATGTGTTTTTAGTCTGTTGACCCTTGATATAATTCCACAAAAAAATTTGCTTTCTTTTCCTGATCCCGAATATGTATGGAACCCAATTTGATAAAAATGTTAGTTGTGCCCTTTTTCGTTCCGAGGGCAGTTGATCACTTTTTCCTTCGTCGTTAACGTATACATGCACACTTCTGGAAATAATGAGTACGCCTGAGTACGCCAACTCTCGGTTTTCTTCCGCCTGCATCCAACTGCTGCGACCACTTCCCTCAGATCTTCCATCTATCTTACCGAAGGGTGTCCTACACTACGCTCGCAAATGTGGTCACCACTCCAGAACAACTTTTTCTTTACAAGTATTCAAATAAGTGTACCGACTCTTAGAGAATATATCCAGGTCTTTACAAAAGTTATTACGAGCTCTTGACAGGCGGAAAACGGGATCATTATTATAAAATATTATTTATAAATGACATGAGGAAAGCTTTTTAATGATTTCACACTCAAATGTGTGTAATATTTAAGTTTATAATAATAGAAAGGAATGTCACGTAGTTGAGAATTACATCTACAAAAGAAACGCCCTTTAGGCTGTAATACACATTTATGATATCAAGTGACGGAACGAAAAAGTCGTACGCCTGGAAGCGACAAGCTTACCCATAACAGTTGTAATGTCACTCAGAGCTTTAAATTACAAAGATCTGAGGAGTATGCAATTGCGTCCGTCTCCCTGGGGTATAAGTAGTCAAGTCTCATGTGCCAGTGTAAGGTTTATATTATAAGATATGTAAAAATTTAAAATTGTTTGTTAATTAGTAACTAATAATTTATTTTTTGAAGGGCAAGTAAGGGTATAAGGGACAACACTAACTTAGAAAAAAAATGGCACTTTACAAGATGTCACCGAGGTGTTTAATTTTTCCTTATACCAGTAATTTCACTAGGGTAAGAACCCTTCAAAACCGGAACGCAGTAACAAAAAAAGTAAAGTTTCGGCATTGAAATAAAGTTTTTACATGTTTTTGTGTTAGCACCAAATAGAATTTGATATTGATAGCCCTAAAACAAAAATCGTGTTGCATGGTTAGTGTACTCGATTTTCCTCTATTTCACTTTCCTTTGATTTTTCTTTCAGTTATAATTGTTGCATAACCATCATTACGTAATAAACGTCTAAATCTTTTCCCCTTTTCCTCGTTTAATGCTTTTAAAAGATTTCACATTTCCCTTTAGCTCTTTGTAAAACGTCGCGTTTGTTATTTTATCTGTCCATCTTATTTCTCCATTTGCTTCTAGCACCACAATTTCAAATGGCTTCGAACAGAGGTTTTTCTTTGTAATTATCCAAGTCTCATCGTAAGCGTGGTACTTCAAGCGGTTTTTTTGGTTTTGAATGCACCTTTTTTGTATCCCAATATATATAAATACACTTCATCATCATCAACCACGTCTTATTATGGCTATATATGGCTTAACCACGACTTATACTACATTTACAGGGGATAAACATGTCATTATGTCAATGACTATAGGTACTTAATTGTGACAATATTCATGGATATGAAATAATTAAATACTAAGAATTCCACGGTGGAAATTTGAAATGTCGTAATGAAAATGTCCTTACTACAAAATGTCCCTAACAACATTTCAAAATTCGATACATCTACAAAATTCGATGGTGATAATTTAAATGTTCTAAGGGATATTTCGTTGTAAGGTCATTTTCTCTCACGACAAAATGTCTCTTGCGACATTTCAAATTTCCACCGTCGATTTACATATAACTACTCTGTTTAACATGGAATACTGTAAGAAAATAACAATACTAATACACTATAGCTTGCATGGATTTATTGATCTGCCAGATGTTTCCGTACCCAGTCCTTGGATGCCACTCAGTTATCGCTTTACTCCTTCTGTCATCTTGTCTCCGTATCAGGTGCCCTGCCCAGCTCCACTTTAGCTTCGTGATGCGGTTCCCCACGTCCTTTACCTTTGTTCGATTCGAATTTGAGCATTGGGAACTCGGTCTATAAGCTTGATATCGAGCGTGACACGCTCCATGGCTCTTTGTACAACTCTCATGTCCATGTTTCGGCACCGTAAGTCATAGTAAGCAAAATACACTGATTATATAGACGGGTCTTCAGACATTGTGTGAATTTTAGCTGACTTAAGAAGAGAAGAGAGTTAAACATATACAATGTTTATTTGTAACTTAAAACATAACACTTAAGATACAAAGTTACCATACAGGGTGGCTGCGGGATCGTGATCCCGACCTGGAGGTTCTAACTCAGGAAATATTTATGTGGAAAAGGATATAGAGGAATGAGAGATGACTGTGAGTAGAAAAAAAGTGTTCTTGATGTTTGAGATGTATGAGATGCCGGATGTATGAGAGAATTCTTTTATTTAAAATGACCAAAGTCATTACGTTGTATTTTATACCACATATTAAATATTAATAAAATGCATATTATACTTTTGTAGGAAAAGATTTTGTTATCTACCTAGTAACTAACCATTTAAGTTAAATATGACGGTAGAAGGGTTGTGAAATGGAATGACGCGTGCATAGACAAGAGATTTTTTTAATTTGTCATAAAGAAATCCTTAAAACAGACGACCTATTGGAAAGAATACACGCTTAGAATTATGTTATCCTATACAATTATATTGCATCGACCATTCATGACATTTGAAATAAATTAAAGAACAGGTGCTTGTCGCATTTTCCATGAAAATCAGGAAAGATACACTGTTATATGAAGAGGCTGTATGGTGGAACCTTTGTCTACTCAAATAAATAGGTGAAAATTTATTTAAAAAAATATCCTTATACGCGGTAAAAATCCAAACACCAACTAACCGGAAACATGTGAAAGCGTTTGTTTACAATCACACCGGAAGTGATACATTATTTCCGTAACTGGCAGGTACGGCCGACCAATCACAGTAAAGGTCACACTTGAGCGGCCAATGGGAGCGCGCCGTTCGGAATTCGAACTATGTAGGCTTGATATGAAAAGTGAAAGGGCCAATAGGCTTGCAGGACCGTATGTGCCATATGTAAATTATGTGTTACGGAAGGCTTTGTTTTAGTTACGTGATGACGTCATACTTTCCTTGCCGAGCTTTAGGCGGATTTGGGTCAAAGGGATATTTACGCATATCCTTTTCATAAACTTGAATTTATGTTTTTTGATTATTTGTGATAATGAAACATGAATATAAAATAGTTTGCTTGTCTTTCAGTGTGGTAGGCAGAGGATACAGATAGTATCGTAACTTTCTCCATGTACTCTAAAACAAAGAACTACTATCCATTGTGCGAAGAATGAATGAAAAATGAATGAAAAAAATGAGAAGGTCTCGGGTTCGATTCCTGGTAGGACTAATTTGGTTTCTATAATGTTTCTATAATTTCTTTCTATTTCTCCGAATACCCGGAGTGAATTTCGTTGCACTGGTACTCGTTGTACAGGATATTTCCTAATTTGAGAGTAGGTGATTGTTCTCTAACTGTTTTGCAACAAGCTCTTCTTTAGCAGGTTGATTCGATCCATGATATATGAAGAAAAAAAGATATCCTTAATATTAACCTTAGAGCTAAGTCCAAACTCATGGTACCACGATTTCGTTTAACCAAGGTAAACGACTCTTTTATGGGGAACTGTATACGTTTTTACAATAAGATTCTGGAGCACATATTAAGTTTATCATTTCCTAAGTTTAAAAACTATATTAAAAATATTTTCATTGAAAAGTCATATTACAAAATTGAAGACTACGTGTTTTATAAAGATGTATGGAAAGACGACATGGCTCTAGATTCCACACATATTTGATTCAAAGTGTATTCCATAGCATTTAAGTTTATTTGAAAACAGCAATCCGTAGAGTTTCTTGCTCGTTCTTCTCAGGAAAGTCAGCGTAGTGAACGAGCAGTAGCTTAAATGTGACCTTTTCAAGTGTAAGTTTATTTTACCTATGAAATAAATGATCTTTGACTTTGACTTTGAAATACTGTAAATGATAAATCTGTATAAATAGTAACACCTGCACGCTTGAGGATTTAATGGCGGGTATTAGTGACGCGGTCGGCGTCGCTGACTTCTGGGACATAATGGTTTATCATCGTCGATACCATAAGAAGAAGAAGGCGCAGTGGCAGGGCCGCTCAGATCTTTACACTAAGTTAATTGCAAACAGGATGGATGCAGCAGTTTTCCTGAGGTTCACCGAATTGCATGTACTGCGTGCGAATCGGTGAGCCGCTTGGACAGCCGGATCCGTCTCATTTTATTTTTATTTTTAATTTTATTAATTTTAGTTATGTAATTGTACTAACCCTAATAACTAACATAGTTATAAGTTGTTATGTTACTAACCTACTAATTTATATGGATTACTGTGGTCCGAAATAAAAGATTTTTATTTTATTTTTATTATTATTATTTACAATTATAAATATTATGTGTTATAAAAAAGGTACACTTTCAGATTTTTTAAGCTATCTTCTAAATGAATTAGGTGTTTTTGAGATATATTCAAATGAGATATATATTCCTATTGCTTTTTATTCATTCTTCTCAAAAGCTTCATTGTCTCATCAGCAGTGGTCGGAAATTCGGATGCTTATTTACCTACAATTTGGCGCTCGCTACATATGGAATGCGCTTTTGAATCGTAAAAAATGTCGAATATATTTAGTAAAGTATATAATTATCATATTTATAATGTTGAAAATGTAAAAAACATTAGATCAAAAAAAAATTATTTGGGAAACTAAAGTGAGACTCCGATATATTCACTAAACACACGGATTACACACGTATTAAGTCGAAATTTTGCTCGACATGTTTATGTTATGTTGTGACTGGTTTAGAGAGTAACATAAGTTATTCGAAAATGTATTTAAAATATAAAAATCGTAACATGTCACACCATTCTGACACTCCGGGTTTCAAAAGAAGAAAAAGTAAAAAAATATTTTTTTAAGAAGCCGAATACTTTCATAGCGAATCACGGGAAACAGTGAACTTAGGTATAAAAGCATTCGAATT
This sequence comes from Hyposmocoma kahamanoa, assembly GCF_003589595.1. NCBI lineage: Eukaryota > Metazoa > Arthropoda > Insecta > Lepidoptera > Cosmopterigidae > Hyposmocoma > Hyposmocoma kahamanoa. The sequence continues at coordinate 508,569 of NW_020653685.1, read as the reverse complement.
TCTGACCAATCATCAGTTTTACGGCTTCTTTTGCAAATTTATGATTTTTTTTGTCACTTATTCAAATAATCAAAAGCCAAACAGACAAGACTGCAGTACTAATTAATATGTTTTAATTTATTCTAATTTCTATTATTAATTAATAATAAATTTAACTTAATAAAAATTCATTCAATAAAATAATTTGTAAAACGTAATGTAGCGTAAATTGGAATGTTTCTTTGTAAAATTAAAAATAAGGTATTTAATTAATAACTTTTGTAACTATAATGAAAAAATAGGGTGGTTTGCATTAATATTAGACATAACTGGTTGATGACTGTACCAACCTCAGTCAACAGTTATGGTAACCTGTAAAGAGCCAGAAACGTCGGTTTGTTTGAAAAAACAAATATACGCGATTTAAATCCGGAAAAATCCTGTTCCAAATAAAATGTTAATGCTAGTCAGTGCTAAGACCCATTGCAGATGTTCTGGATTACACGTACAATTTAGTCGTAATAAATAGATTGTCTCGCATTGACAAACCGAACAGGTACTGTGTATTAGATAATGTTAAATATTAAATAAAAAGAAAAAGAAACGCGACTTAACACTTTGCGTGTATAAAATGTACCAACTTATAATAAACACTATTCGTCCTCCTAAAGGATAAATTAAATAACTTTAGGAAAAAAAAACATAAAGAAAAATATAAATAGATACCAGTAGGTTTAGCACGACCGGACGCGTCTTGCGCGAAAGCGACATAAAACGCGATATAGTGATATTCTTGCATAGAGTATCTCGCGCTTTTTGTCGCTCTCACGCAAGTCGGACCCTGTTGTTGCTAGCCCTACAGAAGAGACATAGTTTTCATTATAAATGCTTTATTTTTTAGTATCAACAGGAATCTTATTACGAAGGTATTCCCCTCTTAACTTGATTCTGCATAACAGTGTAAGTGTTAAAATAATCACTTTGGAAAAAATATAAAGTAAAATTGAAGATATACACTGATTACAATACGGTGTGAAAACACGATTCCTAAACATTTTCACGATACAAAAAAGCACAAACTTACCTCGAAATTTTCCAAGAAAACCGCTGTATTCAATATGTCCTTTACATATAACAATGATTTTTTTTATATCAACTGAACTATATAGTAAACACGTATAGTAATCGATTTACATTTCTCAAACGGCTTTATTTTCGTTTGTAAAACGATGTGTTTTGAAATAAAGCCAGTGCCACTCGATTCGCGCTGAAAAAAGTGAATTCGAGCCGAGTTAGCATCGCCTCTTAAACTTATTTAGAACTTCATAGAGACAACTGTTGAGTATAAATAACAAACTAAGTTCAATAACAAACCACATAAATGAGATCGTTAGAAAAATAATGTCTCAAGTAAATAAAAGTGGTATTCATAAGGTTTATTACTCTTAATATAGTGCTTTATTATGTAAAGTAGATAAGCTTTCTTCCTTATGTATTTTTCTATGAGTTTTTTGACCTGTACGATAGTTGGTCATTTACTTTTTAGATATATTCTAATAAATAAGAATAAGGACAAAGCTAGAGGAAAACATGAGGTTGAATTAAATAGAATGTCACGAAAAGACTTATGCCGACGTAGTAGGAACGTTGGACGAGGACGACCGAGAATGTTCTTAAAAGGCTGGAGTGCGATGTGAGAAAGTTCCGTTTCTGCTTCCGCAATATTTATGACGGAACTTTACAATGTTTGCGACGGAACAGGCGCTACTGCAGATTACTTGCCGGTGGAGCGTGCGTTTTTCAGTAGTTTTGTGTTGTCTAATAATTGCAGTTAAATTATGAAATCAGGTTTCTGTTGGGAACTATTTTGTTGAAATCTTTACAGTATTTTCGCTTCCGCATCCGCTTCCGTTCCTAGCAAGGACAGTGGAAAGTGGAGGTCGACAATCTCTGCCTAATTTATGTTTTAGTGACAAAAACACATGCTAGCAACATCCTTGTTGCTCATGTGGGGTTAACAAACGTTATGTGATTTGGCAAATCGAGAAATAGTCTAATTATATTCATTTAAACAAAAGAAGTAGCAAGAGCTCCTTGTGAAAGAGTTCGTCCAGGGAAGTATTGCCACCTTACCTATTTCTGCCGCCAAGTTCCGGCTTGCCATGGTAAGGGTGCTGGTGAAATTACAGTTACAGCAGTGACAGTGCGACTTAAAGCTATGAGTGGCACTGCAGCTGCTATGGACAGGCCGGTCGCTTACCACAAGGCGCACGAGTTGTTCGTTCCATCGCTTGGTATAAAAAAAAATATTGTCAAAACTATTTCAAAATGTATGTTTTTGTGGTTGCTATCCAGTCCAGCTACAAAATTAATAATAAAAAAGTCTAAATATTAAGCTGGTATTTGCTAAAGTCTATGCTTGTGCATATTTGGACAGGCACTGATAACGCTAGTGCAATTAGTGATGTGCCGTTTTAATAAAAATGTTTTCGATATTTCCAGTTCATCGATCAATATCGTAACGTTTGCTTTTAAATTTTCAAATAAAGAACGTTTTATGAGCCGTCGTAGATCGGACATTTGATTGGACCAAAAATATTGTGTTTCGAAGTGTATATTGGCATTGTATAGTATTGTATATATAGATTTGAAAATAACAATAATAAGAAAACAAATGTTTATTTTCAGTCAACGTAAATTATCAGTGCATCTAAATATTATGCTTAGTGATAAGATACTCATATCTATGCAGTTAAGTGATGTTCAACAAAGTATAAATTCTATCGATACTTGTTTTTTGTTGCTTCAAGAATTTTAATATCATTTTTAGTCGAAATAGTTGTTATTTGTTAATTTTTGTTATTGATGTGATACAGAAAAAATACTTCTAAATCAATTATAGTTTTTTTTACTACAAAATAAGTGCGCATTTGACCGCCATCTCACCTGATGGAAAGCGACGATGAGGTCGACGATGGAGCACGCACACCTAAATAATGCCTATTCACTCTCGTTTTGTACGAGACACTAGGTAATTTTAAGATATCAAAAGCGAAAAAAAACTGAGACATTAAATGTGTTTCCTTGATTGTAAAACTGCATTGACGATTCTTGGAGTGATATTAAGATTTTTATGTTAGACTTTTATGATTTTGTGTTAAGATTTTCCTATTTACCGATGGTAGACTGTGTGTACTTAAAAGCAACGAAAAAATTACATAACTTTTGACTTCCACGTCAATATATATAACAAAAAAGCATGCCTTTGAATTATAATCAATTTACTTGGATTAGTCACAAAGTTTTAAACAAAACCATTTACCATTACTCTTATCGATAAGTCGGTTATGTAACAAAGTGTAATTAGATACTATCCATTTCGATAAGTTTGATCGATAAATCATTGCACATCACTAAATCAGGGAGGGTCGTTATCGTATAGTTTGCGAATATGAAATATCATATCGGAAATACTAGATTAGTTTTTAGGATAAACTAGGTATTTATAGTCATGAGGAATTAGGTCTTGTTTATTTTACCTGCCAGTTTGTTATTTAGGTACGTTAGTAACATAAATTTCTCTGTTAATTAAAAAGAAAAGACCGTGCAGTTATGAAACCTTGGTTAAAATAAAGATTTGGTTAACCATTGAATTGGTGCTACTTATACGTTAAAGTTGAAAAATCTACGACGCAGCTCTATCTCCCTTTTTTATCTCTTAGTCTCTTCTAGGACGCCCATGATCGATGTATATACATAGGGAATGATTCGAAAAGTGCAAAATATCGAAATTATATAAAGAACATTGTTTATTTTGAAAATTCAACACTGTGTAAATGAAGTAAGGTGCAGTTTTTAACCGATTTAAAAAAAAAAGATGGAGGTTCTCAATTCGGCTGTTTTTATACGTGTATGTCAGACGATTCTTCAACATTTGTAAATTGATTTCGATGATCCGTTTTTAACTCCTACTCAATTTCAATAGAACTTGGCAAATAGATGTAATTTCACAAACTTTTGAGGTGAACTTTTTTTATATAAAAGTTATAATTATTGACAAAGAATTTTTATTCTCTCTAGATGTGGTTCACCGTATCCTTAGGGCGCGTTCTCACTATGTCGTGTACACATTGTCGTGCAGTTTACAGCGTCGTGGCTTGTAAATTTAAATGAAGTTGTTCACATATAGCACGACACGATTAACTGTTGTTCACGATTTTTTATCGTTACAACGACAAACTGTCGTCACAGTGGGAACAGCTAGTACGACAGTCGTGGGACGATAAAAAAAGTCACGATAAAAACGTGACGATAGATTGTCGCAGCTTCTATTGTCGTCACGTTTTATTTATCGCTGTCCGCACGTATTCTGCTCCCTGCCCTCCCCTCATGTACCCCGTGCCCTCTGCTCGTTTTGCTGTAGCGTTGGGTCGTAGCCAGAGATGGGCAAGGAGGCTGTCGTGAAACGATAAATTGTCGTCACGATCTAGTGGGAACAGCTAGTGACGACAGTCGTTCAACGATAAAAAATCGTCCACGACAGAGAGTCGTGATATGGGAACAGGCTAGACACGACAGTCGCCCTTATAAATACGTACATTTCAAGCCCTTTTAACTTTATGGAGAAGACAGAGACCACATTTCACTTGCTACAATCCTGATACACATGCTAGCAGTCAAAGTTAAACAATCGTTTATTTCATAGGTAAAATTTTTACACTTGAAAACGTCATGTTTTAAGTTACTGCTTGTTCACTCTGCCGACTTCAGCCAAGAAACTCTAGGGCTCTTTGCTCTTTTCAAATAAACTTAAATGCTATAGAATATACTTTGAATCATATTTGTGTGGCATCTAGACTCACGTTGTGTTTCCATACATCTTTATCTAACTTTGTTTTCCCACAATGGAGACCTATGGGATTGATTAATATCGAAGTCCATCAATGAGAAGACGGGCCTGTTCGAGACTGTCAAATCGGCCCGTTTGAAACATCAATTCGCATTGTCATACACTTTTAGTTCTAGCCCCGATCGAAATTCAAGTCTGTAGATCAGCGTAAGCGCGTTCACGCATTGCATTTGCATTGAATCCGAGAATATGCAAACCAAGATCACTTCGAATGTCGCTTGTGCACTAAGTCCGATTCGAATACTAGAGATAAAATGACACTTCGGACGCCTGTGACATTTCGGACCGTCATTTCTCGGATTCGGAACAGGACCTGTACTCTCATTCTCATCTCGTTGATAGCAATTCTTTCGGACGGTTGTCGGACACAGAACGAGACTAAACCCCTGGTCTTTAGGCCGTTATTAATTTGGTCCTGGTAAGTTCCTTTTTAACTAGTTACCCGCTCACAATAGACTTATAAATCTATTTAACCAGCCTTCTTTCATTCTTCTTCTCTACATGTTCCAACCACCTAAGCATCCCCTTTCTCTATATTTGCCTCTACATATTCTTCCTCGTCCATGTCAGTACATCATCGTCCAACTTAGTCATTATTGTATTTACCTACACAATAAAAATATAAATTATATTACTTTTTTGTCCTAGCAGTTTGTTGAAGCATAGATAGCTAGTTATCTAATTCTAGTGCTAGATTATACCTTATCACGTCAGATTAGGAGTGACGCAAATATTTTTAGTAATTCTAGCTATCTTAAGCAGGATTTTTGGCTTAGAAATAGGTTTTGCGATCAATTTTATGTTTGATTATAATTTTTTGATAAATGTAATTGTTGTTCTGTATTTTCTAGTCTGATAAAAGTGTAATTAGGACTTGTAATATAGAAAAGTTGGTATTTAAAATTATTTATTATTAGACGTAGTAGCCCAGTGGGAAAATGGTTGCTTCTCAATAAAATATAGAAGATTGCTTATCAGGGAAATTGCTTTTAATCTCCTTAGGTAATTTAAGCTACGTACAGTCGATGCCTTAACACGTTCATCGCCGTGTTGAGGCCACAGGGGGTCAAAATGATCGGCGTATCTACTTTTCTGGACTTAGAAGAAAAAATCCAATAAAAAAATTTGACTTTAATGTCAAATTGAATTTAAAAGTCTCAAAGTAAGCAAAAAATGGTTAATGTGAAATGTCAATCTGAAATCAACAAACGTTTGTTGCTCTTAAGTGAACATTGATCGAACATTACGTGTACGTACTCCCGGCGTTGTGACCGGCGCGGCCTAAACGGAATCATTATTATATTTAGGCCGGGCCGGATTGAAATGCCCGGCGCAAAAATATCCTAAAAAATCATCAATCATATAAGCCAATGTTATTATTGAACATTTTTGAAAAACGCAGCCTGAGACGAACGTGTGTATTCGGTTCTAAGTAAAACAGTGCGGAAAGTTGTGATGATGAAAGTAACTTAACCTTTGAACCGATAAATTGTCGTTCAACGATAGAATGAACGTCCACCACACAGTCATGACATGGAAGAGGCTAGACGCGACAGTCTTCTAACAATAATGAAGCCGTTACGACATAATAAAAACGCGTCCTAAAGGGCTCCATACCGTCTGTGAGTTTAGAATTATCGACAATATGAATAGCCTATCGTTGGATAGAGTCAAATCCTGGTAGCCCTAAGTTGATATGATTTGTTCAACCTCAACCGCGCATGACATTATGTCGTGTATTGTTTTATATTTGTTGCGTCCGTAGTGTGAATAAACATCACATATCTAGGCGTCGAGTGAAAGCATCATCATAATAAAACGTTAGAACAGCAGGAAATTGCTGTTTGTTTGTTTTCACTAAAGGCAAGAAGTATTCAAATATTTTGTTATTTGTATCGAATTGTATCAACCTATATGTATATATTCCACTGTAGGACCATAACCGGTCGGATCATAGCCTATATGTATATATTCTACTGTAGGACCGTAATTTTTTTGTAAAAAAACCTGTTAAAAGCTAGTGGAATTACATTTATTTATGTTTGAAAAAACAAATATAAGCGATTTAAATCCGGAAAAATAGTTTCATTTCCTATATTTATTTGCCAATATTATTGAAATCGGTTACCGGAAAGTGCGCGAAACCGCATTCATCCCCTAGTTTGCCACCCTTAGAGGTGGAATATTTTCTGCAAATTTAAATAGAACCAATACTGAACTGAAGAGGGTACCCTCTTTCCTACAAAAAAGAATCATCAAAATCGGTTAAAAAAAAAACAGTTGAATTGTGATCTTCTCCTTTTTTGAAGTCGGTTAATAAAGCGACTTGCTTAGCCACAATCATTATTCGACTATTTAGTAGTAACACAGCTCCTTGTGAAAGAGTTCGTCCAGGGAAGTACTGCCACCTTACCTACTTCTGTCGTCAAGCAGTAATATCAGCATTACTGTGTTCCGGTTTTGAATGGTACTAGGGTGAAATAACAGGCACATGGTGCTTGTCAACTTATGTCTAATGTTTGCGATTTCAAGCTCTGAGTGGCACTGCAACTGTTATGGACAGGCGTGTCTCTTACTTACAAGGCGTACGATTTGTTGGTCCTGTTAATTGGTATCATGAAATAAACTCGTTAGTATGGCGTTTCGCTTGTGGCGCCTGAGGACCTAGAATTTCCACCACAATTGGTCGAAACCTGTAGCGCTGGTTTATTTATATATCTATATCTCTATGTAACTTATATGCTAAGTATATTGTTGTATATAAACCAGGTGACGCGTCCAAAAACCGCTGACTTAAAACTTATTATTGTTTCGGTTCCACTAATCGTTGCACCATGGATTCCGATCAATTGATGCATGGTGTTGCGCAGGCGGCGGGCTCAGAGACGCACTAAGGTTATATAGTGCCTCCAAATGGAAAACAAAACATGTGTGATTTTTATTTAATGATAATTTAGAAAGATTGTAACTACCGGTATCATTGTTCAATTAATTAGTAATAAAGGCTTGGATTCAATCAACAAGCGTGTCAAGAGGCTTATAGGTGACTCGGAATTAGTAGAGGCGAAGCTGCAGAGCCTTGAACACCGCCGTAAAGTCGCCTGCTTATCGGTATACTACAGGATATATCACGGAGAGTGTGCGATGGAATTGCATAATTTGATTCCGCCTTCCCCTTTCCATCAACGGGGGACTAGACGTGGCTTGGGATTCCACCCATTTTGATATTTCCGATTTGGATATTCCCAGGATTCGCATGAAGCGTATCGCTTCCATATTTATATGGTGAGCGGCTAGGGAGTTGAATTCTCTGTCTGCAGACTTGTTCCCCGAACTCTATAACTTGGACCTTTTCAAGGCGAGAGTGAATAGGCATTATTTAGGTGTGCACGCTACATCGCCGATCTCATCATCACTTTCCATCAGGTGAGATGGAGGTCAAATTCGCGCTTATTTTATAAAAAAAAAGAAAAAAGACGTAAATTTACAGACTTGAAAGAAAAAAATAACACGAATTAGAATTAAAAAAACAGCACTTAGATTTTTACGATTGTTACACATTAGGAAGGAAACTATATTTCCGGTAATTTTATTTTGTTACATAAGGTAACCAAATATACATTACGTATATTATTTAGCGCCCCCTATTTCCTAAGTACGTCCTCTAACTTAGTCAAGTTAAAGTTAGTAATAAGTACGATGCAATGCTAACTCATCATTCTCGCGGCTACAAAGAACCGACCCATTCACTTAGCGTGATTGAAGCATTACAACGTGATTTTTCGGGGAATTTTTGCTGTACTATTTTATACTTATATCTCACAGCTGTAGCATTTACTGCTGAACATAAGCCTTTAAGGGATTTTTTACAAATAATCATGGCTCATTATTTCTTCTGCAAAAACTAGACTGTTATGTTTAGATTTTTTTTGTTTTGTTCAGGAGATTTTATTTATTATTTACAATTACTATCAGAACCGCTTTCGCCAAAAGTCACACTATCATAATGTGAAACGGTATAAAATCTTGATAAAAATTTGTCGTAGTTTCCAATTTTAGAAAAAAGTAACAAATTCTGGACTGTTAATATAATTTACACTTTGCACAGTCGGCATATCGCTGAAAGTACGTACCTGTTATTGCAAGTTACGACGTTTTAATTAACGGCAATAGCTGGAAGACGGCGATAAACGCCTATTAACGTTTTAAAAAAAAACGATCATATTGCAGCGGTATAAGGTTTACTTTACTTTCGTTTGTTATAACAATATATCTATTAAAATAAATAAAATTAAATAGAATGACATTAACGATTATATGAAACAGCGCCATGGACAATATTACAAGTGCGACTAGCATTTATGCAGCTCAAGTATGCGGAACTCACCTTACTGTTGGCACACATGCGACGCCCACTAAGCATTTCTTGTTCTGTGGGTGCAATGGCACTGCCCTTCAGATCTTCTAGAACAAGGTCAACCTTTTTCTAGTCATGAGTTTTGAGAGGGGTCCCCCTCTCAAAATTTCAAAGAGGCCATGGACTCTTTCCGGAAAAATGAGGAAGAAGAAGAAAGGCGGTTTGCATTAACGCGCGTGTCGCTCGCTACAATTATTTATGGCCGTCAAAGGACGCGAAAATTCAAAAAGGTCACGCCCACAGTACCCACTTACTCACAACATATTGTACATCAATTTTTCTATTAATGCATTATATCTCTGTAGACCCCCAGCATTCATTACACGGACCACATAACCCTGTTCAAGAATTATTATGGGTAGGGATGTCGACTTGCCCATTCCGTCACGTGATATTAAAAAGACTCAGGGCCTCATCAAGAAGTAACACATAAAACTATGAGTTATTTACAATTATTCAAACGCTTATATTTGAAATGTAAATGAATCACGGTACAAATGCTTTATAAATTATTCCCGTAAACCATTCAACGCTATAGTTTCATATTCGAAGTGTCAAATGGATCTATACTTTGAATAGACCACCCATATAGATCTCATTACATCATTTCCGGAATATAGATAATGATTTGTCTGTACGATCAATTTGAGTAATATTTAAACGTAACAATATTTTTTTAGTATCGTATTTACTACTTTTTTTTTATTAGTAGTCTTAAAAATTTGTTGCATTTAATATAACTTGTTATGTGTATAACGCTCGTGTACGTTACAGTCATTCTTTTTTTAATTAAATGTTTTATTAATTGGAATTGTATTTGTATTTCTTTAGTTGTTTATTTTGAAATGCATCACCATTTCTCAGTTTTTTTGTTGTAATTAGTGGTTAACGGTGTTGGTGACACAATTATTAGTATATTTATAGTAAAAAAAATGCATTTTAATTGTATCTACTGTTTGTTGACACAAATAATTAATAAAAAAATACGTTTGAAGTTAGATAATAAATTTATTATTAAGTTTAATTAAATGTCAGGATTTTGCGTTTGTTATAATTATTGATACAAAGATCGAAGGCTTAGAAAATCTTCCTTCGATCCAACAGGATTCGAAGCAGCGTTTTCTAGCAAACTGACATTAGACGCTATGCCAACTAAGCCACGGAACGAAACAGCGGTTCTTACGAATTGTTCTATGTCCTTGTTGCGGGTGGAAAAGATTGAATAGTAATTAAATTAGAGAATATTTAAATACATTACACAATGATTATGACATCATTACGAGGTAAAGGAAAACCTCAGGGAGCTTTATCAAAAAAAATTATAGCTAACTTTAATGGGAACAGGATTGTAATTAGTAATTATTTTAATAATGAAATTACAAATTGTTACTATGGAATGATTGAGCGGTTCTTGTGAAAGAGTTCGGCCGGGGAAGTGCCATCTTATCTATTTCTGTCGCCAAGCTTTTGTTTCGGTTTTGAAAGGTAAGGGTGATGGTAAAATTACAGGGACATGAATCAGGTCAATGTAGAAAAACTAACTTTCGTATATTGTCTTCGGTCTGGGTGTCAGTGGTACCGTCGTTGTTTCCAATTTCCATAACACATGTGCTTTAGTTACTTAATTTGGCATCACAGCAACATATGTGATGTTTTCTAATGTTTTATTTACTTATGGGACTTAAGGGTGATTTTCAAAGGGTAATTAATATTCAGGTAAGTTTTTGTACTCAATTTTGGTGACAATTTCTTTTTATTTAAATATTTGTAGAATATCATTATGAAGTATTATTTGATATTCGAGTGTGGTAACCTGAAATATTCTTTAGTATTTGACGATAATATGTTCGAGTAATTAAATACAAAGAAATTGTCACCAAAATTCAATACAAAAAACTTACCTGAAAATTACTGAGGTTGGTTTTTTGTACTCAATTTTGGTGACAATTTATTTTTATTTAATTATATTCCAATTAACGAACTATATACAGATATCTTTACAATACCGCTGTATTTGCAACCCATTGCGTATGCGCACTTGAATATCCCTAATGTCGCAAATAATACCATTAAAATGTTATACACAAATTCCTATGGGTGTCGCAGTAACAGATTAGAAAATGAGAGAACTACGTTTGTTAAAATTAACAATGCAAATAACACATGTTATATTTTATAATGATGTTATGTTTTGTTATATTTATAATGAGCAAAATATAGTAAACCTAAGTTTCCGCCAATTCGGCTGTCTGGTATCCTGTGACTCAGCCTAGATGCGCGATAATGTGTAACGGCGTTCGCATTATGCCTGCCAATACATTATACAATACGCAGTGCTATTTATTATACAGTATTTTTTATAGGCTACAGGGTTGTAGATATTATGGATCACTTATAATAATGTCTGTGTAATCGTTGTGGATGATAAAATGATGGGGGGTTTACAAATTTGGAAAAAGTGAGATTGATTAAAAAAAATATTTATTAAAGACTGTTTCATTTAATAACGGACACCCTCAGTGGCTCAGAGGCATAGGAACCCTATAAGTCAGGTTCTGACCCTAGATCAGCCAGTGTACAGTGTTGTCAAAGACCTCTGTCACTTGACTTCATTCCGTTCTTCGAGAGGTTAGTGCCTCGTGTGAACCGCCCCGGGTGCGAGTACCTTCTGTATTTTTGAGATAGATACCGGAGCTGTAGGCACGCTCACTTCCCGTTGCGCATTGGAAAACTAGCGGTTGCCACAGCTAAATCTGCTACCAAATCTCCTCATTGGTGGCGGAGCTGTAAGGCAATCTTCTGGTAGGATCAATTCGGGAAATGCTCTAGTTTGAGACGAGCCCCAATTGTGGCTCTAGAGTGTAAATGCAGGATTTTGTACGTTTGATATTCTGGTAAAGTTGTTAGTTTCTAGACATCGAGCTATTATTTAACTGCCACGTCGACAGCGTAGTTTACTAAGTATTCGACGTTTCGTTCGATGGCTTCTTACTATTGATTCACCATTAAACAAACATTGGTATTTTATTGCTGGTATAACACTGGTATATATATTTTAAGATATGCATAGCAATTTCTGTGGTAGTTCTTAATTTTTTTTTATAATATCAAGTGACGGGAGGAACAAGTCGTGCGCGAATTGGTAAGTTACACGCCTGTCCATAACAGTTGCAGTGTCCTTAGAACTTTAAATCGCAAAGATCTGAGGGTCACATCCGCTGCGTCCGTCACCCTGAGATAAGTTGTCAAGTCCCACATGGGACTGAAGAGCTCCTTGTGAAAGACTTCGCCCAGGGTAGTACTGCCGCCTATCTCTGGCGCCAAGCAGTAATGTCAGCATTACTGTGTTTCGGTTTTGGAGGGTAAGGGTGCTTATTGCAAACTCTTTTGCATTTTTAATTATTTTTTTGTATTTTTTATTGACGTGGGATTTGCTAATGTTTTGTTTTTTTGGTTTTACGTGTTAAATTTTTGTCAGTTGAATTTGTTAATTAACAAAGAAGCTTTGAAAACATGGAAAGTATGTCTCAGGGTGGCGGGCGACGTGGCAGTGCCCATATAAGATCATTGTGATTTAAAGCTCTAAAGGGTACTGCAACTGTTATGGATAGGCGTGTCACTTGCCAACAGGCGCACGACTTATTCGTCCCGTCACTTGGTATTATATATAAAAAGCTTTTCGGTGAAGGAATGATGAAACCTTCACGCCGAAGAAAGTTCACAACCCTCGGAAACGTGTGAAGCGACCAACCCGTATTCGGTCAGAATGGTGTAAATTCTAGCGTGAGTGGAGACCCTGGCTCAGCAGTGGCACCTATAAGCTGATGATGATAATGAACAAAAATCAAGTCTAAATCAAGCACTTTTTGGTTTTAATTAATGACAAAATCCTCTGTAATAATTTTAAACTACCGCTTAGTTTCATATATAACGAAATAAGTACATAATAGGTACTTAAATAAATTAAGGAAAACAAAGTAATCCATAATTGTTCATGTGTGTATAACATGAGCACCGAATTAACTATTACTAGCCGACCGTGGGACTGATAGTGTTATTATGTACCATTAATTGTACATTATATTACTATAATGAAATTGTGTACGTGTGTATTAATTGAAGTTAGTGCTACCTTACGCGTGTGCGCTGGTGATTTTTTGAGATAAATCGTTATATAATTTATTGCACTATGTGGTACAGAATGTTAAAGTTATTACATGTGTCAACATAAACCCTGTTAGGGCACTGCTAAACTTACTTCACTACATTTCATTACTTCTTTTGTAGCAGTAAAACTCTTTGAAGGTTGGAGGGCATGCGCACTACTTCCGATTCGTGTCAGTTCCGAATCCGATAAATGACGGTCCAAAATGTCACAGGAATCAAGACATTCGTATTTTATTGGCTTCGAATCGGACTTAGTGCACAAGCGACATCCGAAGGGGGTCCGAGTTTTCTAGATTTGTATAGTATAGGATTTGGAAAGAATACGAATAGGATGCTGCCACTACGTCCGTCACCTTGCGACCTCTGCCCGTGGCATGTGCCTGTAATTTCACGACCACCCATAGATACCCTTTAAAACTAGAACGCGGTAATGGTCACATTACTGCTTGGCGGTAGAAATAGGTAAGATACGTCTCTGAACGAACTCAAGGAGCTCTACTGCTATAAATAATATTAAGTATGAATTCGGAAAGTTATCATAATATGCCATATTCAGGTAAGTACGATATCGCACAGGAAACTAAATAACCTATTTACTGTGTTACGGTTATGAAGGGTAACCCCCGTTCACACGGCATTGTACTGCACGTTTTTTGCAGTATAAATCCGAACCGAATAAACAGTGAAAGAAAGAAAGAAAGAAAGAAATATTTATCCCATAAAGAAACAACACAGCACACATATATTTAACAATTACGAAACATGGTTATAATATGTAAAAAAAAATCGAAATAAAAAAGGGAAAATAAACAACAATTAGATAATACACACAAATAACACACTAACAGGAAGAAAATAACTGTAACAATACATAATCAAACGATACGCCATAACGTGTGCATGCTGTGCTGCTACGGAATCCGTCATCCACTCAGCTTGGTGTAGTCTCACTGCATGTGCGACGGTGCTGATTTTCAGTGGATCCAGCAACAGGGAACTAATGGCACGGAACACACGAGACACACACACGTGTACAATTTGATCTAATTATGGATAATAGTATAATTGCAAAATAAAAGTGTAATTGTAAACAATAGTGCAATTGGAAATAATAAGGTAATTGTAAATAATAGCTCAATTGTGACATTGTAATTCAGATATTCTATTAGCACTAGTCGTGGCCGTACATTATATATAAAACAGTTGACACGGTGTTTGTCGTGCAAAAAACGCACATCGAATACTGCAAAATAACGTGCAGTGCAATGTTGTGTGTTAAAATTACAGACACATGGGACTTGTCCAACTTGGCAGTGCCCTCAGATCTTTGTGATTTAAAGCTCTGAGTGGCACAGAGATGTATTATGGACAGACGTGTGGTTTCCCACCAGCCACACGACTTGTTCGTCCCGTTACTTGATATTATAAAAAAAAACTTATGTCTCACATAAGTTGACAAGTCCCGTGTGCCTGTAATTTCACAGACTTCAAAAAATGAGGAGGTTTAGATTTTTTTCGAAAAAGCGATAATTCATTCACTTGTCAACCGATTTTAATGGTTTATTTTTTTGTTGGATCCGGTTTCGCGCATTTTACGGTAACCGATTTCAATAAAACTTGGCAATTATCCGCTCACGCGATACATGCAACCGTAGACGCATACCACACCTAGAGGTGCCGGTGATGATTTTATACCGATTTATCGGATATCGAAGTTATAACAGGTAAAAGAACTAATATTAAATGCTATTTCGGTAACTACTCTAGCAAACCATAAAGTTTTTAATGCGTGAGTCTGTCATTAAAAAAATAAAATAAAATAATTTAAAAATACGTCACGACAATCGTGTGTGTGATTGTTTGGGCTGGTGATTTCGGTGTTTATTTATTGAAAACATACTGTAAGTAGCGTTTTTTAAGTTTACGCCATTTTGCGGTAGGAGGAGCGCATCGCGTGAGCGGATATATGCAATTCCAAGAACTTTAAGTCGGTTTTTTAGTACTCTGTACTGGGATTATAATGGACTTAATTTTTGAAAATGTTACAGTACTCAATATTCAGCCATCTTTAAATTGGTTTCTTTATAGATTTGAAATGTAAATATGAGGTCTATAAATAAACTCCCTTGATATGAGTTAGAAAAAAAATATAAACTTGTACCTACATTTGTACAATCTAGCGTTTGGACTAGCCGTTATCTAGGTTCAACGCCTCGAGTGATAAAAATGCGCCGCTCAATTTCATATGCCTACGTGCTATTATATGATGTATATATAAACGTACCTCCTTATTTACAAGGTTGGAAACGCACCGAGTCGGTCGCGATACGATGACCGGCAGAGCGCTATCATTCCGACTTTGACAGTATTTTCATAACCTCATTAGTGATAGCCTTTTTGGCAGCCCACTTGCCTCCTGTGAGTTTCGATTCTCTTTTTTTTAATATCAAGTGATGAGACGCCTGATGGCAAGGTACACGCCTGTCCATAGAAAAAACAGCGGGTTAATAGAACCGACCCACTACGAGCACCTACCTGCTAAACAAAAAGTTAATGTTGTGAGGAAACGTTCCGGCGAAAACTGAAGAACTTTTTTTGGAAACGTCCCTTTACTCAGTAACAGAGTACATTCAAAGTTAGTACTTTGAAATAGTCAAATTCAACTGACTAATTATGGTAAATTGACATTTACCATACTATTTATTATACTTTGACTTACATTGATTAGTTATTAAGAATCCATATTGACGTTTCCTGAATTATTGTACACCTGACATTGTTAGTTTTATTCAATTAGTTCTCATTAATTATCTTGATTTGCATATATACATATGTACAGTATTGCGTGCTACGACCTATTATTATTCTAACATATTAACTACCTCCGTGGCCGAACGGCTACCATGCCGGACTGCCACGCAGAGGTCCCAGGTTCGATTCCCGGGCCGAGAGAAATATTTATATGACCTACATTTATTTCTCTCGTGAGTTTGGGTGTAATTTGTGGTTGTCTATGTGTGTGTCCATGGCATCCATTGGGTTTCCTTAGTGCGGGGCTATGTTGAGTGTGTGCGTTATTATTATTATTATAACAATAATTATTAAAATAATATTGATTTAGAAAATAATGAGAATAATAATTATAAGAATATTATTCTAATAATAATTATTAGAACAATAATGATTTTTAGAATAATTTTCTTGTGGTTGGTACGTTGGTTCGTTCCGTGGCTTAGTTGGTATAGCGTCTGGCACCGTATGCAAGAAGACGTCGTCGGTTCGAATCCGACCGGATCCGGACCGGACATTTATTAACCGATTGCGATGATTATGTTTTTTAAACAGAGTACCTCATTAATGGTCCCATTAAATTTTGAAGAATACAACGTCTAAGGGTAGAAAATTAGGGGGCGAATTCAGTTTATTGGATTTCACCTACTTTCCGTAAACCGATTTCAAGCCAGTGGTTGCTCTATTTCTAGATTGTCTATGGTCTGGGTGTCTATAGTATCTTCAATGTTTCTGGTTTCCATAACATAAATGCTTTAGTAACGTACTTTGGGATCAGAGCAACTTTAGTAGCAGTAAGGAACTCTCCTTTTGAAAGAGTTTGCCCTGTGAAGTACTGCCACCCCACTTTCTGCCGCCAAGCAGTAGGTAACGTAAGCATTATTGTGTTATGCACCCTTACCCTTTGAAATTCAGTTTCAAAGGGTAAGAGTGCTGGTGAAATTACATACAAGCACATGGGCATTGACTTACAAATAAATAGACGACGGGTCTAATACAAAAACCACGAAAAAAATGTTCCAAGTCAACCTATTTAAACGTAGTGACATGTAAAGAAAAGCTAAAACGTTGAATTTAAATTGTAATGTCATCGCAGTACTGTCTAATTTTGCTTGCTTTGCTGTCAGAAGAAACAAACGAAGACTAAAGCGTGAATGACGCTCTGTATACGTTTTTAACGCCCTATAAGTTCGGATACTTTTTAGCGCGGACCCGACGTCCATATAATTGTAAGTCAATGCACATGGGACTTATCGTCTTATATCTCAGGGTGTAGGGCACAGTGCGGTGTCCCTAACTTCTTTGCGATTTAAAGCTCTGAGTAGCACTGCAACTGCAACGGACAGGCGTCTTTCTTAACACCAGGCCCACGACTTGTCCATCCTGTCACTCGGAATCATAAAAAAGTGATGTCGAAAAACAAATTGTATAAATAACTTTTGAATATGCTGATTTCGTTACATTGTTACATTACTGACGACCTCGCTGGCCGGATGGTTTATGCTGTAGGCGTTGGATGAGGAGTTCCCGGGTTCGATTCCAGGTGGAACCAATTTAGGAACTTCCTAAATTTATTCTGAACTGGATGTTCCGCAGTAAACTCCGTTGTTCTGGTACTCATAGTACAGGACATAACCTAGTTTGAAACAAGGTAATTGATGTGATTGTTTAGTACATTAATTAGTTATTTACTCAAATATTATTTTTAATGAAATTAAATTAACGCTTCTGATGATAAGCGAGGATGTTGCTGTTTACCTATGTTTACCTATGTTGTCTATTAAGTGTAAAGGGCTGGCGGAGACTTATTTCTAATTGGAATTAAAACCAAAGAACTTGAAAGTTGAGGTTTACGTATAAATCTATTTATTGTAATGTATTAATTATAATTGAAAAGTAATAAAAATACAAAATATTTAATATTGCCTATTCTAGACATATTGCTATAGTTTTAGGACCTGCTACTTTGCATTACATTTTACAGAAATAGTTATAAACAAACTTTCATGACTAACAGTGTAACCATTTCTAGCTAATAAGTAATAAATAACATAGTTATCCTCCTCGAGTAGTGACCTAGACATTGTATGCGTCATGGCCAATAGATATAGTGTACTTGCTATGAATTCGCCGCAAAATAGGCAAGGCCAGAATCGGGGTGTAACCATCGAGTTTATAACCAGAAATAGAGACGAAATGTCATTTAATTTGTTTGAAAACTATTCTGTCCAATCGTTACGGTGACAACAGCGCTGCGATTGGCCAGCCCGAATTCGAAACAATTGATGAGTGTTGTCAATTGTTTCACTTCAAACCGACCAGTTTGACTTGAGCTTTGCTATAATGGACGAAAATTCCAAAATTACGTTTTTAATTACCGATGAAATGTGATTCCGTTTGTTTTGTAATTAGATGTTTTGCTGTTTTTCCCACAGCACCGAAAGGAACAGCCCCCATCGTTAGAGATATTATCTTTATTACAATAAATACAGAATATTTTTGCAACCCAGAGGTCAGTTGTTGGCGCTATACTATTTCAGTTTTCTAATTTGTGTTCAGCGCATACGAGAGTTGATATTTAAAAGCGGTATAATGCCCATTTGTCTGATGCGCTATCAGGGATGAATGGCCCTTATTTCGTCTCTATTTCTGGTTATATACTCGATGGGTGCAATCCTTGATTTTAAAAAGTGGAGTGTTACAATTTGTTCATGAGATTACAGCATGTGATATTGTAGCTAATTTAACAGACTCTCTGACCCTATTTGATAAAGCCTTGGATTTCATTCCCGGTAGGACTTGTTTTTTTTTCTCTAACTTGAGACCATGTATGACCATGTAAGCGTCTTGTTCATTACTATTTCAATGTAAAAATTATTACGATCTAAAATGGATTTATTTTCGAAGAATAATGTAATACAAACCATAATACGACTAGATTATACTATCTAGTTACGCGTAATGTATAGTTAAACGGCTAAAGTAGCTCATGTTACTGACACAGTTAGCAAAACTAACCGATCGATCTCTAAATATTATTGAACCGAGAAGAATTCTAGATGTCGAAGTTAAACCGATTTACTTTTGGTTTAATTCAACTTTATATCCTAAATCGTAATAAAAACTGTTTAAAAACAAGTTTAGTTATCTTTGACCAATAATTTTACAATAGTGATTATTTTTATTAATATATTTTAGATTTTTCTATTAAATATCGTCATTTACGTAATCTGTAAAAGGTACAGGCTACAGTGACTTGCTTGAGGTAGCTAGGTTTCATTTTTATTTATCTATGACAGTTAAATTATATTTCCTCTGCTTAAAGGTAAAGCCACACAAGTGACATTTTTCACAATAAATCTCTTTTTTCAAAGTACATTCTTTGTTGGTTCAAAACACTAAACTTGGTAAACTAAAGTTTTTAGGTACTTTTTAATAGCAATAGAGCTTCTTGTGAAAGGGTTTGTCTAGGAAAATACTGCCGTCTTAGCAAATTCTGCCGCCAAGCAGTAATGTCAGCATTACTTTGTTCCGATTTTGAAGGGTAAGTGGTGAAATTACAGGCACATGGGACTTATCAACTTATGTTTCAGAGTGATGGACGCATCCTCAGATATTTGCGTTTTAAAGCTCTGACTGGCTCTGCAACTGTTATGGACAGGCGTGTAGCTTACTATCAGATGCACAACTTCTTCGTCCCGTAACTTGATATTTAAAAAAAAACCTTCCACAGAAGAGGCCTGTGTTCTGCAATGAGCTATATTACATATGAATATGCACAATCCTATTTCTGAATATATAAACCAATAAGTAGTTTTCTAAGAGATTTTAAATCTAAATCTATTTCGTAGCAAAATGCTACGTGTCTATTTTTGAGATATGCATCGTTCGTAGCAAAACGCTACGATATCCATGGATATTGTACAAATCGTCTTATTTATCTTTTATTTACTTTTGTCATATAAGTCACACTTATTATGTACTTACATTTTATTTACTTTATATAGAAGTAAATAGGTATGGTTGTGTAAAGAAGACACTGAAAATTCGCCGAAGTATACTGATTTGGTACAAAAACCTTGTCGCTTTTTCGAAGACCTCCGAAACTGTGAACTAACATGCAGACAAACACGTAGACACAGTTTTCAAATACTCTTGTTGATACCTGTCCATTATTGACTTTATTCTGTTATCCTATAGGCCTTCCCTAATACACTCAAAACATATTTTTTCTGTGCGATTTCTGGCCAATGTTTGACCATAGTCAATCAGAACATTTTTCTTGAGTCCATTAATTTGATACTACTTAGTACTACTTAAGGCCATCGCTTACCGCGAACGCTATTCCACTATTCCGTAATATTTTGACTCACGACAAGCATTTAATATTGGGTTTTAAGTGACGGCACAAAAAATTAAAAAAAAAACAATATAAGAAAAAACAAAAGAAGCCGCGCTGCCCGTTTGTATTTTTATCCGACTTCAAAAAAGGAGGAGGTTCTCTATTCGACTGTATGTTCTTTTTTTTTGTATGTATGTTACGCGATAACTCCGGTATTTGTGAACCGATTTTCATGATTTTTTTTTTGAAGATTCATTTTTATAAATAGCGCCTAACTTTAATTTAGGAGCAATTACTTTAATGGTTGATTTTGCTGTTTCTCTAATTCAAGGCGTTTTTCTCTCCATATACTTTGAGTAGTGAGAACCGACTTTTATTATCTCCAGTGTCAAGTCCTGTATAGTGGCGAACTAGGGGATATTGCAATAAAACTTAGCAAAATAGACGCCATTCCACGTACTTTTGAGGTCGGTTTTTTTAGTACTCTGTACTGAGATTATTTTTTATAATATCACTGCCACTGCAACCGTCACCTTCAGACATTAGTTGACAAGTCCCACGTGCCTCTAATTTCATCAGCACCCTTACCCTTCCAACCCGGAACACAGTAATGCTGACATTACTGCTTGGTGGCAGAAATAGATAAGGTGACTAAAACCTGGACGAACTCTTTCACAAGGTGCTCTACTACTGTAATATTTATATTGTAAAGTCTACAAAATATTGCTATATTTTAAGCTTAGTTTTCAAAGTTTTGAGGCGTCGTCGAGCAGTGTATACATGAAAGATGACGAAGAAGTCAGCGAGCAACGAACTTCGCTTCTCCTTTGAATGCCATCTTATTAAATCCATCGAAATTTTGGCATGTATATGTTTTGCATTTAATAATCAATCTAATCAGCTTATTATTCACCCCAATGATGAGCACAGTCCATGTCTAAAAAGTGTTTAGGACAATGTAACACGTTTTTACAAAGGCTGTGAATCTTGTGGTTATGTTGAGATATTTTCCTTCAACCTTAGCAAGAGTTATTCCAATTAAATATTCACAAATGTCGCATAGGGATTCGAAGCCACTTTTACCACTAGATTTCACACTTTATTAGATATTAATATCGATCATATTTAATAATGATATAGAATTAAAATTACACGAACTCTAAAACGAATTATTTTCGACCCAGAACCAAATTTTATACATTTTTTTTTATAAACAACAATGATATCAAATACCTAACGCTGCGCAGCTTCTGCAAAGGCCATATCATAATAAAAATATATTTATAAAACTGTAGAGTCTATAATGGTGACTCATGGGTTTAACTATATAAATTTAACATATCTTTCTACGAAAGATTTGATTCATAGATGCGTTTATTACATGGAAAAGTTTCAGTATGTTAATTGAGCTTTAAATATAGAGTTTCATTGATATCTTTTGTGAGTGTAGTCAAAAAGAGGATGGTTTGCATTAATGTTAGACGTAACTGGTTAACGATTTTACCACCTGAGCCAACCGTGATTATGGGACCTGTAAAGGGTCCGGTTTATGTGGTCTGTGGTCAGGAACGTTGGTTTGTTTGAAAAAACAAATATACGCGATTTAAATCTGGAAAAATAGTTTCATTTCCTATAGAGTTCCTAGGTTTTCGCTATTGTTTTACGTAGAACATGAAACTGTTTTTCGCATCTAAATCGTCCATAATTGTTTTTTAAAATAAACCCTTTGGTTTTAGAGTTAGATCCCAAAAGTAGTTTCATTTTCTATGTACTTTAAATATAACTTCTAATTTATTTTTTTTAATTTTAATTATTAATACAAAGCTTAGGGAAAATTCCTTCGGTACGGGTGCATTCGAACCAGCGTCTTCTAGCAAACTACTGTCACCTTAACTGCTTTTGCCGCTAAACAGCAATGCGAGCAATGCTGCGTACCGGCTTAGTGAGGTAAGTCTGGTGATATTACAGGTACATGGAACACACTGTTCTCACAGTTCTTCATACAGGTACACTGATCTTAATGAAGATGTATTAGATAAGCCTGACCGCCTTCTCAATAATGCTATCCGTTTCATCTTTTGCCTTCGCAAATTTGATCATGGTTCCTCTTTCAGGGCTCAACTTAAATGGCTCCCTATCCGTCTACGCAGGCAGAAGACTACTCTGCACAATCCTCACTATCCAGAATACTTGAAATGTTAATTTCGGCATCTCTGTGACTCTCATGACCGCCTCCTTCGATTCATTAACTCTCTTGTACTCTCTTTTCCTCTCATTCATTATGGCTTCATGCCTGACTCCTTCACTTTTTATTCAACGCGTCTCTGGAATGCTCTCCCAGACTCCATCACAAGGACTCCTAGTTTATCCTCTTTGAAAAAGAATGTCCATGAGCATCTTTTAAGTTGTTTGTCACAGCTATAACCATCATCATCTTCCTCTTCTGTTATTGTATGTATCATATGTATATAAATATATGTATTATGTATACAGATAATATGTATATGTTAGGTTTGTTTGTTATATATTTGATTATATATTTGTGTTATTATTAAATTATTAATAATTTGCCGCATTCGTGAATTTCGTTTTCCTCAAAGGTTGACAGGTAGAGAATGCTTTTAGCACTGAGTTCGCCTTTTGTATCATTCTGTGTTGTGGTCAATAAAGTTTAATAAATAAATGGAACTTGTCAACTTATGTCTCAGGGTGACGGGTGCAGTCGCAGTGTCTCTCGGATCTTTGTGGCGCTGGAATTGCTATGGACAGGCGTGTCGCTTAACAACAGACGCACGACGAGACCACTTAGTATCATAAACAAATATAATGATGTCTTCCAGCCAATCCTAGTTGTGGTGAAGAAAGAAAGTGTGCGGGACTAATTACGTACAATAAATTTACTAAAATACAAGTACAAAAATCAATAATAATTATAGCTTATGCATAGTCCCACTGTTGGCTACAGGTATCCTCTCATCATGGAATCACACACATTGTTAAAGTGCTTTGTAGATACGTGCACGTTTCTTCGCGACGTTTTTCTTCAATGAAAATCTCATGGTGAATTTCTAATTAAATATTGCATATAAATTTCGAAAGAGATGCAAGCCCGAATATGAATCCACGATTCCCTTTGAGAGGCAGTAGGTCAAACCATTACTCTACCACGGTTATATCATATAAATGTGTATATATATATACCTACGTAAACTAAATATACATTATATATATAATTATACCGCTAATATTGCACAATATTTAATACATATTGCAAATATACATAAGTAATAGAGACGAACGCAAAGATTCTACGATTATCTAAGTAACATAGAAGTACATATATATCTATGTTATCACGCCTAACTCCCATTAGAGTAGGCGGGGACTATAGACCCTTTCCCGCCTATATTCTGCGGTGGCAATGAACTAGCAATCTAATTGTTTTATGTGTGTATATGTAAAATAGATAATCGAGTCTTTATTAACTAAAATTCGGTATAGTTGAGTATATTTACCTAAGTTCAAGTTATATACACACGCAATCAAAACAGAAGTAATGATATTTTTTTTACATTTATTTATTCATTTGGAATACCAACAGATTATTTTTTATTACAAAAATAATAATAAAATAATAAAAACAACTTTAAATATTAATAATCCAATTATTCATTTAATGTACTAAAAATTAATGGTAAATAATCGATTATAAGATCGGAATAAATAGTTGACTGATATAAATATGACAGTGCAATTGTATTAATTATTATTTTGTAAAAGATAAAATAAATAATAAGCTAATTCACAAATTTATATCAGAACTGGAACAAATTATTTTGTCTAAATGCTACTAGACTATATATGAATACATAAATAATAAATACTATAATGAATTAACTAATGAAATTATAATTATTTAACTGATATTTTAATTACATTTTAAATATGTTGACTACAGGATTATTTTTGTGATGATTGTTATTCAGTGCATTTATTTTATAATTTTTATTCTTTGGAAAGGAAGAAACGAAATGTATCAGCGTCGCGACCTCGTCTCTACAAAATTCTCTCTCTAAAATTGCTGTACCTAACAGGGTCCACAATTGTTTTTCACAGTTATAAGCTTTCATCTTTCTACCTTTACATTGTGGAATGCAATAAGATTACTGATTACTCAATCTGAGGGTCTCGTATTCGTGGTGGGCATTCAGCGACCTACATGTTCAATACAATAACGTTTTTAGGAGGTCGCCGTGAAGCCGTAGTTGCAAACCACAAGGCGAAAAGCGCTAAACTCCTAATGTGTTTAAAATGTAATTAATACCCATTGAAATACACAGAGTTACATTTCCTTAAATTTCAATAACACACATAGAATGGTTAATACCTTTCTCCAAAAATCCCGGCATTATTGTATGTTGTACTATAGTTTTGACGTGTAATTAGCAATTACTTTACTAAAGTAATGCATTTAGAAGAAAGGTTTAGTAATAATTAGTAATAACGCAACTGTTTTGCTTTTTATTTTTCATAATTACGGAATTTTGAAGGGAGTTGTGTCTATAATAAAAAAATATGTTACAAAATTCAGCAGTTGCAGAAAAATCTGAGGGACACTGCTACTTCTCTCATCACCCTGACACATAAGGTGACAAGTTCCATGTGCCTGTAATTTCACTAGCACCCTTACTTACCCTTCAAAACCAAAACGCAGTAATACTCACGTTACTGCTTGGTGGCAGAAATAGGTAAGGTGGCAGTACTTCCCTGGACAAACTCTTTGACAACGAGCCTACAGTACTGATTGTCTTTGGTAACTTTTAAAATAAAACGATACATTATTGAACACGTCCAATCTAACCATTGAAATAATCCTTCCTTAGCAACAATTTGTAATTTAATTGAAAGTAATTATTGATTAGAAATCCTACTCCCATTAAAGTTAGCTTGGATGTTTTTTGATAAAGCCCCTTGAGGTTTTCCTTTGCCTCAAAATGGCGTCATAATCGTAGTATTACATATATTTAACTATTCTCAAATTTGATTTCTATGCGGACTTTCTTTACCACCAGCACCCTTGCCCCTCAAAACCGAAACGCAGTAATGCTTACATTACCGCTTGGCGGCAGAAACAGGCGGTGGCATTTCCCTAGACGAACTCTTTCACAAAGATATCTACTGCTACTGTTTGTTAATAGACGAAATATGGGATCTAAACAACAACAAATTACGACAGAAACGTAATGTATATCTATAGTCATAATATACATACACAAGTTAGGTAATAAAGTGTACATGTAGTTTTACGTTCAGTTGGTATATAGGTCCTTTTTAATTGAGAGCGTTGTAGGTTAAAAGCGATGTAGGCGAGTAAATCAGAGACACAGTCAGGTTTCTTGACGATATTAATTTTCTCTTTGAAACGTGCACAAGGCTTATGTAGTCAATTATTTCTTGTATATATATATATATATATATATATTTAGGTTAATGGGACATGGAGGAAGCAAAAGCGGTACGTGAATAAAACGGAAACTTTGGCCTACCCCAATGGGAGACATTGTTTTATTGATTTATTTATAAAGGCAACATTCTTGTGGACTTACAACGTAAGTCAAAGTGTTAAAATTAAACTTGAAGATAAAGTAAACGTACAAGATATAAAATAGTACTCAAAAAGTAAAGAAAGGAGATAAACACAGTTTGTTTTATATAAATATAAATGTAATTTTTTTATAAAAAAAACCGACTTCAAAAGTTTGTGGAATTATATCTATTTGCCAAGTTTTATTAAAATCGGTTACCGGAAAGTGCGCGAAACCCGACTCATCCCCCAGTTTGCCACCCTTAGAGGTGGAATATTTTATTCAAATTTAAATAACAACAACGGACACACTCAACATAGCCCCGCACTAGGGAAACCCTGTGTCGCGGATGCCATGGACACACACATAGACAACCACAAATTACCTACACTCAAACTCACGAGAGAAATAAATGTAGGCCATACAAATGTTTCTCCCAGCCCGGGGAATCGAACCTGGGACTCTGCATGGCAGTCATAGTAACCGTTCGGCCACGGACGTATCCTGTTTCCAACAACAAATCTATCAATAGAGCTATCGCGTAACACACATACAAAAATCATCTCATCAGAGAATCTCCTGCTTTTTTTGAAGTCGGTTAGAAAATTTACTACAATCTAATACTTATCTTAAATTTACAAAGCGACTTAAGACCGTTGAGAGGAGACGCCGCTTGTCGGTAAACATATCGGCCTCCCGGATCCGGGGTTCTACTCGCGACCCACGATATCTGTAGTTACGACCGTTATCCCACTAACGACGTCCTACAGACTTGAGTTTCAATCGGGACTAAAACTAAGAATATATGATAACGCGATTTGACAGTTTCCAACGGGGCGTTGAACTCAGTGACGGGACGAACAAGTCCTGAGCCACCAGGTAAGTAACACGCCTGTCCATAACAGTTGCAGTACCACCCACAGCTTTAAATCACAAAGATCTGGCACTGCCACTACGCCCGACACCCTGAGACTTTAGTTAACAAGTCTCATGTGCCTGTAATTTCACCAGCAATGGTACTGCTTGACGGCTGAAACAGGAGAAGCTCCACTGATACTAAGGTGCTGAGGTTCTGGTAATGAGTGCGTTGGAAGCGTGCTAGGCGCGCGCCCCTAAGTGGTACGGCAAATACGTTGCGACCGCGCCGTGTGCTACGGCCCGCCACGCTTGCATCCGGTCCGATCCGGCCGGATTAATAGACCAAGCTTTTATAAAACGTGAAACCGGTGTGTTTTAAAGCGGGCGCGGGACAAAAAAGTAAACAATAGTAAATATCGAGTTCTTAGGTTTTCGCGATTGGTACACATAGGAAATGAAACTATTTTTCCGGATTTAAATCGCGTATATTATCGCGAGCATGTCATGGATAAACCTACACATTCAATGAAGTTTGACAAACCCCAGGTCCTTGCAAAAGAAGTCCGTTATCTACCCAGGATGCTGCGAGAGGCCATTGAAATTAAAAACATCCTAATTTCAATAGGGAAGATGGTTTCTCAGTACCGCCAGTTTAGGATCCAGTATTTCATTATTCATAATTTGTAAAACTTAATGTAGCGTAAATTGGAATGTTTTCTTTGTAAAATTAAAAATAAGGTATTTAATTAATAACTATTGTAACTATAGTGAAAAAATAAGGTGGTTTGCATCAATATTAGACATAACTGGTTGAAGACTGTACCACCTCAGTCAACTGTGACCATGGGACCTGTAAAGGGCTCGAAACGTCGGTTTGTTTGAAAAAACAAATATACGCTATTTAAATCCGGAAAAATAGTTTCATTTCCAATAGTAAATAATTGTATTTAATATCAGTCATAGTTTCTAGAATTTCTAGGCCGACCTATCCGAAAACAAATAAAGATGGATAAAGAAATGGATAACAACGATATATTTATGGTTTGTACATGTACATTGGTATTATTTCGAAGTAGCTTTGTTACTTCTACTACTTACCTGGTTAAATGGTTTGATGGATGGAGTTGTGACACGTTAACAACTGTGATAACTTTACTAACGGCGATGCGGACGAATCTATCGTTAAATACGTTATCTAGTTAGTGGTGAGTAATTTAGAATGCAAAAATGAGGTAATTGCAAGAATATAAAAAAAATCACAATGGATTGCTTTTCAATGTCAAATTTGAAAAATAAAGTACAAAAGAAAAATTATTTAAAATTTGAACAGATGTAGATTAGCACAAATATGCATTGACAATACGTTTATATATTATTTGTAAAATAATATAAAAGAAGTTGCTTTTTTTATGATAGATCTTAGGGGCACTGCCATTGTGTCACTCTGAGACATAAGTCGACAAGTCCCATGTGCCTGTAATTTCACCAGCACCGTTACCATTCAAAAGCGCAACACAGAAATGCTCACATTACTGCAAGTAAAGACCATGGTGGTGAGTAATGAATTTCACAATGAGTCAAAATTCGGATCTACAAGATCGTCATTAGGTCCATTCTTACGTACGGTTGTGAGGCTTGAGGCTCACACTTAAAGAAGAGAACATATTAGGGCCAGTCGAAAGGGAGAACGGTAGCAGGAGAGTCCGCACTAACGCTGAAATAGTAGAGTTCCTCGCCCAGCCAAATATCATTGGCGAAACCAAAGTGCGTCGATTTCGCTGGCTCGGCCATTTAGAGAGGCAGGGAGAGGATCGGAACGTGACGAGAGCCTATCTGGGTCGACCTACAAGACGAAGACCGGTTGGTCATCTCAGGTATCGCTGGAGCGACGCCGTGGAGGCGGACCTGCGCGAATTACAAGCCATGAAATGGCGAGAGATTGCACAGGACCGAAGAAAGTGGCGTCATCTGGTTTCGGAGGCCGACACATTTTGGGTCGCTGAGCCAGCGGTTAAGTATAATTCATTAGAAGGTTACAAGTGTAATTTGTTCGTGAAACAAAATAACATTTTAAACCGACTTCAAAAAAGGAGGTTCTCAATTTGACTGTGTTTTTTTGTGCGTATGCTGTGTGATCATTACGACTTTTGTGAACAGATTTTGATGATTCTTATGGTACCTCGGTGTCGGTCACATTTAAATTTGAAGAAAATGTTGCACCTTTAAGGCAAACTAGGAGATGAATTCGGTTTCGCGCATTTTCCGTTAACTGATTTTAATAAAATGCAACAAATAGACGTAATTCCACGAACTTTTGAGGTCTTCTCTTCTATAGTCATTTTATGATGCCAGTTGACGGGGTGAACAAATCCCGAGCCTGATTTAGTCACAAAGATCTGAGGCGCACTGCCACCGCGCCCGTTACTCTGAGACATAAGTTGACAAGTCCCATGTGCCTGTAATTTCGCCAGCACCCGTAACCCTTCATAACCGGAACGCAGTAATGCTTACATTACTGCTTGGTGGCAGAAATAGATAAGGTTGCAGTATTTCTCTAGACAAACACTTATAAGAAGGTAAGCGATGCTTAACAGTGGGATCTATAGTAGGTTGCTTATGATGATCATAGTAATTTGTAAATCAAAACTCTCTTACAAATTTCTTGTTCAATCATAAAAACGTTAAAAAAATTATTAAAACCATTTTCTTCTCCACATTATATAACTTTAACTGTGACTGATTTTTGAACGTTTGACACAAAAGTATTGCGTTAGTGTACACAGTTGTTGCAGTTTGTTTTAACTATTAATATCTATTCATTTTAACACGATACATACGTAGAAACAGAAAAGTAAATAATGTACGTCTTACAGCTTTAAGACGGCACATTATTCAATTAACAATTTAATAAGGTATTCTTTCGTTACTTAAATAAACTTAGAAATGTCAAATAATACCGCGCTGTTGATACAATAGTGTATTAATTCAAAAAGTGTATTTTTTTCAGAAACGATGAAAATCGAATAGCTCACTTCGCGTAACAAATTATTAAAATTTATATATAGGTTAAAGTTTCCTACTAGACAAATATATTTAGAAATAAAAGGGGAAAAATAATTTCATACATTTTGGGACTAGCTTACAAAAAATTTGTCGCGTTTCTTATAATATTCTAGCGACGGCTGCATTGACGTGTAGAGTATGAAATTTTACGTTAAACAATAGTATAATCTTGAATTTCACGTATTTTGAGTTACAACACTACTGTAACAGCAGTGCGACATGTTAGTTTTACTCTTAACTATAGTACCGCGAAGGCAGTATTTACTTTAAAACGTTTTGGAATCTATAATACGTAGTCAATTACTTTAGTTGTTTAAATTTATGCCCATCAGTGGGACGTGGAAATATATTTAATACGATCGAATTTAACAGGGAAATATTATTAATTATAATAATGATTCTCTAAATTTTTATAATAAAAAGAAAAAAAACTCTAGTTTTATTTTGCTTGTTACTTTAGTGTTAATAAGGAAGTATTTTTGTCTTTAGCAAGTTATTTATTGTTAAAAAATTGTTAGTAAACATCGATTTACAATATAATTATACAAAGTTTGTAAAGATTTTAAAGGCGTCTTTTGACCGTGAATTAGAAGACAGAGATAGCAATTTTTTTAAGATTAACATTTCTATGATAAAGAGTCATTGTCGCGAATCTAGGTTATGTTAGAACACGCGAAATTTGCAAGTATATATATATAGTATATAGGTATTGAGGACAGTAGTACTCGTTGTCCCAAATTGAGGTTATCCAAATCACTCTAACACATTTTTTTGTGCAAATAAATTTTATCATGACGCCGCGACCTTGCTCCCAGCTATCGCCAAATTTTGCTAGTCCTAACGTCATACGATAACTCTTATAAATACTTTGTAACAAAAACCATTACTTACCTTTAAAACAACACTAACAATCCACACGTCACAACACTATTGTTCACTTATAATTAATAAAAAAAAATAAAATTCGGATTTTAAATTGGTAGTGTCATGTCATACGCGTAAGTGCAATGTCTGGTCGTGTATTGTGTATGATGCACATCGCGCGGTCGCCGGCCGTCGCCGACTGGCAGCGCGCACGCACGCCGCGATCCCCGCGCCCCGCCAAAAAAAATAATGCCGCGAAAATATGGCGGGAGGAAAGACGCAAAAACTGAAGGGGTGCGCTCAACGTTCTGTGAGGCTGTATGCTAATCCATCGTGTGCTTCGGCCCTTTTTTCCGGAGTGGGGGGGTGGGGATGCAATTAAAAAGCCGCGCGTGCGTGTGGGGGCGCGATTAGAACGGAGACGGAACGAAATGAGTCTGTCACTGTTTTTTACTTTTTTCTAGTCTGGGATATGTACGAATACTTGTAGGTAGATATGAGGAATCGATGATCGTCTGCCTTCCTCCCGCTTCGCGATGCTTTTCATTTTGTTTAGGGGGAGTTCTAACTTGTTTATTTCTATGTGGCTGCTTTTAATTTCCGATCGTACGAATAAGTCCTTTTGGAAAGTAAGGGGTATTCAGGAGATATGGAATGCCTGCGTAGCTTTAGATACGCTGGACCTAACGTTAGGACACCAGTATTCTCATACGCACGTCAGTAATAGTACCGAAGCTAGTAGTTTGCGCTATCACGAGATCGACCTGGAAGACGACATCCGTCAGCAATATTTCGTATAGTGTCTGTAATATTTTAATGCAATTCTCGATCCATTGCTAGAGAGAAGACGATATAACAGCATCTAATGGGTCATCAGAACAAATATATGGCATGTTACTTAGAGCTAGAGCTCAGATGTAGTTTTTGGAGACTTCTGCCAATATAATTGCAATTGTTAACTTTTTTTCGCATCTAAATTGCGTAGTTTTGTTTTTCAGTCAGCAATGGCCAAATATACGCGATTTATTAGATCTAAATAAAATTATTTCAATTTGCGTAAATCTACGAAGTCTATATCTATGTTTTGGTTCCACAGACGGCCCTAAACACCCTATTTGGTTACCCGATTATACATTTTTACAAAGAGACATAAGTACTCAGCGTTAGAAGAATCGGTATATTCAACGTTGCGTTTCTGGTTTACAAGGATGATGATGAACCTGTTTTGGAAGAATTTACTGCATCTCCCTACCACTATTGAAGACGGCATTTGCTAGACGTTACCGTAGTGTCTTTTATAATTAACAAAATTGTGTAAACAGGATTTGCAAAGTTAAAATCGTAACTACGTAACGAATTTATTTTTAAACCTTACTTAAACTTAATAATTTTTGTTTAGGTATGTAATAAATGTAAATTTTTAATGATAGTTATTAACATTCAAAAATAACAGGCAAAATTCAAACCTCATGATAGCGAATGTTATTGCAATCTAAACAAGAATTTAATCGAATTTTATAGTCCCAAAACATTTGGTACCCAGAAACAATTAAAAAACCTTTTCAGTTTTTAACACAAATTTTATTTTCATGTACCTTGTATTGTTCTCTTCATTACTGACTTTAGCGTTATAATGTGGACATTTCCAATTAGTTCTAAAATCAAAATTTTCCACCGAACAGGTTCTACGGAGTGTCGGACTTACCTGATGTCTATTTTGTAACATTGCCTTTCTTACAAACGACGTTATTACATAACAATATTGTTCTCCTAATCTATGTCGCTTAAAAAGATAAAATCTATTTACAAAATTATCTTTCGTAAATTTATCTATTCCATAATTTCATTTATAACAAAGCCAATGAATGTAATTTATATTTCACTCGTATTTGTTAGATTAAAATAAGATTGCATATGTGTGCAAGTTAAATAATAAGAATGTGGTATAAAACTTGTTGACGATAAAGGCCAAAGTACAATACGCAGAGCGTTTGAAGAATATATCGAGTTTCTTTGTAGACTACAATGTCTCTTTGAGATGTGTCTGGCCGGCAGACTGGGGTGCAACGGCGCGGATGCTGCAAGCTCGCGTTTGCGGCGTCAGGGACCTCGGTCTGCAGTATGGTACTACGCGACTCATACCCGCGACCGATATTCCACATTTTTTTGCGCCAGCACTTTAGAAAACAAAAAGCAGTCATTTTTTTAAATAAAGCAAGATAGTTTGATTGTGACCCATGATTTTAGATAGTTTCCGCGTTTCCAAATGTTTATAAACAATGTGTTTTACATTAATTAAGCACTTAATTTTTATCGAGAGTAATTTCATTAAATATAATTACACCCAATCCCAGCACACCATTTATTGTATATTAGTTCCGAATTTAAATTACACACTTCCAAAAAAGAAACGTAACTCATATCAGAAAAATAATATTAATTAATACAAAGCAAATATACATAATATGTTTTCAATTTTATTAATTTAAAAAACCTTTTTTAAATATATTTTTTAAATTAATTACTTTGTAGTATAACAATTAGGAACAATTCAATAAAACAGTCTGAACTTGGAACGACATTTTTTTAAATGTCATCGTAATTTATGCAACAGTTTTTAAATAGCGAATTCCTTATTTAAATCTGGATCGCTTCTAAATGGCCAGTTTGCGAATGCAACCTTTTTAATTTATTACATTCCCAATTATTTATGCAAGATTTTCTAACATTGAGCCCATCGCGCACTTGCAGCGGAGCTAGCGCCCTTCGCTACGAGATACTGGCCACTCTTCTCATTAGCATTAAAATAGTCAAGTTTACGAAGGGTCAACTAATTGTTCGGTAGACGAAATACAATTGATATTATTTTGCATCTTTACAATTAATGTTTTGTAAGTAATATTCTTAAAAGTTTACGATTTAATAAATAAGTATAATTTACTTCCGATTTAAAAATGTTAAAGTTATTGTCCATTCACATTGAAATTAGGACTTGTGAATATTCATTTATTTTTACAAGTAAGTTCACGATTATGATAAACTATTTTAAAATATTTATGACTTACCTTGTAAACTTCGACTGCTTTCTGGACTTCGCTCTTAGCAAAAAATTGTAAAACAACAAAAACAATCAACAAAACATCAACAAAGTCACAGAGTCAGTGTCCGGTAACGTAACACTTAAATAAACTAAATGCACCGGCAAAAACTATTCGAATAAAAGAGAAAAATTTGTGGCATTCGGTGTTTGAAACGGCCAATCGCAACCGCCCGACCAATCCGTCACGCGAGTCCGCTGTCCACACACGCACGTGAGAAACTTTGTCCAAACTTCGACCGAAAACTTTCGCCACGCGTCCGTTACTAGTTCGACGACACGCGCTCTATTCCAAACTTAAAAATCGCGGATGGACGAAGAAGTTAATTTATTCTTTTTTTACTTGTTCTCAATTTGAAAATTTGGAAATAGTTTATTTTTTGGGAGCGTCCACCCGTCCGGTCGGGTCCGGCCGGTCTGCAATATTAACACGAGCGGCGTCCACCTTTTGTAATGAAACGTTCACACATGCTTCCGCATTACCGTCCGATGCCATCAATAATGAAGCCGGGCGGGAAAAAACAAAACGGGGCACCTCTCCCGCCGAGGCGCCCGCCGACACTACAGCCTCCTCGTCAAAGATCAGAATTGCATATCTGGGTTGCGTTAATGAGCGGGGGTGGGGGGATGGGGGTCGAAAAAGTGGCACCGCTCGCGCGCGAATATAAATTCATCGCCAAAAAATCATTACGCGGGGGGTGGTATTACGGCAGTGCGCGGGTTCGTATAGTTTTTAAATCGGCGGCACTCGGCAGCGTGGCGCCGCGGCGCGCGGGTGCCGACGTACTACTGCATCGGCTACAGCCGCCACCTGGCCGCTACACTACTGGCTGCACCACGCATGCACCTTAGCGAACTATTTTAAAAAGAAAACTTTCGAACATCAAATATGAAACTTTGGAAAAAAGTATAACCACGTACATAGAATTTAATCGAATCGAACACACTCAAATCCAGGCGGGAAATTAATACTCGCATTGGGAGATTGATTTTGCTCTTTGTCAGAAAAAATATTCCACGTGTATGCAAATTCTTCTTTTGGGCGACGATCGTAATCAATTTGTGCGTAGGTCGGTGCACGCACACATCGCCGCCGGCGGGGCAGCAAGGGGTGCGGGCTGGAGGGGAGGGGGAAGCAAATTAAATCTAATACAAAATTGCGTTTTATGTTCCCGCTAGTGCGTGTAGGTGTGTGTAGCGCACAATGCGAACTCGCGAGAGGGTACACTCGGAAACGGAATTGTGATTAGAAAAGTAATTTTCTATTTTTTTTAAAATCAATAATTAAGTAAGTTTTCCTGAAAATCCATTAAAACAAAGCATGGAGAGTTCTTTTGAAATGTATCGACTCATTGCTATAAGTATCAACAACTTTTATTCAAAACCTTTTCTATTTATCTAACGCCCTGTACTATATAATATTTTGCAACATAGTATATTCCAAAGTCTAGAATCGATCATGTATTTGTACATTCAAATCTAAGTTTTAAAATATTCAAAACAACAACTATAACACGCGAAATGTTTCTTCTGCGAAATCATTATTACAGCACTTTAAAAACAAATCGAGATTCTTCACTAAGTCCTCAGACTATATCATTAATTCATTACAATACAATCTAAAACACCACTGTTACATAACAATACAATACAATCCAGCATCCGCATCCCATAAAGTACACTTTCAATAGGACTGTACTTTAAAACACACACAAACTTAATGTTAAAAATGAATTACCAACACAGCGGCGTTCCCTCCTACACTCATTTTCATTTCGATGTTTTTGGGTTTTTGCGCAGGCGGGAGGGGGCCCCCACCCTGCCCCCACCGCCCTATGAAAATAGGATATATTTTTATGTTTTATTCGCCCGGAAGCCTGTAGCTTAGTTGCATGTTTATTAGAACTTTTTATTAGTAGAAACGGTACTGTATGTTTTTGCGTTTTTCCGGGTTTACTTTTTTTAGTGATGGGATAGGTATGCGATTTGTGACACGCGAGTGTTGCAATTGTGGCAATTCATAAAAAAATTAACTCCATTTATTTATAAAAAAAAAATAATCTAAGACCGACGTAGTTACATTTTCGAATGTCAATGCGAATTAAAAATATAAATCAATTGCCACAGGAAACACGTTCTAATTAAAAGATGAAACTACGATTATTAGAAAAAAAAATACATGAAATTTCAATTTGCGTTTCAATTTAAATTTGTAATGTTTGCCCAACAAAGTTTTATGCATGTAGAACAAAATTTTCGTTCTAAACAATTTAGATTAGATTAAATACGCAATTCTGTTTTCGCTATCGCATTAATGCGATATTACATCTGGAAATGTATCTGCCAAGCAAAAAAAAGGAATGAATTATTAAAATTGAAACGTACGCTAAGGGTGGAACATGCTAGAATTAATTATTTTGAAAATCGATCATTGCCATTGTGACTGATTGTGTAGAACTACACAGGGTCAAGAAAACGTCATGTTTGACTCATTCTTGATAATCGAGTATATAACCAGAAATAGAGAGAATATATTCCTGGTAACACATTAGCGATACAGCTCTTATAAATATCAATCCCGTTTGCACTGAAATATAGACAGGCCAACTACTGACCTGTGCGTACGTCTCCGTCAAAAAATATTTTGTATTTATTGTAATAAAGATAATATCTCTAACAATGCCGTGGTGTTCTGTTCGGTGATGTGGGAAAAACAGCAAAACATCTAATTACAAAACAAACGGAATCACATTTCATCGGTAATTAAATATTAAATATGTAATTTTGTAATTTTCGTCCATTATAGCAAAGCTCTAGTTAACTGGTCGATTTGAAGTGAAACAGTTGACGACACCCGTCAATTGTTTCGAACTCGGGCTAGCCAATCGGAGTTGTCACAGTAATGACTTGGCAGAATAGTTTCCAAACAAATTAAATGACATTTCTTCTCTATTTCTGATTATATACTCGATGTTCTTGATTGAACAAGACAACTGCACCATAAATCTGAAACTTACAAACATTTCACCGTAATTTAATACACTAGAAACCTAAACGAAACCAACATCGGTCCAGCGACAATTCACATAGTACAATCAACCTGGAGTTAGACAGTAACTGTCTGTTTATTATTGCAAATTTATACTCTACGCAAACGACGTAAGGTATTTACGAAGCTTTTAGACAGCTTGTTCGTCTTACAGTGTCAAGTTTCTTCTTGTGCGTTGGTTAAATTGTTTTTGCATGAACAAGTCGCGCGTCTGGTGGTAAGCGACACGTCTATCCATAACTGCTGCAGTGCCACTCAGAGCTTTAAATCGCAAAGATCTTATGGACACTGCCATTGCGCCCGTCACCCTGAGCCATAAGTTAACAAGTCCCATGTGCCTGTAATTTCACCAATACCCTTAACCCTTCGAAATTGGAATACAGTAATAATGACGTTACAACTTGGCGGCAGAAATAGGTAAGGTAGCAGTATTACCTGGACGAACTCTTTCACAAGCTCTACTGCTACAGAACAAGTAAGTATTTCTGTTTTTACGTAACCTCAAAATGGTAGCACCGTATTTCTACAAACAAAAAACTTTTATTCTATCAACGGAACGAACCAACGGACCTCACGAATTTTTCTATGTGCTTGCGTTGTGTCTTTGTACTTGGTCTTTCAACGACTTTTTAGTCGTAGCGCCATCTATGAGAAATCTATGACAGATTTATCACCCAGTTAATCCGACCGGATCGAAGGAATTTTTTCTGAGTGTTTTTTCTGAGTGTTCGATCTTTGTATTAATAATTATAACAAACTAGTGCAGTAATTTCACAAAAAATAATTGAATATCAATTCAATAAAAATTTAATTAATACAGTGAATAGCGACATCTCTCGCCAGGACTGGTAGCTGTAAAGGTACTAACTGGGTGATAAATCTGTCACTACCACTTTTTTATACTCATTTGAGTATAAAAAATATATTACTATTCACGCAAATCACACTGTTTACGTACAGTTGTGGGAAGTCTAAGAATTTTGACGCGTCTCCTTGGCGTGCTTGAGTAAATCAGTTCATATATCTACAAGAACTACACTATATTTAGGGGTGCACGAAAGGATCCCCGCATAACGTACCATTCCTAGTTTCCTGTAATTTTGACGCAACCTGGGCAATAACATCATGTGTTAATCTTTTCACGACTGTGGCAAGCATTATGTATAGTGTATACCAACGATACGTTATGAAGAAGAAGGGTTATATTAGCAATTGGCCACTTACGGTCTCGGCTATTTCACCCAGTTCAGAGCGATTTCGGTCGAGAAGGGTCTTTACTTCTTTTATAAGATAAGCAGCAAGCCTAAAGCCACCTAGATGGGTATGGGATTCGTCTCAAAAAGCTATTACATATTGCATGATGCATGTTGTGCCCCTAAGGTCATTGCGATTTAAAACTCTGAGTGGAATTGTAACTGTTATGTATAGGCGTGTCGCTTACCACCAGACGCACGACTTGTCATCCTGTCTCTTGGTATTGCAAAAAAAAAATTGCAGTTAATCTATATATAGTCCCACTACTGGGCACACGCCTCTGACAACGAAAGGGTTTGAATTGTACCTACCACGGCACAGCACTCCAACACCGTGATTTGGGGTACATTAAAAAAACCGTTAACGCCATCTAGCGGTAGAGCCGAGAGAACTTTAAGAGCATTCCATATTCAACATAACACTGTAATGCGATAACAAATGCGTTTGCAAAAAAGTCGCATCCCTAAACTGTACGCCGAGATGATTTGCGATGACAATTCTATAGGCCGAAGTCACGAAATGTTTGTTTTTGATTAGCATTATAGTTTCGTTCAGTTCATGTCGACTACTATTCAATTTGGGTTATTGCTGCCATAATGAGGGCTGTGTAACATGGCAGGTTTACGTTGTTTTCTATCAATCTCTATAATCATAAAATTCTACCTGTGTAACTGTTATTTTGGGACGGAAAAATCGTATTAACGTTTCTTGGAATTGAATTAACATTTTGTTAGTGTTATGGTTAATAAATATATAGGTACATTTATATTTCTACATGAAAGTAAATTCGACATCATAATATGTGATGTTACTTTACATCATCGAGTATATAGCCAGAAGTAGAGAAGAAATGTCATTTAATTTGTTTGAAAACGGTTCTTCGTAGATCGTTGTTAGTATTAATCGGGTTGATTGACGGGTGTCGTCAATTGTTTCACTTCAAAGCGACCAGCTTTGCTATATTGGACGAAAATTGAAAAATTACATATTGAGTACTTAATTACCGAGGAAATGTGATTCCGTTTGTTTTGTAATTAGATGTATTGCTGTTTTTCCCACACCACCGAACGGAACAGCCCGCCATTGTTAGAGATATTATCTTTATTGCAAAAAATACGGCATATTTTTGGAATATACGGAGACGTACACACAGGTCAGTTGTTGGCGCTGTACGATTTCAGTTTTCTAATTTGTGATTTCAGTGCAAATTTATGCTGGAGCTTATTTCGTCTCTATTTCTGGTTATATACTCGATGATGTAAAGTGACGGGTGCATTGGCGGTGCTTCTCATATCTTGGCGATTCAAAGCATTGAGTGACACTGAATTGCAGCGTTATGGGCTAGCCTATCGTTTACCACCAGGCCTACGACTTGTTCGTCAAAAAAGTAATAATAGATAGCAATGGTAGTTCAGAGGGAGAATAGTTGTTTGTTTCGCCAGGTTTAACAAATTTCGTCGGCCATTTAGCGCGGTAATGCTGCCAGTGTTATAGGGGCGTTTGAACCAGCTACTATTCAGAGCGGTCCTTTTTCATTCTTGTAATTAAATAAAAATTACTAAGTTTGGCGAATTGCATTGTTGATTTTTATGTGACGAAGCCTGTTGCTGATTTTAAAAACTTTTTTAAATTTTTTAATTGAACTTTATTTTATTTTTTAATTTAGAACTCCTATGCAACTGACATTACTTTTTAAAATTAGAGCAAAATCGATATACTTTTTGAAGATGGAAGAAATTTGAATTTCGAAGAACACGATACTCAAATTATGATACGAACTATTTACCAGATTTGACCCAATTTGACTTTTTATTTATTTTTGATGGGTTTTAGACGTTGGAATATAGCTGGTCAAGGTGTATAGAGTTAAAAGGTATACGTACAAAAATAAATGGTAATTTAATTAAAGAATGTTTTTCTTCTCGAACATTTGTTAGAGCCTCGTTGCCCTAAAGTATAGGCACGAGACTTTAAGACCTAATTATGTAACGATTGCATACAATACTTTTTCTGCGAGTAAATAAAATAATGAAACACAACCAATATTTAATGTATATATTTTGTTCAATCCATGACAAAAAACTCAATTTTTTTTAACACCACCCTCACAACAGCCTCTTCATATATTTAGACTAGATATAGAATACAAAAACCAAAGAGATAGAATAGAACTGGTCGAGTAC
This sequence comes from Hyposmocoma kahamanoa, assembly GCF_003589595.1. Taxonomy (NCBI): domain Eukaryota; kingdom Metazoa; phylum Arthropoda; class Insecta; order Lepidoptera; family Cosmopterigidae; genus Hyposmocoma; species Hyposmocoma kahamanoa. The sequence continues at coordinate 468,012 of NW_020653685.1, read as the reverse complement.
CACTTACACAATAACCTTAGAAGATGGAAATAGTCTAACATTTAAACCAATATTTTTTTTAACCGGCTTGAAGAACTGTAAGCCAATTTAACCAATCAGGAGGCAGTAGAGCATTTGAGTAGCGTCATGTTTGATATTTTAATTAGTAAAAATACAACGTTCTTCTTTCGAAGCTCAATAAAGTACTTTGTACAGAACTTTAATGGACTTTCCCAGTTATAGAATTTTGAACTAAAAAGAGCGCCTTTGTGATATTGTTCATAAAAATATAATTGATAAATTTAAGAACAGGGGCACGAAAATGATGTAATTTGAGCTTGGCGAATAGCTTGTGTACAAAGTTGATAGATGGCTGCATTGGTATTATCATGAGTCTTGTCACAAAAATACGAAATTAGCAAGCCCTAAGCCCTCTACTTAGAAGAGACCTTTATAGAGGGTTGCTGATAATGACATATATATATATCCAACAAATTTAATTATCTAATGGCAAACGCCCGGATGGAATGACACTCATCCCTTGGAGTATGGGCCGGACAGTGGTATGGGACGCTACACACTTGCCCCATCCTATCTCCAGCACATCAGCAGGAGGGCTGGCTCAGTAGCTGAGCAGGCGGAAAGGATAAAGAACAAGTACCACCAGGGTCTCGGCTCCGACTACCTATTTGCACCCTTTGGAGTACAAACCATTGATCCGTGAGGTTTCGGTGCCCTTCATCTGTATAAAATTTTATCCAAAAAATTAATAACTGTCTGGGAAACCCAAGCCAACGCATTAGTATTGCTATACAAAGGACGACGCTGGTAGCACCTTGGGCACCTCGCCGCGGTGACCCAATTTTATTCATATAATTTTAAAAAATCCTAGTTTTAGGTTCTAGTTTTTAAGTTTTCATTGTACTTTACCTGCATATTTTAACCTGTACGGTTTTCATATACGTGTAAGTTCTTCGTTAAACAATCGCGCGGTTTGCAACGTAAAACGGTTTGTAAGCGTAAACACTACAAGCCGTTTTATCGAGGATTTTAACACACATATCGTGAACTTGTCCATAACCCAAAGCTGTGTCTCGCGGATCAAACTATCCTCATCGTGGTATTATCCAAATCGCAGCACGCGGTGTCGGTTAGCTAGCCGCTGTGATCCAGCAGCTCCTGTATTCATCAACCAAATAAAAGGTAAGTGGTGAAGTTCAGTGTTTGGCATTGACGGTGCAAACCTGTAGGTACGGTTCTCATCTTCCAAAAGGAATAGCGAGACGGCTCCTTGTCTATCCTGCAGATGTACGATCCTTTCCATTTTGTTACCTTCATTCCCATACATAACCTATTGTCTAATAAATGAATGATAGTACTAATAAACATACAAACACACACTTGCATTGTAAAGAAACAATCGTATTCAATCACAAACAAACAGTGACTGTCGACCTTGGCAGTGCGACGGTTTGCACTATAGGCGGTGGATGAGGTGATTCCGGGTGCGAATCCCGATAGGAAAAGGCCCTTTCTAAATTGGCTCTGGTCTAAATATCGTTCCAGAGTGAATTAACTAGTTCCAAAAGTAATTTGATTAGTTAATCTGATCAACCTTTATCAGTTACGAGAACCTGGTATCTGCTGTAGTTGCCAGTTCCCACTCGGGTCTAATGCGGATTGGAAGTTCACATAAAGTGTGCTGGAGCCGTCTGAGACTTCTATTTTGGCCTATTTTAAAGATTTTATTTATTTATAATGAGACTCCTGTGGACTTACTGGTCAACCCAAAAGTCCAGCATGGTAAATGAAGTTTAATATTATAATGACATTTAAATATAACAAAATACAACGAGACACATTTTAGTATTTTTAGTTACAGTAGAGTTGCAGGCGGGCGTAGTGGCAGTGCCCCTCAGGTCGTTGCGATTTAAAGCTTCGAATGGCACTACTTATGGAACCAATACTGAGGTACCCCCTTTCCAACAAAAAAGAGTAAATGCGTAATATACGTAAAAAGAAACAGTAAAATTGAGAATCGCCTCCTTTTTTTGAAGTCGGTTAACTAAAAGAATATGACGCAAAATACTCACTTTACAGTTTATTATAAGTTTTACCAGTCCAGAGGGAGTACCATTTACAGTATTCTCTTGAGCAGAAGGCGATTGATGAAGAAATGATTCTACATGATGATGGACTGGATTACGATACGTTAAGAATACTTAATTTATTCATTGACATGATAGTGACGAATCTTTGTGCTGCCCAGTAGACATATATTTGAAAATAACTGTAGCGGCCGGTGAGAAAGGCGCAGATATTATAAACACACCGGCAAATTCAGCGGAACAAACGTGAGAATATAAAATAGTAACGTTTATATTTAAATAAATAAGAATTAGACACGAAGGAGCAATTACATAAAATGAAAATTAACATCTTTTAACATCGACTTAGTATCACACTGTATGAAAAAAAAAGAAAATTAAACACAATGCTTCTTTTTCATGACGAAGCTGAAATGACTGAAAATTTGAAATTGTGACAGTTTAACATTGATTAAATCAAAGTTTAATAAATTTAAAAAGTAATTAAAGTTAAAATGATTAAATTATTAAATTGAAGTTAAATTATATTCAAATAGAACGTTAACTAACCTAGAAATTTATTTAAGCATAATTTTTTTGTATATGTAAATCAATATGTAGGTATATATTATTAGGGTTATTTATTATTTCATAATATGATAGGAAATTAAACTATTTTTTCGGACTTAAATCGCGTATATTTGTTTTTTCAAACAAACCGACGTTTCGGGCCCTTTACCAACCAACTTTAGTCAACCAGCTATATCTAATATTAGTTGACTGGTTAACTGGTTGAAGACTGTACCACCTCAGTCAACCGTGACCATGGGACCTGTAAAGGGCCCGAAACGTCGGTTTGTTTGAAAAAACAAATATACGCGATTTAAATCCGGAAAAATAGTTTCATTTCCTATGTGTAACAATCGCGAAAACCTAAGAACTCATAATATGATATTTTCGTTTTTAATAATGCATTTAAATTTTTACCACTGGCACACTAGGTCACCCTTTCTGTTCAGTTCGCCTCTGCCTCAAAGGTTGTCTGGAAGAGATCGCTTTTGTCCACATTAATTCTAAGTTGTATATGTACTGTTTTTGTTTAAATTACAGGACGAACAAGTACGGCGCGTAGCGTTAAGCGCACATCTGTCCATAGAAGTTGCAGTGCAACCCACAGCTTTCAATTGTAAAGATCCGAAGGACACTACCACTTCGCCTGTTCCGCTGAGACATAGGTTGACAACTCTTATGTGCATGGCATTTCGCCAGCATCCTTATCCTTCAAAACTGGGACGACAGAAATAGGTAAGGTGGCAGTACTTTCCTGGACGAACTCATAATAAAGGAGCTCTACTGCTACCTAAAAATGTATAAAAAAAACAGTCGATTAGCTTTTTCTTTTCAAATTAGACTTAAAACCAAAAAGTAAAATAACCGGCCAGACTTTTGAAAAAACAGCATTATTTTTACTAGTATTCCGCTAATTGTGCTGGTGAGTGTATATCAAGATCGTGTGAAATATACAATATGTCAAATAATATAGTTTTTTTGTGTTAAATTTGTTTTTATAAACAATGATTCTGTAGATGTGTGGTTTCAATTCATAAAATAATAGCAATGAAAAGATGTTTTGATTATATTAAATGTTTTACATTATTTTCAGTTTTCGTTGGTGTCATTTCTTTTGTTCAATTGAGTTGCTATTGTCAGGTACGTCGTTTTTCAGCCAGCGCTGTATCGTCCGCTTTTTTTCTGGACAGGGGTCTTCACTAAATATTGGATGCAGTATAAAACTAGACGGTGCGCGTTGCGCCTGGCTGCTAAACCGGCCCGTGAGGACTTTGTTTGATACTTGTCACCGTTTGCGAGTTGACTTTTATATTTCATAAGAGAACTGTCCTTCAATATATCTGAAGAAAAGCACTTGTATTTAATTGATATTTGCGAAGATTCAGTAAATTTTGAACGGCGGACATCTTGAATTCGCCATATTGGATATTTTTTGGCACAGTTCTCTAATCAGGGTCCTTGATAACTTTTGTTCGAAAGCTATATCTGACCATCTTTGACGCTAATTGGTACGATAAGAATTCGAAAGGAATTTATTATACTTTCCGGATTTTGCAATTTATGTTACATGAAGACTGGTCGAAATGGCGTTCATTGGGAGAAGCCTATGTGCAGCAGTGGACTGCGATAGGCTGACGATTATGATGATGATATAGATTAAATACAAAAGTAAAAACATAAAACGTTTATTTCGATTTTTAATGAATATCAAGACATTTTACTGCCATGATATTAATTTTGTGTTAAATTTCTCCACTGGTTTGACTCAGCATACGACAAAGTTCCCTAAGGTGCTGGTTTACAGTCAGAATTTAATGTAGGAGACAAAAGAAGTATTTATAAAAAAAAAATGTGAAACGCCTTAGAGTAAAGTTTTTGTTTATGCCTATCCAAAACAGTTTCAGTGCCATATATAGCTTGAAATCTGAGACAGTGCCTCTGCATCCATGACCCGGTGACAAAAAAATTGGCAAGCCCCATGCGCCTGTAGTTTCACCACCACTCTTCAATATCGGAACGCAGTAATGGTCGCATTACTGCTTTTTAAATAGGTATGATTGCAGTAATTCCCTGGACGAACTTTTTCACAAGGAAGTAGAGCTCCTTGCGAAAGAGACGAGGACTTCCGTATGCGTTTCAGGTATCGTTGAGGAGACCACAATAACTAACTAGCGAAACCGGATAAGCGAACTTTTAAGGACAATTGTTTTTGATAAAAAAAGTTATAATTACGATTTGAAGAAGAGACTATGTGACAAGTTTAAAACAATTCATGCTTTTTTGGCGGAATGACTTGGACTCCTTTTTTAAAGGACTGGCCAGACGTTGCTCATGATTGAGAGCAATGGGAAAAGAAGGGGAGAACTTTGCCCAGCAGTTGGTCAAAAAGGGTTTATAAATAATCGCAGCACAAAGTACTAAAAAAACCGACCTCAAAAGTCATTCATTCCCTAGCCGCTCACGCGATACACGCAGCCGTAGACGCATACCACACCTAGAGGTGCCGGTGATGATTTTATACCGATTTATCGGATATCGAAGTTATAACAGGTCAAAGAACTAATACTAATTGCTATTTCGGTAATTACTCTAGCAAACCATGAAGTTTTTAATGCCTGGGTCTGTGATTTAAAAAAATAAGCAACTTCAAAAATACGTCACGACAATCGTGTGTGTTATTGTTTGGGCTGGTGATTTCGGTATTTATTTATTGAAAACATACCGTAAGTAGCGTTTTTTAAGTTTACCCTGAATATAAATGTTTATAAGCTATACTTTAAGGAGTAATTTCATGGTAAACGTTAGAACCACTCAAACGGAATATTATCATATTTACCCAAGTACACCAAAAATTTCATTAGTGCTTTTTAAGTGCAGGATTTGCGGTGTATTACTGCATTTTATTTGAGATGTTTTTGTTGTAGTACGGAGGGTATTTATTTAGCAATGCAGAATAATAATTTTTATTTATAAAAACTTGTATTTAAACTGAATCCTTTTCTAATTTGCGAAACCAAATAACCGCCATTTTGCGGTAGGATGAGCGCATCGCGTGAGCGGCTAGTTTGCCACCCTTGGAGGTGGAATATTTTCTTCAAATTTAAATGAGACCACTACTGAAGTACCTTCTTTTCATCAAAAAATAATCATCAAAATCGATTCACAAATCAAAAAGTAATCGCATAACATGCACCCACAAAAAAAACCAGCCGAATTAAGAAAGTCGTCCTTTTTTGAAGTGGGTTAAAAAAGGACGGAGCGTCGCCCCACATGGAGTTTAAGCGTTAATGGCTGGTATTAGGTGATTTATCAAAAAATAACGTATTTATTTTAAATTTATTTTCAGCATGTTCATGCGAGTGAATCGAAACTATAAAGGTATTCAGTCAATACAGTTATCCTGTTTTTAATTTTTGCTTAGTTACCATCAGCTTACACGCTGGACATAATTTCAAATTCAAATTCAAATAAAATAAATTAAATTATATAGAAATGGAATGAAATCAATAAAGAACAATAAAATAAAAACGAACACTAGACTCAATTAAATAATATTAATAATATTGTATAACGCACTGTGCTTTCTTACATGTAGGTTCATCCAGAGGGTTTGAATGGGACGGCACAATCTGTCTCCCACTATGGCCAGAGAAGCTACTCTTTTTCTAATGATGGCATGAAAGCCAGCAGTGCGCGCCTCAGTGAACATACCTGATGCGCTACAATGCCGCGGCAGTCCCATCAACATCATAAGCATCCCCTTGAGTACGCCAATTCTCCCAGTCTTGTGCCGCCCGAATCCAGCCGCTGCCGGCCACCTTGCTCAGATCGTCAGTCCATCTTGCCGCAGGGCATCCCACACTACGTTTTCCTTGACGTGGTCGCTATTCCAAAACAAGTCCTGAAGATGTGCCCGCCTCATTAATACTTAAGCTTACTGATTTTGCGAGTTATGTCGGTCATTTTAGTTCTCTGACGTATGGCCTCGTTAGGGATTCGGGCCATAAGAAAAACCCCAGGCATAGCTCACTCCATCGCACGCTGAGCAACCTTGAATTTGTGAATGAGGTCTGTTTTCATTGTCCACATCTCGGCTGCGTAATACATAACTGGTAGAGCGCGCTGGTTAAATGCCTTAGCTTTGTGGGATTAACGACCTGAAGATGTGGCTAAGCTTCCCAAATGCCGTCCAGCCCAAACGAATTCTCCTGTCGGCTTTTCTCTCGAAGTTGTGCTTGCCAAGCTGGATATTTTGGCCAATGTAGAAGTAATTATGCACAATCTCTACATTTACGGTTACGGTTCCCGGGGTTACATGTGCGTTGAACATACTTTCGTTGTGTCCAAGTTTGTTTAATTATCACGAATAGACAATAGATAATTTTTTTAAGAAAAAAAAATGATCTAAAAAGTTCGTGGAATTACATTCCATTTGCAAAGTTTTATTGAAATCGGAAAATATTCCTTTTTGATGTCGGTTAAAAAAATAGTTCCATTTCCATTTTGATTTTCTGCAAAGACAACTTACTTACGTGGAGTTTTCTTCGGACTCTGTTACACGTGAATTTTGTCGTGACCGTATCACGCGATCAAAGTTTGAAAAGGCTCGAGTTAAACAATGATCTGTATTCGTATAATGTCCTGATTACGAAAACAAAATGTTAATCTATAAACCTCGCAACCCTTCCGCGTCCCCCTTCCACATTAAAAAATAAAATAACATAGTAAAGAGGGAGGCACCCACCCCCGGGGTATAATAAATTCATTTGTAGTTTTTCCAATAATGTCCCTATTGGTGGAAAAATGACTACTTTCCGAGGCTGTGTAGTTCATCTCTTTTTTTCATTAACGAACATGTATTTTGCGTCACATCACGTTTTTTTGGACACCATTTGTATTGTTAAAACTATGTACACATATGTACACCTGATGATGACTGTGCTGCATTTATTACAGCTCCTATCTACGATATTATATGGCACATACTTGCACATAAAAACGGTAACAAACTTACAGGCGCATAATGAATATTTTATAATATCGTCATCAACACGTTCTGCTGCTGCGCACGGTCGGCTACACGTGTGTCGGGGCTGCAGTACGTCTTCCAAGGGTTCTCAGATGTTGTCCTTCGCTGCTAGTAAGAAGTAAACATTCACAAATGTACAATCACCAGCACACAGCAACAGAACAATATCCGTATCCAATGTATAGTTTCATATGCTGCCATTCGTAAGTAACTTAGAAATAAAAAGTAAATATAAAATATAAATATATAAATATAAAAAATATGCAATAATTTCATTAAGAAAGAAAATATCCATAACATTAAACTTAGAACTAAGTCCAAAAACATGGTACCACGATTTCGTTTAATCAAGGTAAACGATTCTTTTACGGGGAACTATGCGTTTTTACAACAAGATTCCGAAGAATATAGTAAGATTATCATTTCTAAAGTCTAAAACCTGCATAAAGAATATTTTAATTGAAAAGTTTTTATACAAAATTGAAGACTACGTGTTAGATATAGATATATGGAAAAACGTTATGGCTCTAGATTCCACACAAATTTGATTCAAAGTGTATTCCATAGCATTTAAGTTTATTTGAAAAGAGCAATCCCTAAAGTTTATTGCTTCTTCTTCTCATGGAAGTTGATTTGATTTGTGCCAGTGGAGGCGATATTCGAACAAAAGTTTATGAGCTTGATGTGCTGTTGACTGTACGTAGTTTCGAAACGTTCGATCGTTTCGTTTTTATTATTAATGTTAAGATTTTAAGCCTCATGTTGTTGCCACTTCATTTAACCAGAACTGAGAAAGTTAATTTTTTAAAGACTTTTTTATAAGCCAATTGACGGGACTGACAAGTCGTGTGCCTGGTTGTAAGCGACACGGTCCATGACAGTTGCAGTACCACTCAGAGCTTTAAATTGCAAAGATGTGGGGCACTGCCACCGCGCCCGTCACCCTGAGACATAAGTTGGCACATGGGACTTGTCAACTTATGTCTCAGGATGACAGGCGGAGTGACAGTGCCTCTCATATCGTTGTGATTTGAAGATCTGAGTAGCAACTGTTTGCACGATTTATTTGTCTCGTCACTTGGTTTTGCAATAATAATAATAATAGTTGTTAATCTGTATATAATCCCACTACTGGGCACAGCCTCCTCTCACGACGAAAGGGCTTGGACTAAACGTACCACGGCACAGCACTCCTATAAGTACGCTAAAAAGAAAACTATAACACCCGTACGACTTGTTCGTACCATCAAGTAATAAATACTAGCTTATAATATATTATCGAGTTCTTAGGTTTTCGCGATTGTTACACATAGGAAATGAAACTATTTTTCCGGATTTAAATCGCGTATATTTGTTTTTTCAAACTAACCGACGTTTCGGGCCCTTTACAGGTCCCATGGTCAGGGTTGACTGAGGTGGTACAGTTTTCAACCGCGATTTAAATCCGGAAAAATAGTTTCATTTCTTATAATATATTAATTTCTACTTACCAAGATAAGTAGCTTAACGCAAAACGAACTTCAGACCTGTAACAGAAAAAAATATATAGGTATTGATAACTTCAGTAAGGTGAGCCCCACGTAAAAGTTGAGTATGAGCGCAAATTCTTTTTTCAAAATTGTACCTTACGTCATTTATATTATCATGATTTCAGCCGAATGTTATTTAGTACTGGGCATGGGCCTCTCCAAAAGCTACCATTCAAAGGATTTCCGCAACCTTCGCCTGATCACCGGTCCACTTTGGGGGTGGTCTCTTCACGCTGCTTCTCCATTCAAGATCTCTTCGACCCCATCGGCCACTGCCAAGTTAAGTTTAGCAGTCTTTTGGACTATTACTTTTACTCTAAGAAAAAAGAACGCTAACAAAAATTCCTTCAAAAAAAGTCATTAAAAACCAAAAAGAAAAGATCTGCAACAAACATAAAAAAATAGCTCTATTTTTGGGAGAGCGACCGGCACGGTATGCTGAAGGCGCTGGTTCGAATCCGACCGGATCGATTTTTGCATTAATTACTATAACAAAGTAGTGGTGTAAGCTTACAAAAAATAATTCAATAATATTATGGTAGTAAAACGTCGAGTTTTTGTAGCAGTAACCGTACCTATTTCTACCGCCGAGCAGTAATGTTAGCATTACTTCGTTTCGGTTTTTAAGGGTAAGGGAGCTGGTGAAATTACATGCACATGGTACTTATTATGTCTCAGGATGACGGGCGCAGTCGCAGTGAAGATCTTTGAGACTTAAAGCTCTGAGTGGCACTGCAACTGTTTTCGATAGGCGTGCAGCTTACCATCAGGCGTACAACTTGTTCGTCCCGTCATTTGATATTACAAAAAAACTTTATATTTTGTGTGACCTTGAGCCTTCTAATGAGGTTTGTAGTGAGAGATCACGTCTCAGTGCCGTAAGTCACCACTAGCAACACGCAACACCTGTCAAATACTTACGTCTACTTGATAGTTTGTACTAAACTTATATACAAAATAATACATAACAATAATTCTTACAAAAAATATTTTTGCATAAAAACTAGTCTAAACCCCGTCAACGACTCAGACGGAGCACAAATACAGCATTTATGTAAATAACATTAATACATACACTGTATTATGTACAGATGTTCTAACTTGTGCTAAGTAAATAGACTATTTGGACAGATGCTATGTAGTACTGTTTTTGTGTGAAACTATTTTCAAATGACGGTCTTCTAGTGGAGCTAAAATTGCGGTATTTATTTTATGTAGAATGTCGTTCTTGTCTTTATTTTGTTGGACCGCTCAAGCATGTCCTGTAGATTGTAGTGTAGCCTGGAGAGTCCTGTTAGGCTGCCTATCCACCAGAAATGTGCGAGGTACCTAGGCGGTGAGAGGATGTGCTGCGGCGCGGCGCGAGGTTGCGTTACGGACTCTTTTCAGCTATGCGCGGGCGGGGCACGGTGTGGTGGGGTGAGCGGTGACGATGTGTAAGTGTCAGTTTCATACTTTCAGTAGCTCTAGTTTCCTACACCGTTTTGCACACATTTCTCATTCCCCGCACACATCTCTCGCACACTTCTTTCGCTATTTTGTATGTACAAATAAGTAAGTATTTGTTCGTCCGCTAACCCTTTTCCACCGGAGCTGCGCTAAGCGAGGTTAGGAAAATTAAGTAATCCTATTGGTGGTTTTTTTCCTCACACACCGCCTAGCTACGTTGCTCATCTCTGGTGGAAAGGCAGCTTTAGTGTCCTTGTGAAGGTTTGTCATTTCTTGACGTATCAGAGCTTCGACATTTTGTACTATTCCAGAAAAATGTGCATGATGTAACCTGTTAAAGGTTACATCGTTAAACGTATATAAGAAACTAATGTATTTGAAAGAAGTAAGTGACGAAGAAGAAAAGGAATTTAAGAAAGATTCAAAATTAAAAAAAATATAAATGTTCATTTCTATTACTCCCTAGTCAAGTGTCGTCTAATCAATCTGGTTTTTTTATAGATTATAGTGCGCATTTGACCTCTTATCTCACCTGATGGTAAGTGACGATGAGTTCAACGACGGAGCATACACACCTAAATAATGCCTATTCACTCTCGCCTTGAAAACGCTCAAGTATAACGTTCAGGGAACAAGTCTGCAGGCAGGGAATTCCACTCCATAACCGTTCACCATATAAATGTGGAAGCATAATGCTTCGTGCGGATCTTTGGAATATCCACAACGTAGGGGTGGAACAGACGTTACAGATCCTTTTATTTTTTGATTCTAATATTTGTACTAACTTCTTTGGTACCCTGTTTAACACATCTGGAAGTACAAAGTAGGTGGAACCAGAAAAAAGGAACCGGAGAAAAGGGTGGTAAAAAGGTGGGATGATGAAAGAGATCGCATTGCCACAATTTTATACAACAATGCTTTTATGGTGCTACTGCGGCTGCCGAGGTTCTATAACGCGTGTATACTTGTTTTAGTAATAATCATTGACTTACAAATAAATGAACGACGGGTCTAATACAAAAACCACGAAAAAAATGTCCCAAGTCAACCTATTTAAACGTAGTGACATGTAAACGAATATAAAAAAGCTAAAACGTTGAATTTAAATTGTAATGTCATCGCAGTACTGTCTAATTTTGCTTGCTTCGCTGTCAGTCGAACAAACGAAGACTATAGCGTGAATGACGCTCTGTATACGATTTTAACGCCCTTTAAGTTCGGATACTTTTTAGCGCGGACCCGACGTCCATATAATTGTAAGTCAATGGTAATAATAATATATCTTTATTCAAAAACACACCTTAGCCTTATATATAGCGCAGAGAAGAAATTTACAGGTTCGAAATGTAAACAAAATAAAATAAAACAAACTGGTAGAAAGGCGTAACAAATCTAAGGACTCTGGCTCCTAAACTGGACAAATGTGTCTCCTTGTGAAAGAATCGTCCAGGGAAGTAGTGCAACACGTATTTTAGTAACGTGAGCATCACTGTGTTCCGGTTTTGAAGGGTAAGATGCTGGTGAAAGTATAGGCACATGGGACTTGTCAACTTGTGTCTCAGGTGACAGTGCAGTGCCCCTCAGATCTTTGTAATTTAAAGCTCTGAGTGGCTGCAACTGTTATGGACAGGCGTGTCGCTTACCACCAGGCGCACGACTTGTTATTATTATCATAACAAAAAATATATATACTTTCCAAACGCTTTAGTGTAAAATCGTGATATTGCAGATAACCGGTTACCCTTTGGTGCCGTTGATGTATTCCTTTACATACATTTCTTGACTTTATGTGGTACATAAGCACGGGTACATTATATCCATTCCATCTCTCGGCATTCGGCTTAGTAGGCTAAAATTTAAATCCCTATTCAATCCCTATAAACTCTTCGTCGAATTTTTACATATTATTACGTTTCGTAATGAGTTGTCGAGTCACTCTTTTTTAATGATATCTCTTTTTTGAGAAGAGGCTGGTGCCCGGTAATGAAACTATATACAAGCTAACTATATTACTTTAGAAAGACGAAAAAGTGTTTTATAATAACAAGTTAAAGAACCCCCTCATACAAAAGTGTTATGCAATTACGTAGTGTGTACGCAATAGAAGTATTTATGAAAGATAAAGAAATCTGATCTCTCTATATTAGTTCTACAATTATAATAATATATTTTGTTATTATTTAATAATGTTATCTTTTTGTTATTTAATCTATTTTTGTTTATTAATTTGCTTGACTAAGTATATTTCTAAGTCTTATCTACGCGCCATTACAGGGTCCATGTAGTATAATAATTTTATTGCATTCGCTAATAAATAAATACGATTATTATTATTATCTTTTTTAGACTCTCGCCTTTCCCAAAGGCTAAAATATTAATTTTGAAACTTTAAATGGGAGAGGCGGTACTCCCCGGCAAAGGCACAGTCAGCCGGAGTCAGGGACTCAAGTTCAAGAACCGGCGAACAATACGTGCCGCATCCTTATCCTTCAAAACCGGAACACAGTAATGCTCACATTACTGCTTGACGGCAGAAACAGGTAAGGTTGTCCTTTGTAGGAATAAATTTTGCAAAATGGCGTCGAGCTGAATCGAAATTGCCAGTCTTTACTAAAATCATACGACCCTTACAATCTGGCGTCCCCTTCAATCCATCCGACATATAAAACAGTAAGACACAGTTAAGAAAGTGGGTACTTTTCTACCCCCACCCTCATTACGTGTACCGTGTACGCAGTGTACTCCCGATACCCACATTAGCGCCGCTGTGTGCCGCACCCCCTAAATTATTTCGACATATGCAAATTTGTGCGCACCTACATATGTTGTCATAGATTATGGAATAGTAACATCATAATATGAACATTACATATGTGCCTACACATAAAATTACGGTCTTGATGAGGAGGCGACAGAAGCGAGCGTAAGAAGACGAGCGTAACAAGAGCGTTCATGGCCTTCTCCTACCCTGGTGAGAGACAGACGTGATGTATGTAAGTTTGTTATTACTTTGTACGATGTTTTCATAATTATTATTTGTTCATCAAATACTCAAATAAGCCCCATTTAACTACATTTTCATAATATTACAAAAACAAAGTACAACAGACCAATTCGAAACCTCGGCAAAAAAAAAGAAAATAATTCAAATCGTGTATAAAATGAAAACATATTTATAAGTGAAGAATCAATGTCGTAAATTTTTCAAATTTAAATATTATTTATTAAAGATAAAGCTTGGACATAATCATCATCGGATGACGTGACAAGTTTCTTTCGTAAATGATTATTTAATCTAGCCTTGAATAGCCTTAAATTATAGTTATCGAAATGCCGGCAGTGTATTCGATTCCTCTTGCCCTACGCCTTACAAAAGATGATGCAAAGAATTTCATGCGAATGTCAACGACATGAGGATAGAGTGTATTCAGATTTCTAGCAAACCAGTGTGGTTGGAGCTAGGATACAAGTAATCGTAGGTACAAATAAACGAAATAACGACGTAATTTCTACTCTCTTAGTCTATGTCACACACCTAGCGACGCGAGTCTCCCAAAAAACGGAGAGGCGCAGTTGTAAAATTGTCTAACTACCCCCCGCGCGCACTCATTACGGCGCGTGCGTGTGCCTTACAAGTGGTTTGAGGTCAGGAAATACGTCTTAAGATATTTAGCTATGCGAAAGTACTTTTTTTAATTTATTTTGATTATGATATCATGTAATATGATGAATAAGTTGTACGTCTGGTGGTAAGTGACACACCTGCCGACTGATAACAGTTGCAGTGCCAACACAACTTTAAATCGAAAAGATCTGAGGGGCACTGCCACTGCGCCCGTCACCATAAGTTGACAACTCCAATGTGCCTGTTATTTCAATAGCACCATTTTACCTTCCAAAACCGGAACGCAGTAATGTTCACATTACTTGCTTGGCAGCAGATATAGGTATGTGAAGTACTACTTCCCTGGATGAACTCGTTCACAAGGAGCTTTACGGGCATTGTACCTATTGTAAAAATATTTTTCGTGTTATCGCAAGATAAATCATTTCTTTCCAATCTCATTGAAGTCCATCTGAACAGATCACGATACTAACGCGTGTTCATCTCTTTCTAGTTTTGAACCCCCTGCGCCCTCGCGACCCAACCCCCTCCTAATTCCTTACATATTTAAATTCCACTTTCAGTCGTGTCTTGTTATATAGGTTGTTACATAGGGACCTAATACGTTTCAATTACTCTTAACATATATTGGTTGTAGATGTTTGGTTCTCTCATTTCTTCCGGTGAGGCGTATTTTCTAATCCCAGACTACGCAACAAGCTATGTGGTTGGTCAGTTTGAATTTCGAATTGTATTTCACGTGATGTTCAATTCATTTCATTGGTCAGTTTGAATATAGAACTGCTTAAATATGATTTGAGCTCGGGCGTATCTTCACCTTTACCAAATGTATATTGTATTTAAAACAGGCTGTCCCTCTGTTTGGCAGACACTACCACTGTGCTAGCCTATTCGTATTTTTTTTATTATTGTATTCCTATCTTTGCCGAAACTTTCTCGATTTTTGCATTATCATCTACTCGGTGTGTCCATACTTCGGTTATAATCTTTTGTTTAAACAATAGGTCAAGAGCATGTTGTTCATATGTGATAGGGTTTTTATTAATAATGAAAAAATATACGCTGGTAAGTTAGAATAGATGAGTTGAAACAGACTTACCTGTTTCAACTCATCTATTCTAACTTACCAGCGTTTTACTAGTTCAAAAAATAGTTTATCGAAATAATTATGATATTTATTTTAGTTTGTTATTTAAATAATTATTATTTAAGTATTTTAGATTCAGAGTCTGATAGTGAAAGTAACGTTACACCGTTATACTGAATTTCATTATAACAGTGGAAAAAAAGCGTGGAAAGGACGAACCAGAGATGGGCAAGCAAACGGGTTTTTATTAACGCCGGGTTTAAATCGGGTTAAAACCCATTAACGCCCAAAATCGAGGGTAAGAACTATTTACAATTAAATATTTGTTATATATGACGTTTTGCTCAAATGTAGGTAATATTATTACAAAATGATTATTGCTTTCTGATCTAAAAGATTCGATTGGCCTTTTTATTGAATCAGTTCGCTTGAAAATATTATTGAAATGGTTACCTATCAGTAGTCCGAAAGGACTTTTTGCAGAAATTTTCATAACCTCGAAAGTAATTTTGAGAGGAAAATGTATTTTATTTGAAACCTAACTTAACCTAACCTACCCGAACCCAATCGTGTCTTTGCTATAAACATCCAACATATCCTGAAAGAACAACTGTTTCGTTATAATTCGGTTTTCGGTGTAATGAAAATTCGAACAAACGTTATTTCAGAACAAAAATCGAGTTTGTGATTACACATTGAAATAAACAGCTTAAAAAATCGTTAAAATGTGTGCACTTGAATCGATCTTCATGAAAATTGAATCATAATGTGCATCTATATTAATGAGAAATCACCAGATTACAGGGTCCTTTTCGTTCTACAGATATTTTTTACATCGAAATTTGTAATAAGTATGGAATGATACTAAATTCCGTATTCACCGTTTCTGCGCCCTTTTTTTGTACAGAAATGGGTTACAATCCGACGCTTTGGGTAAAAACTCGGGCGGGTTGATTGGGTTTAACCCACTGCTCATGTGACCTTTAAATTTTTTTTTGTTATTTTCTTTATTTTTTCTCCTACGATAAATGACTGCAAATATCTTGTATCTTAAGACTTGGTTGTATAAGTTAATTTTAAGATATATTGAACTGTTGTAATTAGGGAGAAATATAAAATTATAGTTGACTATGGAACCCTAAAAAAGCGACAAATTTAGCAGGACCCTGTAGACATATGAGTTTTACGTTTCATTTTACATATGATTTTTTTTTATTTAGTCACTCTTATCTTGCAATATTTATTTAATTTAATTAATATATATCTGTCTACCCTCTTGCACTGTATATGTCTGCTCTTAAAGCTGTCATCTGCCGCCGTCCAGTCAACCCGTGACCATGGAGCGTGCAACCGTCCCGAAATATCGTGAAAATAAAAAGAAGTCATACCGTGGTAAGAAACTTGATACTAGTGATAATCATCATATTAGCCGGAAGATGTCCACTGCTGAACATAGGCCTCCCCAAGAGATTTCCAGACCACCCGATAGGACGCGACGTCCATCCATCGGATACTCGCCGATACTGCACTTGTTAGGAATTATTACATGAATTGAATGTACATAAAATACTGCGTGAGTGTTACTTAGTTTCAATTAAAAAATAACGGCGCTTCCGCTATCAACGACCCTAAAATTTGCTCGGGAACATCTTTCATGATATGATTGTGTTCTACCAATAAATTAATAGAAAACCAAAAAGGACAAAGCAAAACAAGACATGTTTATTTTCTAAACAATAATGTCGACTGAAAATTTTTGTGTTAGGGGTAGCAGAGTCATAAATCATAGCCGAGGGACGGGGACGCATATGGGGTATACAACACGTTTTAAAACTAGAGGCATTTGTTTAAATAAGATCTCATATGTACGACGCGACAATCATACGAAAGTGACTTTGTATGTATAAAAAAGCTTCAAAATTATTTACGAGACGCAGTGATAGAAAAACACCAAGAAGTAGTTGCACAAATGAGGCACGTTCTGCACCGAATTCTCTCCCCTATCGTACCCCTGTCAAAGCAGTAAAGACCATCCCCATATCCTCGATACCTTATTCTAAGATCACGCGGGCAGCTCGTTCGTTCTTCGAACTTTTTTTTATTGTCGTGCACCTGGTGGTAAACAACATGCTTGTCCATAGCAGTGCGTTTAAGATACCCATTGTTTTTTGTCCACCCTGTATAACGAAGTTCTTGTAATTATATTCAGAAGACTCGTATATTATATTCAGAATTTATTAAAGACTCGAGGTTTGTAATTTTTACCGCAACCGTGACGATGTTTTTTGAAAGAAAAAAAAACTAAGATTCGAAAATATAGTTTTTTTTTCTAATATGCAGCAATCGCGCAAACCTAATAACTCGGAAAACAGTTTATCTTTTACTGTAAATTGTAACAATTGAACAGGAGTTAACACAGACCAAATGTTAACTTTATGATTATGCTGTTACAAAAACTACGCGCGGAAAATTGTGAACGAAAATAAATCTCGTTGGCTTCAAATTCTTTTTTTAAAATCAGTGAAAGGTTTCAACCCCATTCATCCCGGCGACCGAAAAAAGTCCTAAAAATAAGTTTCCACTTTCACTCTAAAAATTCCACTCGCTAATTCAAATATATCCGAAAAGCCCGTGAAAATTTTTCACGCTGAAAGGTCAAAATGAATATGCAATTGTTTTTTAACACAAATATTTGTCTATATTAACACATCGTCATCAACCCATTTTTTACGTCCCAGTGCTATGCATGGGTCTCTTCTCAAGCGAGGGTTGGGGCCAAATGCGGATTGGGAAGTTCACACGTTTTCCTAGAGTTCATTACAAATTAAATTTCGTATAATAATGCTACATTACTTTGATATAAAGAAATCAAAGTCCGAATCATTCGTTCCTTAAGTAAAATTTTTACACTTGAAAACGTATTTTTTTAAGCCACTGCTCGTTCACCACTGCTGACTTTTTTTTTGGTTTTTCAACGGCTTTTTAGCCGCAGCGCCATCTATGAGAAATCTATGATATTTCATCACCCAGTTAGATACCTTTAAAGCTACCAGTCTCGGCTAGAGATGTCGCTATTCATTGTACTTCAATTTTTATTAAATTGATATTCAATTATTTTTTATGTGAAATAACTCCACTAGTTTGTTATAATTATTAATACAAAGATCGAGCACTCAGAAAAATTCATTCGATCCGGCCGGATTCGAACCAACATCTTCTAGCATACCGTGCCAGACGTTGGTATAGACCAACTAAGCATCTATAATCTTGATATATTTATGTTTCGGAATCTTATTGTAAGTAGTACTCAGAGGTGCGACTCCGGAGTCGAACCCACAGCCTCTTCTTGAGATGCAGTAAGTGAAACCATTAGCATTAGCCACGGCTGTACACATAAATATACATATTTATTGTCTGTTCTTGCATATGGTAATTTATTGCAGGAGTAAGCAATCGTGTTATCTATTAATTAGAATATCGGAAGAACTATCAAAGTATTGCTAAACATAACAATTTTTTAAATTTGTGTGATTAATTATTTCGGCTGGAGATAACCTGATTTTTATAATTAAATTATCAGCGAATATATTATAAATAAATAATATATATATATATATATATATATATAAAAAAATAATATATACAAATAAAATAGAAAGTCGCGAAAACAATCGATTTTTTTCTTACTTCTAAATTTAATCCGTAGTCACAGACACTGTTAAATTTCAAAGCGATATGACTTTCATGAACAGATCACAGTTGGGCACAGATCTTATCTAAGGAGATAATTAGGAGCATACTTACTTCATCACACTCGCAAAGCTGAATCTTTCCCAGTTATTCTGCAATGTTTCTTATTTTATAGACTGTTTTTTTTATGAAATCTATCTAGCTTTTAAACGCCATTGATTGAAAAGAAAAAGCAAAGTTCGATTGGCCATTATTGACTGGCGATGCCAACATGCAAAGGAACCCTTAAGGTGATAACGCGTTGATTATACTGACAGCACCTTTGAGGTTTTTGTGTCAGTCTTTTAATACACGTCCTTTTGTCCTTATTACTTTTGATTTAGTTTTTTTAATATGGTTAATATACCTTTGAAGATTTCCTGTAATATAAGACAATAAAGTTGAATACTTTCGAATTTGTTTTAAAATTACAGAATGTTCCTGTTAGATATACAAAGTTTATTTTGGATGATTTTGAAACTGACATACGAAGAAAATACAATTAAAAGCGATCGTTATCTGTAAGAGATAGTTAATGTTAATGGCAATTTTCATAGTTAGACCCTTAGAATAATAACGCATAGAATTATAGTTTCATATCAAATGAACTGTCACAAGTGAGGCAAAAATCAAATTCATGTAGGCTAGTTTTAGTAGTAGGTTAATTTTCGGTTTTAGTGAATATTTATATAAAAATACAAGTTGTTGCAACGCGTTACTTTCTTGTGGAATGTGATGTTAGTATCTATTTTATGTTTGTCTGACGTATTTTTACACTCATTTACCGCACATTTCGTCATTTTTAGCTAAAATTCTTGATCTGTTCGCGGTGCAAGTTGACCTTGAGCACTGAAGGCCCGCCCGCTCGTGTAGGCCCATTGGGCGCGCTTCAATTTGCCTCACTTAGCGTGTGCGGACTAGGTTTCTATGCGTTATTATTCTAAGGTTAGACCACTATTGGAATTATAATCTAACTGCGTTATTACAAATTTCATAAATTTTGATATAGAAATAGATGGGATTTAGGAAAACAACATAGGTTACTTTTTGTCACAAAAATAAACTAAAAGCTTGTATGGAGAATCAATATTTTTTTAAATAACTAGACTTTAGGCTACTACTTCAAAAAAGCAGAAGCTCCTTAATTCGACTGTATTTTTGTGTGTTTGTTACGCGATTACGCATTCGTCAACTGATTTTGATGAATCGTTTTTATTGGAAAGGGGATACCTCAGTATTGGTCCCATTTAAATTTGAAGAAAATATTCCACCTCTAAGGGTGGCAAACTAGGGGATGAGTCTGGTTTCATGCACTTTCCGGTAACCGATTTAAATAAAAATTGGCAAATAAGTGTAATTCCCCGAACTTTTGAGGTCGTTGTTTTGTATTGAAACGATACTCGTCTCTGTACATTGCATTTAAGCACCTTGGGCATTGGGTCAGTGAGTCCTTGGAGGATAACACTGACATTGAGAGAGAGCGTAGGGCATTAGCAGTGCGGGGTAATATGTTGGCCCGTAGGTTGGCAAGGTGTACGGACAACGTAAAGGTATCTATTTTTAAAGCTTACTGCCAGACCTTTTATACCTGCAGCCTATGGGTCAACTACACTCATAAAGCTATCAACTCTCTAAGAGTTATATATAACAATATATTCCGGATGTTGTTGCGGCTGCCGCGATTCTGTAGCGCGTCAGGAATGTTCGCCGATGCTCATGTAGACGGATTTGCCGCCATAATGAGAAAAAGAGCGGCATCTTTGATGCGCAGAGTTCGTGGCAGCGGTAATAGCATTGTGGGTATTGTTGCTGGCAGGGTCCAGGGTTCATTTTTTGAACACTGGACTAAATTACATGTATGTCCTAAACCCAGCACGTATTTATGAATTTGTGTCTTCTAACACTAGTATGTAAGTTTTTGTTTGTTATACTAACCAATATGGATGAAATCTGAATTAAAGTATTTTGAATTTGAATTTGAATTGCGGTACATCAAGCGGCGAATATTTACCAAGTGAAGCCTGAAAACCAAGTAATTGCTGAGACTGTTACCTCTTCTTAAACACAGCTTTAAGCAATTATTTTCAATGTATTGTATTCAAGAATAAAGTCTTTTTTGGAATTGCATTACGGGAGGATTTCAGTTTGGGAGCTATAAAATATAAATTTGTATTCGTCTGTGTATTTTGAAATAAAGTTGTTATATTTAAAACACGCGAAAATGTATCTTACAGCGAAACTAAACATCGGGAACCGGAGATAACTCCACACACGACACCGCATAATAAAAATTATATGCTCCAATTTACGAGGGAGGAGGCCAAAAAATGGGGGCTCCCCCCTCTCCGTTAAACGGGCGAAAAATGCGAGGGGGGTCGGTGGGAGCCATTTTTACCATTATCCCTTTCTAACGAACTATGGAGGGATTCCATATATTGTAATTATTTAATTTCTCTCTCTTTGTTTTTTGTTAATGTGTGTGTTTAATGTGCGTATGTGTTGGTGGGGGGAAATGATAATTTTAAGGGGTGACGATATAAAATATTGGAAAAGAATCGCGTGGAATTGTTCGCAGAGAGATTTTGAATATTCTTGCTTTTCAGTGCACAAACACGTATTCATAGTATCTAACAAGCATGGAACGTACTTCTTTAAGTTGTATTAAACATTCTCAGATGGGTTTTTTTATGATACCTAATGACGGGAAGAACTCATCCTGCCTGTCGGTCAGAGTTTTAAAAAGCAAAGATCTGAAGGGCACTGCCACTGCGCCCGTGACAGTTGACAACTCCCATGTACCTGTAATTTCACCAGCACCCTTAACCTCCAAAACCGACACGCAGTAATGGCGCAGGCGACAGAAATAATAAGGTAGAAAAGTACTAAACTAGATGACGCTTTTACAAGTAGCTCCACTGTCTCTGAAACTCTACTACTACTTAGCAATAATGGCCACCATTAGGGTATTCTAAAATAGCCATTAATATTCTGTCTTTTGTTTACATTGGATATTTTATAAATTCCAAAATTTATTGACAATATTTCGCTACAAGGCGCATTTCTGTTACAATCAAATTATAACCGATAACTCATAACTGATAAACCTTCAAAGCAGGCAATAATGGCCGCAGAAAAAAAAACTGATTTTCAGGAATCACAATTGAATGAAAATACACAGGGCGAATGAAAATATTTTTGCTATTTAGCGTAGGCGAAGAGTACTACGCCGTAGCTCGTAGCAGTTTATAGAATTGTATCGACCTACGTTCTACGAACAACGTAATTTTGTGTTATTTTTGTTCAATTATAAAATCTTTTGGGTTCATCACTCGAATATCTTTATCTTTATGCTGTACGAGATAAAGTTCAAAATGATTGTTTATTTATATTTAGAAGTTGGCATAGTGAGTGTTGTGTATACAAGAGCTTCTCCTTGTAATTGCAGATTTACTGACATCATCAAAGTGCCTTATACGTGGGGCGCACTACAAGTTTCCGGAATGAATAAGAAAAAATACTATATAATAAATGGTCAGAATTGAATTTATTGTTTCTCAAAATATTCTCCGTTAGCGTTAATGTACTTTTTCATACGAATGAACCAATTTTGAAAACATTTATGCCACTCCTCTATGACAATCTATGAAACATATTTTTCATACTCTTCGACGGAGTTTGTCAATAACTTTCGGCAAACAAATGGTCATGTACCAATCATTACTCAAATCACTATTCAAGGTACAACGATTCTCCAAAGCAACAGTAGCCACGTGTCCAGTTTTATTAAAAAAGAAGCAATCTTCCGCTTAGAGGCACTTTGCACGCTCGCCACTTTGGTTGGTTTCAGCTCATCTCGAAAGACCCATACGCTCGATTGCTGCTTTGTTTTGGGATCGTAACTATAAATCCATGTTTCTATATTCTACACTACTACTATATTCCACACCAAATTGGACGCCCCTTTGTTGAATCTGGTAAGCATGGCATTGCACCAAGTGAAGCGATCCGTTTTTTGAGCCTCGGTCAAATTGTGTGGGATCCACCGAGAGCACAGCTTTTTCACACCCAAATGTTTGTGTAGTATTGATTGTATTTGACTCATGCCTATACCTAAAGATGCCCGAATCTCATGGCATGTCTCATGCATATCTGTCTTGATCGTACAGCGCACAGCATCGATGTTTTTGTTGTTCACAGCAGTGGACGGGCGATCATCACGAAATTCGTCACTGAGATTCACACGACCGCGTTTGAATTCTGCAAACCAGCTATAAATAGTCGTCTTGCATGGTGCTTTATCGCCAAAAGCAGTTTGAAGCCGAGCGAAGGTCCGCTGAGCTGTTGAGATACACTTAAAGTCGTACAAAATCATACTACGAAAATGTTCACGAGTTAAATCCATGGTGATGTAGACAACCAATTTCTAAAATGGCGGCACAATGTAAAAACAAGTGACAGTCAGATGAAACAACCTGTATTCTATAGCCAAACAGTTCCCTTTTCAAATGTTGTAATTACTTTTTAAATGTTGTTTATGTAAGTGGCCAGATCCGGAAACTTATAGTGCGCCCTATGTAAACGCGGTGATAACGCTTAAATCTTTCTACAGAAAGATCTAGACTTGACAGTGGATTATAGAGTGCTAAACTACATAACATAATATAATAGGTAACAACCGGAGTGACGTTAAAAATCATTTAGAAAAATATATTAAGTTCTTTACTGTACTTACAATTGAATGGTTAGTAAATTTGTATGAGATTCATTTGAAAGTACGGTATCTATATATCTAATATGACAGCTATATACGGTTATTCTACCATAGTTGGTAAGGAAATATGTACGTTATTCATATATTTATTACTAACTGGTGTCTGCAACTGTGTCTGTGTAGAATAAGTATTAGGAGTACCCTACTTTACTACACAAATTTTCATACTGTTATTAGTTCTCTATATAAACTTTAATACCATATTTCGTCCCCTTTAAGATTAATTTTTGTAACAAAATATAGCCCATGTACTTCTTCTAGTTCCTATCTATCTCTATACCAAAATTCATTAATATTGGTTCATCGGTTAAGCCTGAAAACGTTAACTGAAAAAGTTACTTCCACATTTATAATATTAGTTTGAATAACAACTAATTATTCAATAATGTATTACCGTATCACAAATTAGTAGTATTTAGTAGCAGTAGAGCTTCTTGTGAAAAAGTTCGTCCAGGGAAATACTGCCACCTTATCTATTTCAGCCTCCAAGCAGTAATGTGAGCATTACTCCGGTTTTGAAGGGTAAGTGTGCTGGTGAAATTACAGGGACTTGACAACTTGTGTCTCAGGATGACGGGCGCAATGGTAGCTGGACAGGCGTGTCACTTATCACCAGGTGCACGACTTATTCGTCCCGTCGCATGCTATCATAAAAAAAGTAGTTAGTTTAATTTGCAATAAATTGTTTTAAGATTACTGCATAAAAAAGTCATTACCTAGTTCTAAAGATAAGTTATCTGTCACCAGACGACGAAATTATTAAAACTTGTATACATGTATTTATTATTCATGCAAAAAAAGTCGAAAATTTGTTGTTTGTTCAATCTTTGTTTGAATAATAATAACAAACTATTGGAGTGTTTTCACAAAAAAAAAAACTGTTTCTATACACGTAATTTCTTTCACATTTTGGATTTGTGAAAATGTGTATGTAGCCATTACTTTACTACAGTAATTTAGTTAGAGGTGTAAGGGTAATTATTTTATTTTAAGATGTAATCATTTTGGTATTTTATTTACGAAAGCAAGAGACGGGAAAAACACGCCTGACCATACAATTATCACTCAGAGCTTTAAGTCGCAAAGATCTGAGCACTGTCACTGCGCGCATCACCCTGAAACATAAGGTAACAAGTTCCACGTGCCTGTAATTTCACCTTACCTTTCAAAACCAGGATGCAGTAAGGCTCACATTACTGCTTGGAACTCTTTCACAAGAAACTCTACTGCTACGAAAATTCTAAGGGAGTGAACATTTGGTCAGTCTAATTTTGAATTTTTGTCAAATTAGACGGTTTTTCTTTTTGGTCAGTCAGTCTGCTGGCCATCCACAGAGGCTGGACGTACTAAGGAGATATTATCCACGCTATATTAATATACTTGTAATTTCGGTATACTCTACGTTTAAAATAATAATCAAATAAATACATCACAACCTATCCACAAGTGTAGAGTTATTTACATATCTACAGCAGAAATAACATTCTTTTCGTACTTTTTTATGTCGAAAAATAGCTCTGTTATTAAGCTACAAATTATAAAAAGACCATCATACAAGTAGGATTTTCATCGACAAATGGAGGCTGTGTAATTTGCATCAGCCAGAAATTAGGTCACAGAACTCGGTCAAGGAACGTTATTGTTCCTTCCAATAGATTCTTATTTATTCTTGGTTCTATATAACCATAATTAATTTTTTTATTATTCCGTTTTTTGTTTTATAAGCGTTTTACGTTACAAAGAAGCTTATGAATATGTATTACATTCTGTTGCGTTCATATTCAACTTAATCATATTAAAATAAACGTATCAAGTTAGTGAGTGGCTAAGCTATAGAAGAGGCCATCGTTGAAATTCTATTATAATCTGAAATTTACCAACATATACAAGCAACTGGAATTAAACTGCAATTTTTAACTTTGCTCTAATGTCACAGAAGGCGTTCAAGGAAGCAAACCTCATTCAATATTACGCAACATTCCACACGCTTAAAGTGTGTGTTCACGAATCGTTCTACTACTGGACATGGGTCTCTTACAGTGACATAGTTTAGGACATAGCCTACCGGTTCAGGTAAATAAAACATTAAAGGTTATATTGCATTCTAAACAACAGATCTTAGATCTGTTTACTTCAGTTAAAGAATTTTCGCCTGAGCTTACTTTGAGGTTCATCACTGCCTCTTACAGTAAGAGAAAAACTATACTGTACTTTATAAAAGCAAAATTTGAGACAGCAAGTTGCGTAATATAGCATCGTTGTACTAATAGTCAGTAAAAAGAATAACTTAACAAATGGCGTCGTTATAGCGTCGTTTTTTCCTCTCCATCGTGTTGGCAGTACATGGCGAAGCTAACAAATCAATACCAACATTACAATAAGTACGTATCACATATTGGCAGCCGAAAAACGGAACCGAATTAAAAATCATCACGCACACGCAGAAAACGCAAACAGGCGTCATCGGCACACACGCACACACACACAATGAGGGCGTCACAAAAGAGCCTTATTAAAAATCATGACATGCGCAGAATAAATTTAAAAACTACCGGAGGCTGGGTTAATTTTTAAGTATTGATCAAAAATTGCGTATACGTGCACATTTGTGTTGTATGGAGGTAGGGGGTAGGGTGGTAGGGTGGAGTGGGGATTCTGCCCTCGTGCGTGAATTAGATTTTTTGTAGGAAATTTGTCATTAGAAGTTGTTTCTCTTTATGGGGATGTGTATATAGTGTTGTGTGATTGTTTTATTTTGACGATCTCGTTAGCCTAGTTAGTGGTTTAGGTGAGGAGGTTACGGGCTTGATTCCCGGGAGGATCAAATTGGGAAATAAAATTTTTGTTATTTTGATTTGTGTCTCTGGTAGAGTACAGGGAGTTTCCAGGTTTGAGACCAGGTTAGTGTTGTTTTTGTTGGCACTTTATTGTTATTATTTTATTAAGACGTATCTATTAGTTTTAATTTATATTTATGCAGAAAATTTTGTTAATTGCGTAGGAAGTGGGGGCCCATAGTTTCTGCCTACCTCGATAAGGGATGGATGAAAAATTATTTGTTTTTTTTATTATTATTTTTGTTTGTTTAATTACTAGTTTTCTTGTTAATATTTAAGAGTGTTATTTATTCACTCATAACTGATATAAAATTAATATTAAATATTTGTATATATTATGATGATTGACATTTGGATTTTACTTATTATTTCGAAGATTTTTTTAAGGGTAAAGGTGCTGGTTTAATTACAGGTACTTGAAGCTCTGAGATTCACTGCAACTGCTAAGGACAGGCGTGTCGCTTACTACCAGGCGCACAATTTGCTCGTCGTCACCTTGGTATTATAAAAAAATATTGATGAAAGAATGTCATGATTGTTTTTTTACTTATCTGTTTTTATTTAATTAAATATTTTATTTATTCGTTTTTATTACTCTTTATTGCCTTTTTCATAACAATTTATACAAAAATTATGCCTTTTTTTAAATTATCCTGATTTCGGTGGTAATTGAATTCGGTGGATCAAATATGTCACTAACGGTTAAGAATCTAATTGCCTAATTATCGGAATCTTATGTAAGTTTGAGGTATTTTTCCTTTCAGCTCAAAGATTTTCGTGAAGTTAAGAAAAAAAAATTCGACCACTGAAATCAGAGAATTTAGCCCTTCTAGGATAAATGCCCATAAATGGGGTGATGATGGCGCTGATG
Source organism: Hyposmocoma kahamanoa (assembly GCF_003589595.1). Classification (NCBI taxonomy): domain Eukaryota; kingdom Metazoa; phylum Arthropoda; class Insecta; order Lepidoptera; family Cosmopterigidae; genus Hyposmocoma; species Hyposmocoma kahamanoa. The sequence goes on along the minus strand of NW_020653685.1, from coordinate 440,449 downwards.
GCTTAAACCATCCCGTAAATACTCGGAACATGATTGCAAGCATCGATATAATCCAATCGGTTCTATCAATGTTACCATAATTGCTCTGAAGACGCAAATGCTTATAATTTTCATTAATTTATTCGCAATTTATTCCTAACATGGAAAATTTACGTTAGAGTGTAAATCAAGGGTGTCGTGTGCCAAATTGTGCTATAAGTCACAGCTAAATAGCCTTTATTGGGGTGGAGAGTTATTAGATGAATAGTAATTAGTAAAAATTCTGAGTTTCCTGCTGACGGTCGCCTTTCTATATAATTTATAGAAACTTTGTAATTAACTGTGGAAGGAATAGGCTATTAATATAAACTATTATTATTATTCATTTCTAGCATCACCGCATTTATTCATGTTTAGTCTCTCTCCATTCTAAGGTTGTCTGGAAGAAATCGCTGTAAGCGATAAGACTGCCATTTGTTGCTAATGTGTTTTACTTTTGTCCTGTAATCTTTATAAACAACAACAACCCATTTATATGTTAGCATTACTGCGTTCCGGTTTGAAGGGTAGAGGTGCTGGTGAAGTAACAGGCACATGGGACTTGTCAACTTATGTCTCAGGGTGACGTGCGTAGTGGCCCCTTAGATCTTTGCGATTTAAAGCTCTGAGTGGCACTACAACTGTTATGGACAGGCGTGTCACTTACCACCAGGCGTACGACTTGTTCGTCCCGTCACTCGGTGTTATAAAAAAAATGTTTAAATTGCCTAAATGCCTAGCCTATAAACATCGAAACATATTTTTCAAGTAGTCTCGTTTTTGTTTGTTTTTTTGTCACGATATTTATTCCCGGGATGCGGATGTGCAGCGAGATTGAAAGCCTTAGGTTGAATGGTTGCTTTTCCATTGAGAGGTCACCGGTTCGAATACCTGGGGCGTCATTTACATATGACCATTGGTCGGAAAAAGATATTCCACATACATAGATACATGTATAGATATAGCTACAAGGAGCAACACAGAGTTGTAAAAACCAATAAATATTAATTAATTACTTTTTCGAATTACGGATTTCCGGAAATGATTTTACTGCATCGTAAGACATAACTACTTATCTAGGAAGTCGGTTGGATTTTAAAGTAATTCTAATGGTGTTATGTAAAAAAATGCAGTGGATAACTAACCTTTCACCAAAGTAGATAATAAAAAAGTGACAAGAATTGTCACTCTCCGCCCCTCCTTAGCTTTTGACACCGCACTGCGCCCCGAATATTGACAATCACATTGACGTAACGGCACCAAGGCTGTCAATTATCTACTGCATTTTTAGACGGCACTATTAGAATTACTTCAAAATCCGACTTCGACTTCCTGGGTCAGTAGTTTGTCCTACGATACAGTAAAACCATTACCGGAAATACCGAATTCGAAAAGTGATTAATTAATATTTGGTGGTTTTAACAACTCTCTGTTGCTCCTTGTAGCAATGTCTACACACGTATCTATTATGTGGAACACCTTTTTCCGACCATTGCATAGGACTTTAAAGGGCTACATATATCTGCAGGGAATTCTATTATACAGCCATTCACTATATACACATATAGTGTGAATCCTTGCAATATTCACAACAAAGGGCTGCAGCTCCAGCCTACTTCTGGTCCCTCGATGACGGAGGAATACCTCTCGTTAATTGTGAAGGAAAGACGATGGAACTGGTTTCTTTAAAGCAGATCCGTCTTCAGCAGTGTGACGTGTAATGGGTTACGATAACAATGACGATTTTATATAGTCAACGTATGTACAGGTATTTAGAACAGTCAAGTTAACTCGCGTACTTAACTAACGGGGCTGTAAACTGGCGTGGAGTGTCAATAACTCAGAGCCTTTCGTCAGTGCTCTGAGCGTAATCTATTCCGTCAGAATGAGTTCACCCGAGTGTGAAGGAAGTTATTCGTGACCCGTTCTTTGATGTGGGTGCGCCAGTTTCTGGGACAGTTATGGATGCGTAGGCGGGAATGTATTATTATAATAATTTTCGAGATCTTATATCTTTAGCAGAAGGAGAGTTCCTTGTGAAAGTATACGTCAAGCAGTAACGTGTTGGTGAAATTATGGTCACATGGGAATAGTTAACTTAAGTCTCAGGGCATCGAATGTATAACCAGAAATAGAGACGAAATAAGAGCCATCCATCCCTGCCAACTCATCAGACAAATGGGCCTTATATCACTTTTATCCGCTCACGCGATACATGCAGCCGTAGCTGCATACCACACCTAGAGGTGCCGGTGATGATTTTATACCGATTTATCGGAAATCGAAGTTATAACAGGTAAAAGAACTAATATTAATTGCTATTTCGGTAACTACTCTAGCAAACCATGAAGTTTTTAATGCCTGGGTCTGTCATTTAAAAAAAATTAAACATCTTCAAAAATACGTCACGACAATCGTGTGTGTTATTGTTTGGGCTGGTGATTTCGGTGTTTATTTATTGAAAACATACCGTAAGTAGCGTTTTTTAAGTTTACCCTGAATATAAATGTTTACGGAGTGTTAACGGAGGGTATTTATTTAACAATGCAGAATAATAATTTTTATTTATAAAAACTAGCATTTAAACTGAATGCTTTTCTAATTTGCGAAACCAAATAGCCGCCATTTTGCGGTAGGAGGAGCGCATCGCGTGAGCGGATAAATGTCAACTCTCGCTTGCACTGAAATCACAAATTATTAAGCTGAAATAATACAGCGTCAACAACTGACCTGTGTGTACGTCTCCGTATATTAAAAAATAATCTGTTTTTATTGTAATAAAGATAAAATCTCTAACAATGGAGACTTTTCTATTCGGTGGTGTGGGAAAAACAGCAATACATCTAATTACAAAACAAACGGAATCACATTTCATCGGTAATTAAATATTAAATATGTAATTTTTCAATTTTCGTCCATTGTAGCAAAGCTCAGTTGTCACCGTAATTATTCCGTAGAATAATAATATAATAATAATAACGCACACACTCAACATAGCCCCGCACTAGGGAAGCCCTGTGTCGCGGGTGCCATGGACACACACATAGACAACCACAAATTACACCCAAACTCACGAGAGAAATAAATGTAGGCCATACAAATATTTCTCCCGGCCCGGGAATCGAACCCGGGGACCTCTGCGTGGCAGTCCGGTATGGTAACCGTTCGGCCACGGAGGCAGTTTTCAAACAAATTGAATGACATTTCGTCTCTATTTCTTGTCATATACTCGATGTCTCTGGGTGACCGATGCAGTGGCTGCGCCCCTCAGATCTTTGTGAATTAAAGGGTTGATAGGCACCGTGAGACCAATGTGATATTTAATTAAAATTTTCATATGCCTGGGCTATTAGCATGTTTCAGTATTAGCCACGGGGCTAATACTGAAACATGAACATAATGTTAAATGATGACATAATCTTATAGTCAATAATCTCAGTACAGAGTACTAAAAAGACCGACCTCAAAAGTACGTGGAATTACGTCTATTTGCTAAGTTTTATTGAAACATCCCCTAGTTCGCCACTATACAGGACTTGACACTGGAGATAATAAAAATCGGTTCTCACTACTCAAAGTATATTGAGAGAAAAACGCCTTGAATTGGAGAAATAGCAAAATCAACCATTAAAGTAATAGCTCCTAAATTAATGTTAGGCGCTATTTATGAAAATGAATCTTCATGCGTGAACAGCCACCCTTTGAGGTGGATGATTTTCTTCAAAATGAAATGGGACCACTATGGAAGTACCCCCTTTCCAACAAAAAAAAGAATCATAAAAATCGGTTCACAAATACCGGAGTTATCGCGTAGCAAACATACAAAAAAAAAAAGAAAAAAAAAACATACAGTCGAATTGAGAACCTCCTCCTTTTTTGAAGTCGGTTAAAAATAATCGTGTATTCCATATGTAAAAAGTTTTACACTTGAAAACGTCACTTTTTAAGCTACTGCTCGTTCAATACGCTGACCTCCCTGAGAAGAACAAGGAAGAAATTCTAGGGATTGCCTTTTCAAATAAACTTAAATGCTATGGAATACACTTTGAAACATAATTGTTTGGAATCTACGCTTGTCGTCTTTCCATACATCTTTATCTAACACGTAGTCTTCAATTTTGTAATATGACTTTTCAATTAAAATACTTTAATTCTCCACACAAATTTGATTCAAAGTGTATTCCATAGCATATAAGTTTATTTGAAAAGAGCAATCCCTAGAGTTTCTTGCTCGTTCTTCTCAGAGAGGTCAGCGTAACGAACGAGCAGTAGCTTAAATGTGACGTTTTCAAGTGTAAATTTATTTTACCTATGTAATAAATAATCTTTGACTTTGACTTTGACTATTTTTCTTTACGCCGTAGTGACCATATTGATTCAACATAATTGTTACGTTTTGTCATTGACGGCTGATCCCGTCACATTCATAGCAGCACTGCAAACTGTTCTTGCAAATGTTTCTTGTGCATAAGTAAGTTCGGCTAAGACAGAAGTACAGTGATGTTATTCAATTTATTTCAACAAAAAAAGTCTAAATCTATACATTAAAATAGTGTACACCGTAAAATAGCGTAACCCTTGCAGTATAAGAAGACAAATAAAAATTATGTACTAACAATTCCAAAAGAAACAATTACTAATTAGCATTAGATTATATTTAAGCAGTGATGATGGTTATTTATTTACCATTTGAACAATTAAATCACAGTTTGGAAAGTAGTACAAGAGGTGATTCAGATTACTAATAGTACACTGTATGTATAGTTTAGTTATTTATCAAATTTACTCGAAAATTAAGTAATTCATTTCACCTAGGTGATAAAAATTACCTACCCAACTAATCTAATTTTAAGTGTGAAAACACGTTTCATTATTATTTATTATAGAATAAGGATTTCTGCAGTACATAGTATTGGTTTATTGAATTACTAAAAAACTATGCATTTAGAGAAAAATTGAGGGATTTTTTTACTGTCAGAAAGTTCCAGCGTGACAACAAACAACTACACAACCACAAAAGGCAGTCGCTGTCGACGCACTGACATGTACGGTCTTACATCGCCTCATACAAACACGACGGTATTCACCGTACTGTCTTGGTGTGCACATATTAAATATGTATGGGTAACATCCACAAATGTATCTCAAATAAATCAATCAATTTTGTCAGTACATTGTTGATACTTCTCTATGGAGAAGCAGTCGGCAACTACAAAGAAAGCACTTGGAATACGGACGGTTAAGCCCGTAGTAGTTTTGTCGTAATATCGAAACGGGATAGCCCGTACTGTCCATATTCGAATTTGTCATTTTACGTTAAACGCCGTTACTGTCCATGAAAGGGTTAAGTAATATCTACAGTATGATTGTGGAATCTTTTACCACATCTGATTGACCAGATCACGCCAGGGAATGGGAGAAATGGAGCCACGTAATTACGGAATAAAGAATTAAAATTACGGTTAATCTATGATAGCACTAAACTTGTAGTGGATATTTATATATTACATTGTTTGTCCCAGAGTGGTTATTTATGTACCAAACTAAATTTTTCATTACACATTTATTACTAAATATGAGTGTAAATATATAATTTCCAATTGGTTTCAAAATGTATATTACTCTGAAACGAAAAATCTTATTGCCATTCTCATTTAATTATTTTTAGCTGATGAATTCACACACGTATGCACTCACTCAACTTACGCACATAAACACGTATTTTTTGCATTAGATAGATAGATAGATAAACTTTATTGCTCACACACAAGAACAAGAATAGTACATAAACAACTTAAAACTAATGTGGGCAAAGGCGGTCTTCTCGCTAAGAGCGATCTCTTCCAGACAACCTTAGAGTTAGAGGAAAGCTAATCGGAGCGGGAGACGTAGTGTGCCAATTTTACAAATATAAAAATAAAAATATAAAAAATAAAATTGTATAAATTTAAAAAAAAAGAAAACAAAATAATAAAATTAAATAAAGACACGTAGCAATTTATAAAAAAAAAAGATATATTATACCTACGTAGATATATGTATATATGAATATACCTAAATAAACTTATACTTACTAATACACACGTTGCAGACTAGGACCGTGATAAAAGATATTTACGCAATCCGGTTTTGAAAATAGGTAGCAACTTAGAATGTCGGATTTCAAATGGGAGATCGTTCCACAATTTTGAAGCCTTAATCGTAAAGGAATTTTTGTAATACTCAGAGCAGGTGAAAGGAGGCTTCAGTAGGTTATCCATTTTAGACCTATTTTAGGCATTATTAGTTAGAGTATTTACAATTTTTATTGCTCAAATTGTACAATGGTTTTTTTTTAAGATTGACTTTACCTATGACTACTCTGAGAGGGTGAGGGCCTGGTGATCTGTAATAGGTTTAGTTCTTCAGTCTCTCTCAAGGGATACAACATTTAAAATTGTTAGTCTATTATAAAATAAGTGTATATTTCCTAGTGTTGAGAATATAAAGCATTGTTATTATTATTTAGAACTATGTTTATGAAAAATACAAAACCGAGACTTTAAAAAAAATTAACATTTATAATTATTGTAATTTGTAACGATTCTTGTAACACAACAGATTATCATAATGCTATATATATAATGTCTACAAGATAATAAAAAACCTAAATGTACCTGAAGTTAACTTGCCTTTATTGAATCTAAGGTATTTATTTTATTTATTATAAGTAATTAGTTATATAATATCTATAATTAATAATAAACATAATAATGTGTTAGACAACTACACCAGTTGCCTGGTATCAAACTAGGGAATTCTCCATAATATAATGTATTCGAGCAGCAGAAGTCATTCTGGGGCACTTCCCAGAACACCCAGGCCGGAAAACTTTAGTTCCCAATATAGTCCTACCAGGAATCGAACCCGGAAGCACCTCATCTAACGCCCACAGTAAAAACCGTTGGTAAAACAGTAGAAACAGTAAAAATCGATATCTTTGAGACCGGAAATTAAATATTTGAAAATAGGCTCCATTACCGCTGAAGAATTGAAAAATAATCGCTGTTTTTAAATGTTAAACTGACACCCGTTTAGCGATAATCTCACGTGATGTTATAGTGGCACTTCACATGGCTATTGGTATATGAAACAATCACCATGTGTAGCTAGCACGTGTGACAAAGAATTTGCATTGTTTGCCTATTCGACAAATACAGCAAACATCAAATTTGGTAGGCAGTAAACAAGCATACGGCCTGTTGTTGGAAAGCCATCAACGTTGTCTATGAAAGAATGCAACACCTGGGCGTCACGAGCGCGGTGGAAACCCTTCAGAACTTTACTCAAACCCTTTTTCAAGGACTCCATGCTGTATTCCTGCGAGAAAACCCCGATAGGGAATTCATTCCACAACTAATTGTGGGACGAAGCTCCTGAAGCCGTGCAGTACGAGATCGACTAGGTTCCAAAGTGTGAGGATGGACTCCCTGCTGGTGGCGAGCGGTGCGATGATCAAATGTTGCCGTTGGTATCATGTCAAACAGTTCTTTAGAAATTGTACATACAGGCGATAGAACAGACATAGCGAGGCAAGGTCTTTCTTCGCTTTCCTGGTTCAATATCGTCTGGAAGCACAGGATTGTCAACAATTCTCATAGCACGTCTTTGAACCCCGTCAAAGGGTCCAAGCTGGCATCCTGGAGCATCCGTACCGCGCGCAGGTAAGCAAGTAGACAGTCCACACTATGATCATGGCTGTATTCAATATTTACATATACCAATGAGATGAGAGTTCCCAGGTTCGATTCCTGGGCCGGGAGGAATATTTATATGCCTAAAAGTATTTCTTTCGTGAGTTTGAATGTAATTTGTGGTCGTCTATGTGTGTGTCCATGACACTCGCGATACAGGATTTCCAGGGCTATGTTGAGTGTGTGCGTTATTATTATTAAGGTCTACAATGTACATTTTTCAAATGGATTTAATTTCGCCGCTCGAGTCAAGCAAGATGAACCGTATTATTACGGGAAAAATTAGAACTCGAGCTGAGGTATAGACTCCTAAAGCCAGAAATTGTAGTTTTCGGGGAATATAGACGGAAGTTCGGTTATTTTATCGTTCGCATTAAGAAGAAAGAAGCAATGCGCTCCGTGAAAGAGGATAATTATAATGACCATTGGACAATGCTCATTTCTTGGAATTAATTTATCTACATTGAATTTAACATGCATGGAACAGGTAAATATATACGTTGTAGACAGTTTTCCCGTACTTTCTTCGTATTTATCCAAATACTTCCCCCTCAGCCAAATAACAGAAATCATCCAGTTACTATGATAGTGACGTCGTCTACGCCTGCCGGAACTACGCGGCGTTTGCTTTACGACCGTCTTCAGAACGGAGCATAGTGTATAAAGAATTGTTTATGGACACACAAGATGCCACATCTCGTGTGATGTGGATAGGGTGGTGCAATTTTATTTGAACTGATAAATATGCTTAGGTTAAGAGTTTATAATATCGATTGTACTGAATATTATGATGCTCTACGACCATGATATGCATGCATTTTTGTTTTGTGAAATTAGTCGACTAGTTTTAATCATTGACATACTCAACGGCTTTAATATATAGACAAAAACATTCACAACAACTACATGCTTCAAACAAAACACTATCAATAGTGGTAGTGTTTGTTTTACTGTTGAATTTTGTCAAAGAGTATCAGTACCTTACTACCGTGGACAGACGTGACAGTCTATACCTATTGAGAATGAGCTTGCCAGGCAGATAATATTGAGTGTTTACCAATGATATTTATCAATGATATGATAATGATTCTGTTTAGTCAGAACACTCTGTTGCTTATTAATCTATGATATTGAAATGTTGTGTCTTCACCGCACATCACCGAAACACAGCGTGTGTATGGAACGCCGCATCTAGTACGCTAGTATATTGCTGTCGTCGGACCTACTACTAATTAATGGACACTGGGTCCACGCTAAAAAGTGTCCCAACCTATAGGGAATTAAGTAGCAAACAGAGCCTTAATCGCGCGTCATTCTTCGATTGGTCGACCGACAACGGTCTTTATCCTACACATTGTATGCGTAAAAGACAGAAAGAGACCCATTACGTCAATTTCAATTGTTGGAACCACTAAGCGATTTAGAACAAAGAAACTACAGAGTCGCTTTGATATCAACCTTGTTTGCTTTTTATTAAATGTTACTCGTTTTACGGTTTGGGACTACCTATCAGAAGCCCGAAAATACATTTGCTAGAAATAACCGATACCGAATACCGAATGTATTTTTTTTGGGAATATTACAAAACAAACCTACGCTTGTTTAATATTTTTTTTATGATAAACACGCAAAATTCCCTGAAAGCGTAACGGTTTTGTTTTAAATCGGTTTTCGATATCATAAAAGTTTGACATTAAATTTAGTCGGAATCTAAATATTGGAAACATTTCTTACAGCACGCCATAACTAATAAACAGAGAGACACAGTTAGATTCACATTATTTTGTAATATTTGTATGCATTCATATATCTGTTTAACTCTATTATTTCTTTAAGCGAATTCGTACAAAATTCAACTTAATAAGAATAGGTAAATTAATTACAATTAACAATAAGGGTTACTCCTTCCAGTCTTGCCTTCATGTAGTTTTCAATAGAAGCCAAATATGCGCACTTTGTTTAGTTTATAGTAGAAGCTGAACATGCCGAATTTTTGGATCTGTAAATTGTTGCAAGCATAATTAAGCAGCTCTGCATGACGTTACAATTAAAACTAAACAATTTAATTAAATTTGTATGGAATTGATATTCAATTATTTTTTGTGAATTTACTCCACTAATTTGTTATAATTATTAAACAAAGACCGAACACTTAGAAAAAATTATATCGATTCGGCTGGATACGAATCGACACAAATCTCTGGCAAACCGTGCCAGGTGCTATGCCAACTGAGCCACGGAACGAACCATCGCGCAGCGGGCCTCACGAATTCTTCTGTATACTTGTTGTCGGATCTTTGTATTTGGTTTTCAACGACTTTTTAGCCGTAGCGCCATCTATGAGAAATCGATGCAAGTATTTTTATTTTTTTATATTTCTTTATACATATGTCACTACGTTTATATAGATTAATTCAATAATTTTAATTATTAATACAAAGATTGAACATAAAGAAAAAATCCCTATGCCATACCAGTCAGACGGGGAACGAGAGTAGACTCCCAGGGTACAGGCGTAGATTCAAGTCCTGGAAAACCGAAGGGACTTATTTATTTATTTAATAGTTTATTGTGCAGGAAAATTACAACAAGTCACAAAGAATACAAGGTAAATTAAAACAAAGGGTTCTGCTTATTTCTTATAGAAATTTCTTCCTGCAGACCTAAATACAGGACATTATATCTAAAAGAACGGGCATACGTGCACAACAAAACAAAAAAAAATGTAATATAAAAATAATATAAATATATTAAATTGTTATAAATTATTTACATATTTTATGATATGATACCTTTTTGTGTACTATCTTTTTATTAATAAAATTTGAGAGAGTTTCTAGTTTTGTTTGTGATTTGTTTTGTAATTATTTGTCTTAAGTATGAATGTTTTGGATTATGTTTTTAATATTGTTTTCTTTATTCTGTGCTGTTTCTTTTTTAACCGACTTCCAAAAAGGAGGAGGTTCTCAATCCGACTGTATTTATGAACCGATTTTGATGATTCTTTTGTGTTGAAAAAGAACCTACCTCAGTATTGGTTCCATTTAAATTTGAAGAAATTATTCCACCTCTAAGGATGGCAATTTTGGGTTTCGCGCACTTTTCGGTAACCGATTTCAATAAAACTTGGCAAATAGAGGTAATTCCACTAACTTTTGAGGTCGGTTTTTTATTTTTAAAAAAAGTTATAATTTCTTGTGTGGTGTCACTATTGATTGGCAAAATGTGTATGTTACACGATTTTGATGATTCTTTTTTTATCGGAAAGCGGATACCTCAGTAGTGGTCACATTCACAATTTGATTAAGATATTCCACCTTTTAGGGTGGCAAATTAGGGGATGAATATTAGTAGCATATTAATAGAAATACGCGATTTAAATTCGGAAAAATAGTTTCATTTCCTATCCAATTTCTATAGTTTAAATTGAAACATATACTAAAAGTTGTGATAGGTAATGCGGTTAGGCTAGATTGTTTTATGATATCAAGTAACCTTAAAAAGGTAAGCGACCTTCATCATTACCAACAGTTGCAATGCCACTCAATCTGAGTGACAATGCCACTGCGCCCGTCACCCTGAGACATAAGTTGACAAGTCCCATCTGCCTATAATTTCACAAGTACCCCTGTCATCAGAAATATGCAAAGTGACAGTACTTCCCTGGGCGAACTCATAAGTTTCATATGCCGACGCCATGATTAGAAAAAAAACTAATTTCCACCAGAATTTCTGATTTTATGCATCGTATAATTATGTAACTGGAGCACCTATTTTAAGTTAACACGCAGAAATATCTTCTAGAAGCCTTTACCACGTAGCGTACCTAATTTATACTAACTTAGTTACTGTTTTGAGGTTATTAAGTAACAGTTCTATGGCGTTTTGATTCAGGCCCGAATCAAGTTGTCAATTTGAACGATGACTGAAGCTTTCTAAATTGGTTCAAGTCTGGGTGTTCGCATTAGTGGTCTGGAGAGAATTCCATTTCTCAGGTACAGGAAATTCCTCAATTTGATCAGGTAATTGTCATCTAGCTACACGTCTACCATTATGTTTTAATAAACGTCAGGGTATGACTGTAGAACTATTCTCTTAAAATATATAATTAGATTAAGCTCTGGTGCATACGCAGTCCGTAGAATACGTGAGCTTACTGATGTTGCTGCTGTTAGACTAGTTTACTTTAGTTATTTCCATAGTATAATGGCCTACGGGATTCTCATGTGGGATAAAGCGGCAGATATACAAACCATATTTGTGTTGCAAAAACGAGCGATTCGTTCTGTGTACCGTTCAGGTTCTCGGGTTACTCTCAGAGAAAAGTTTAAGGAGACTCGTATCATGACTGTGGCATCGCAATACATTTACTCAAATATTTTGTATGCTCGTAAAAATATACAGAATTTCGTTAAGATTGATGATATTCATAATATTAACCTCAATAAGTCAAAACTCATGGTATCACGATTTTAACTAAGGTAAACCATTGTTTTATGGGGAACTATATACGTTTTTACAATAAGATTCCGGAGCATATATTAAGATTACCATTTCCTAAGTTCAAAACTTACATTAAAAGTATTTTAATTGAAAAGTCTTATTACAAAATTGTAGACGTATGGTCGTATTCCAGAACTCTACTCAATGCTCAAGTCAGGACTTGAGTATGATTTAAAGCACTAGAAATCATACTCAAGTTGCCATTAGGGTCGAATTTCCAGTGCTTGAAACCATACTCAAGTCTGCTCAAGATGCAAGAAAAGACAACATGAGTCTAGATTCCACACAAATATGATTCAAAATGTATTCTATAGCATTTAAGTTTATTTGAAAAGAGCAATCCCTAGAATTTCTTGCTTGTTCTTCTGCCAAAGGGCAGAAGAACAGGGTAGTCGGCACAGTGTACGAGCAGTAGCTTAAAAATGACGTTTTCAAGTGTAAAAATTTTACTTATGGAATAAATGATTGTTTGACTTTGACTATGATTATCCTTGACTTACAATTATATTGACGTCGGGTCCGCGCTAAAAAGTGTCCGAACTTATAGGGCGTTAAAATCGTATACAGAGCGTCATTCACGCTTTAGGCTTCGTTTGTTCGACTGACAGCGAAGCAAGCAAAATTAGACAGTACTGCGATGACATTACAATTTAAATTCAACGTTTTAGCTTGTTCATATTCCTTTACATGTCACTACGTTTAAATAGGTTGACTTGGGACATTTTTTTCGTAGTTTTTGTATTAGACCCGTCGTCCATTTATTTGTAAGTCAATGATGATTATGATATTTTGAAAGCAGTCACTATAGCATTCCAATTTTAAAATTAACCGCAATGTGAACTATAAAATAGGCTGCCAAGTACGTTACTAGTCTAACGCCAAGTTTAATTCCGGCCTAACTCAAGCTAAAGCGTGTCTTCGCCCCTAAATACTACAAGCAACACATCCCCCTTCACAAAAACGAAGGAAGTATTTTTATTATCTAAACCGAGTCGCAGCCTCCCAAAAACCTACCTACTCGTATATTCATTTCCGTTCTGTTAATACCGCATACTTTTAACTGTCTAACTAGGTGGGGCCCCCCTTGGGGGGGCGAGCCCCCCTCCCCATTCCGTCACTACTTATACGCGGTAGGCACAACTTTTATAATACTACGTACTCGGGCGCTTTTTAACGAACCTCCCGCGGGGTGGCACCACCTGCCACGCATACCGAAAAATACGCAAAACGAGGGGGCGAGGGGGGCCCCAACCCCCCTGGTTAGAAGTGAAGTGGCCGTATTTTGCGTATTTTTAAATTATTCTCCACATGCGGGCGTTTGCCATGCTTAGTTCGTTTTGTCGTGTTTTTTCAGAAGCAGTAACGCGCTCGGAGTTTAGAATAATTTGACAGAAAATTTTGATCAGACGGTATGTGGAGATAGGGCTGATGCCAATAAAACTTGACGTTTTAGGAAATGAAACAGAAGATTATTCCAATTTTGAAGGTAAAAGATGTATCGATGGCGTTCTCGAATCGCTGAATGTCTCAAAATCACTTAATTCGCCAGGAAGATGGCTTGAAGACTGCAGAATATCAAAAATGCAAAGCCGACAAATCTATACATCTTGTGACGTGATTATTTTAAACAATAAAAAGCTCGATGTCTTTTTCACAATAAAATTAAGCTCATTCTGAGTGCAGCTGTAAATTAAGACAAAATAAATTTTGGTTTAGATTATTGTTTTAGAAATTAAACTAAAATGGTTTATTGAATAATTTAATTGAAATATTGTGCTAAAGACTAATTATGTGAATCAATGTCAAATATAACACATATATCTGAACTAGGAGAATCCTGTATTTCAGGTAAAAAGTACTAATTATATAGGTATATTATTAAATTGTAAACAAAACAATAATTAAATAATAAAATGCAAATCATATACAAGTACGCGTAAATTAGACAACTTTTATTTTGGGGTAATTAATAAATTCTCCGTAGCATCGTAGGACATATTTTGAAGGAATTTTTGGAGAATTTTCTAAACCTATAAATAACAAAATTGACATATGGCCAATTTGGTGTTTAATTTATTGTACAAAAATGGTCTAAGAATAAAAAAAAATGTTTTAGAAGTGCAGAGATGTTTGAAAAATGTATCTGTGTGTGTTGTGAGGACAATAACATCGCAATATTGTCCATAACGATGACATTCTCACGAGTCATTATCATCTTTTGAAACATGGTTAGTCAAAGAAATTAATGATGTAGTAGTAGTTTTTGCTTCTTCTCTATTTCTTAATATACACTCAGCCACAAATTATTCTAAAAGATCAATTTTTTTAAATTTTCGTTACAGATTTAATATTTCACTCTTTGCTAATAAATTAAAATTATACCTAATTGACAAATTTTACTACAATTTTATTACATTGTTATTATTCTAATTTCATTGTCTTATTATACATAAATAAGATAATGAAAAAAAAGTGAATAATTGAAATCAGTAATCTAACCACGGCATGCCTCCACTCTTATTGTTATCCCTAACACTGGGTTTACACGTGTAATATTATTTTAATTCTACGACCTTATGTACTATATAACGACAATAAATACATTGAGTGTAGTGAGTATTTAATAATGCTTTTGAAGTTGAAAACCTTTGATTTTTTGTTGATTTTATTAATTAGTACAATATAACATAGTCTGAAATCGGTAGTTAACTTCCTGTGTAACTAATAACTAGTTTGTATTGTAGACTTACGTAAACAAATATTAAGACAGACAATTTAAACTTAAAACTTATATTACCAGAGGAGCTCCTTGTGAAAGAGTTCGTCCAGAGACGTAGCCAAGCAGTAATGTGAGCATTACTGCTTTCCGGTTTGACTTGAGTATGAATTAAAGCAATAGAAATCATGCTCAAGACCTTAATGGTCGTATTTCCAGTACTTGAAATCATACTCAAGTCCTGACTTGAACATTGAATAGAGTTCTAGAATACGATCCTCAGAAAGCCTTGACAGAAAGAGCTGAATTGAACTCTTCCGCCCTGTGCAACAGTCAAATTTTCATAGCGTAGCTCAGGAGTTTGATATTGTCGAAGACAGTAAAAAAAAACAAGGTTAAAAAAGTATTTATTGGAAAAAAGAACTAGAAATGTACTTAATAGAAAAACGAGAATCAACATAGCAAATTATTTCTGACGAATTGTGTTAAAGCAGTCAGAACTGGCAAAAATACATAAGATAATAGGTTTATTAGAAATAGGTAAATTAAAATGTTGTGAGAATGGTTCCTGTCAGACAGCAAACAATGGTAATTTTGTTCCCGGTCTGAATGTGTTAATATTATTAAAAATAATATATAACTAGTAGGAGTAGAACTCCTTTTGGAAGAGTTCGTTCAGAGAGGTATCGTTATAATAACTATTTCTGCCGCAAAATATTATCGGCACTGCATGCACATGGGACTTGTCAACTTTTGTCTCAAGGTGCAGTGGACAGTCACTGTGCCGGTAACCCCGAGGCACTGGCCCGTCGGGGCTTTGCGATTTTAAATCGCCTTGAGTTGCATTGCAACGTTACGGATAAGCATGTCGCTTATTGATGGTAAGATGATCCACGACTTCTCCATCTTTTCACTTGATGCCATAATAAGTTATTTAAAAAAAAATCAACTTGAAAAGTTCGTGGAATGACATCTACTTGCCAAGTGTTATTGGAATCGGTTACCGGAATGTGCGTGAAACCGGATTCATCCCCTAGTTTGTCACCCTTAGAGGTGGAATATTTTCTACAAATTTAAATGGAACCAATACTGAGCTACCCTCTTTCCAACAAAAAAGAATCATCCAAATCGGTTTTCAATTGCCGGAGTAATCGTGTGTCATACATACAAAAAATACAGCTGTTTTGAGAACCTCCTCCTTATTTGAAGTCGGTTAAAAAAACATAAAATGTATGTATATGTAAATAACATTTATATAGGAAAAAGTCCATAGTAAGAATAAGCTACTTATTTAAAACAAATAAAAAAGACTTATTTAAATTACACCTATGATCTTTTTTATGTGAATTGGTTAATCTGTTTTTATCATTGACTTACAATTATATGGACGTCGGGTCCGCGCTAAAAAGTGTCCGAACTTATAGGGCGTTAAAATCGTATACAGAGCGTCATTCACGCTTTAGTCTTCGTTTGTTCGACTGACAGCGAAGCAAGCAAAATTAGACAGTACTGCGATGCCATTACAATTTAAATTCAACGTTTTAGCTTTTTCATATTCCTTTACATGTCACTACGTTTAAATAGGTTGACTTGGGACTTTTTTTCGTGGTTTTTGTATTAGACCCGTCGTCCATATATTTGTAAGTCAATGGTTTTTATTATTATTTTATGATTAATCTATTGACGGAACGAACAAGCCGTGTCTGGTGGCAAGCAATAAGCCTATCCATGACAGTGTTGCAGTACCTTTCACAGTTTTTCAGTAAAGTGAGCATTACGGCATTCTGCTAGTCAAATTACAAGCACATGGGACTTGACAATTTATGTTTCAAGGTGAAGGGTACAGAGGCAGTGCGCCTTAGATCTTTGTGATTTAAAGCTCCGAGTTGCTCTGCCACTGCTGTGTACAGGCGTGTTGCTTACGTCCAACTACTTCGTTCCGTCACTTGATATCATAAAAAACAGTATTATATTGACCTGTAAAGAGTGCCACTGTTAGGATTTGTGCTGTTTGCGGAAATATCTTCAAAATGATGTTGTGATAGTAATACAAATTTCATGTGATTCAAAAACACTCGTAGATCAACGTAACGAGATACGAACATGCACCCTTATGCATGGAATGCGAGGTTTATCTCCCCTAGGTTTTGGATGAATTAATAATTTTTTTTATTACGGATTAAAATTGTGTGCACTGAGTGATGTTAATATATAAAAATTAGCTAACAAAAAAACAGCGTTAAACAGCAACCAACGCTGTTTTATGAGAGTTCGATAGTACGAATCAGTGTATACCTATACTTTAATGTCGAACTTACATTTATTTGTGAAGGTTTACAGGCAATACCTCTCTCTGTCTGTGAAGGACAACATCTTGATGATAATGTGTTAAATGACCAACCGTGAATATGTGAGTTTACCGTGTTAGTACTGCTAGAGTAGTTTACTTTAGTTACTTCCATAGTACAATGTCCTACGGGATTCTCATGTGGGGTAAAGCGTTTCAAACCATATTTGTATTGCAAAAATAGCGATTCGTTCTGTGCATAGATATGGTTCTGTGTGCCGTCTAGACTCTCGGGTTTCTCTCAGAGAAAAGTTTAAGGAGACTGGTATCATGACTGTGGCATCCCAGTACATTTACTCAAATATTATATATGCCCGTACATAATTTGAATAAGTGAGAAGATATACTCGTATATATAAATTCATGGTACCGTGATTTCGTTTAACCGAGGTAAACTTTTATGGGAAACTATATGCGTTTTTTATTCCGGAGCATATATTAAGATTATCATTTACTAGGTTTAAAAACTACAATAAAAATATTTTGATTAAAAAGTCATGTTACAAAATTGAAGACTACGTGTTAGATAAAGATGTATGGAAAGACGATATGAGTCTAAATTCCACACAAATATAATTCAAAGTGTATTCCATAGCATTTATGTTTATTTCAAAACAGCAATTCCCAGAGTTTATTGCTCGTTCTTCTCAGCACAGTGGACGAACAGTATCTTAAACAGCGACGTCTTCAAGTGTAAAATCCTCCTGATGAAAGAGTTCTTCCAGGGAAGTACTGCCACCTTACCTATTTCTGCCGCCGAGCAGTACTGTAACTGTGCTGTACTGTAAGGGTGCTGGTGAAATTACAGGCACATGGGACTTGTCAACTTATGTCTCAGGGTGACGGACGCAGTGGCAGTGCATCTTTGCGGTTTAAAATTCTGAGTGGCACCGCAACTGTTATGAACAGGCGTGTCGTTTAGCGTGTAGTTCTTAATATGGCTTTTCAATTAAAACACTTTCAATATAAGTTTCAAACTTAGGAAATGATAATCTTGATATACGCTTGAATTCGGACTTAGTTGTAAGGTATTACATGTTTTAATAATCATTACGCTTAATAAAATACTTACGATGATGTGTGGGGCATTTCTTAAAAAGGGTAATTATACCTCGCGTTCTCAAGATTTCACAACCAGGGATGTGTGATTGCGAATGATTCCTTTATTCGACCGTCAGTAATTACTAATCCTGTCATTCGAATGACAAATTAATAATCTAATTCTCGTATTCGAATGATATGAATGATCATTAATTACTAATAAATAGAGCTGAAAGGTAGCAAACCGCCAATAAGCAGCAAGAAATAGATTACTCGGTCACATAAATTTATTGTATACGGTAAAGGTGACAGAAAGGGCTGTAACAAAAAAATGGTACAAAAACAGGTACAATATTAAAAAACCTACTATAAATTGTAAGACAGTAGACTTACTCTGAAAGGGCTGTATTTTACAGATATGACTAGATTTTAGTGTTATTAAATAGGCACATGATTGAAAATGGAAACTGGTGAACGGATCAAAATTTGCGGTGAAGACGAGCAGGAGTGCTCGCTTCAGAAATTAAGCAGAGAGTGACAACGGAACAATACAAAGTGAGAATGGCGAGGCAAAGGAATTAAAGAACGATTCAAAATTTGAAAATAAGTAGCCAGGGACCAGAGAAAAGGTAATAAAAAGGTGGGGTGATAATAAAGGAGGTCGCATTGTCACAGAGCACTTCTGCCTAGCCCTCTCTGACATACGGTAAATACCGTAAATGTGGCGGGGACAGGGGTACTCTGATATTGACATAGTGAATGGTTCCGAGTAGTTCCGATAGTGCTTGGATTCAAAATACTAAACTTGTTCTTTCCGCCTTTTGGATTTAAAGCATCCTAGCGACATCTCTTTTAAATCGTTTAAACTAATTTGTTTGTCTGTTTTATCATCTGAGAGTCTATAGTGCTAAACTCTTTAGATTATGAGTTAAATCTTTAAGTACCTCTTCTCACGGTGTTCCTCTTACCCCAACTATTCCTATGCGATTTAGATCAGAAAAATAAGAAGAATAGTTTCATTCTCAATAAATTCATAACATATTTGTGCTAGAGAAAAACGTATCAACCAAATCAGCGACAAAATAAGATAACATAAACTCTTTTACCTTTGAAAGAACGAATAAGTAAACCATAAGTGTTCTACAGCAAAAAATATACGGAAATAACCGTTACTACCGAGCAGAATATTTCGGAAATATTTAGTTTTCCCCTATACCTTAACGCATTGAAAAATCAACTTTCTGTCTCTAGACGTGACATCGAGTTTTCCCTAACATTCACGTTACTTCTCTACTAAAACTTGCCACTGACAAAATAAGCTCAAAAGTCTAAAAGGCAAAGTCGATAGTTGTGTGTTCGCGGGATAGATTTATGCAGAAAAAATGGATGTTTTTATAGACATGTGTCAACCTGTTCGTAGTTGACGAGACAGTATGGTGGTTATGATATGCAACAAGTTTGAACAAGTTTTAGGGGAAGTGGAAATATTTTGATGGAAACTTCTTCCGGGGATAAATTTCCTACACAATTACAGCGATCGCAGCAAAAGGGTGACACATTATTAACGAAGATAAAATAAATAAAAGCGGTCATCTTCTAGAGGAGACCCGTAGTCAGCAGTAGAATGTTTAAGACCTTAAGAATTAAAATGTATTATGAATTGTTCAGTGTCTTATTTACAGAATAAACAGAATAAATAAACTACAATTAGAAACTGGGATAGAAAGAGTATATTCATCAAAACTTTTTATACGTTAATACCTCTCTCTCAAATCCCAGAATAATTAAAAGTATAATACAAAGAAATCTAAACAAAACGTATTATTTCTTACTAGTTCCAAAAAACAAACAACAAAAAAGAATACCACAAAAATAAAAGATCCACGCCATCTAGTGGTACAACCGCAGTATTGTCAAACGGACATTCCATATTGAAACACTAAGCATTTTTTTTATTTTAGTACCTGACAAAACTAAATCCACCAAATGAGAACGAATTTTAGAAAAACAAACGAACATCCAAAGTTAAATTAGAATGACCAATGAAAACGAATTACAACAATTCCAAGTTCATTACGGACGTACTAATTAGAGTTTTGCTCAAATTTAACTGTAAATACCAGAAAAATGGTGAACATTTCACACTAAGGTGGTCATTTCTCGTTTTTATTTTTGAACTAGTTTTATCATATATCTATACACGTCAAAATGTATAATAGTCGCATTAAAAAGAACATAACTATAACTCTGATCATTAGAACAAGTTTAAATAGCCACAAATCTAAACAACAACGACTTAATTTCGAATTTATGCGTACCACTGCATGCTAAAGTTTAGGAACATAAGAAACGCCTAAGGTTTTTTGAAGAGCAATTTTGTATCTTCTTTGGTTAGCAGCGCGATTGCTTTATTGGTAATACATTTTCGTCAGGCGCTTCGTAATTCCGTAGAGTCGTTTGAGTTTTTAATCAATAATATTTTGTTTAAATAAGGTAATGTGTTCAAAAGAAGTGAATAGTTAGGAAAACAAGTTTCTAAAATACTTTACAATTTCACACCTAAATTGGTTTACTAATCTGTGTTTTCTTGTTATAACCCTGTTGTGTGAATATGATTGGACTATCTGTGAAAATAATGATTGTACTACATAATCTAAGTACGTCATTTTAATGAATAAATATGTTATAATGTCATAATAAAAAGAAAAAAACTTGTATTAGAAAACAACAAAACCGTTTCATAAGACGTTATATTTACAATTAAGCAATAAAATACAATTAAGAATGCAATTCAGGTAAAGATAAGAACGGTCCAAAGCGTCACGTATTCCTGTCTGTACAATTTTCAACAATTGATTTTGACAGATTGTGTGTATGGTTTGGTGTACCTAAATCAATTTACAGAGGTTTTCTCGAAGGTATAGGCTTCAGCCAATAGTCTACTTTCTTGGCCCAATGCTAGTTCGGACCTACTGTATTTTGTATTAATGAAGAAGTTCGCATTTCCTAGTCTGTTACCAGCGACCATTGAACCTACTCCACGTGTCGCAAAGCGGCACTCACGGTGTCGTCGACCGCAGGATATTGCCCCCGTGACCTTGAGTTTCCCCTGGGGGCTAGGTATAGCTAGGTCGGTGACGTGACGTCATTGTTACATAATATTTTTCACTCGAATAACTACGAATTTTCAAACAGCCCGATTTAGTTATACAAAGTATTCATGTAGCGTATCAAAACTTCACCTCACTGATGTGCATGTGTCTGTTGTAGATAGAGAGAGATTTCAATAAGTCTTTTTACGTACTGTTGGGTACGAGTCTTTCTAAAGGGAGGGTTTAGACTACAGTTCTTCACGCTGGTTCCAACCGTCGTACATTTATCACTTTGAAGAGTTACGAGAACCTTAGGTATCTGCTGTAGTTTCTAGTACCCTATCGGGCCTAATGAATGAGGATTGGAAACTTCACATAAAGTTTTCAGGACAGGTCAACCTGGACATATAATAATGATATCTTAAATATAACAAAATAAAATGAGATACTTTTTAGTAGCACTAGAACTCTTTGTAAAAGAATTCATTCAGGGAAGTATTATCGCCGTTTATCTCGTTTATATATTTAGGGCCAAACTTTGGAAAAAACATTGCACTTTTGGGGATTTCAATAGTGCTCCCCTAAATGTGCCGATGTGTGTAGTTTCTTCTGGTTACTCTAGTCACATCCCGGACTCTCCATACAACGATCTAAGTTATTTGCCTACTACTACTACAATACGGCAAGGCGCTATCTGCACACGCGCAAATGTGTGCGCGAAGTGGCAAGGAAAAAAAAAAAAGGGTTTGTTATAGTAGTATATTTTTCATTAATTCACTAACTGGAATAATATTGAAGATTTATATTAAAAATATATGAAAAGTAGCCGGTTTACCGTTTTACCTATTTCTGCCACCAAGCAGTAATGCGAGCATTACTGCGTTCCGATTTGGAAGGGTAAGGGTGCTTGTTCGTCCCGTTACTAGGAATTATAAAAAAAAACTAAAAGAAAATTGGAAATACAAGATTACCTAGTTTTATAATAAATTTAAATATACATAGCGTGCTATTGCAGCTATCAGTTTGAGAGACAAATTGTCTGCGAATGCATCAGCAATCTGGGCGTGCGCTAGGAACTCATTCAGCGTGATAATTGCCCTGGTGGTAGAGAGCGCGCTCCGGGGACAGCAAATCGGATAAAATATATCCTATCAAGTAACACAAATAGCACATTCTTTAACAATATCCTTAGGTATAAGACCATTATTTAATAGTGAATTCCTAAACAAATTGATCCAGTAAAACAGTTTTCCCAGCTACGGTGACTCACCTTAAGTGGGCACCGAGCTGCTAATTGATTTTAGATATTCTATGCGCCCCGTGTATGTGCGCGTGTGGCACACGTTTTTAAAGGCGTGTGTAAGCCCAAGCGACACAACCTCGACGTCTGACGTGTCATTGATATGTCGTCTCTGGCTATTATGGGCGGACCGCATGCGAATTTAGGTGTTTCCTTCGTATTGTTAAAAACAAATACACATCCCGAAAATGTACGGAGTATACGTTATAGAAAAGATGTTTTGTTAATATTCAAAAATTGACGACCTTACGTGAAGTTTTTACGCCGTACTAAGGGTTCGTTTTGTTTTTTCAGACATTAATAACATCGGATTTGTTTTATCGAGGAAAGTACTAATTTATAGAGCGAATCCTTAAATATCTTATACATCAATTTCATAATTAAAGCTTTAGTAATAATGATACAGCAAGGGATCAACTTTACGTAATTACGTAACGCCGCCTCGGCTCTTCGGCGCAGTTTTAAGGCTACCACGCCAAATGTAGGACTTTAAAATGTACGATAATAACAGACACATGAAGACACACTTACTTTATTCTATTTATTCATTATCACCAAACCATTATACGTCCCAGTGTTAGGCACGGGTCACCTCTAAGAAGAGGGTTTAGGCTATAGTCTGCCACGCGGCGTACCTTCTACAACTAGCAGGTGTCATCATGATGTTTTCAAACACTGTTAGCGAAAGATATTGCGACTAAACATTTAAAAATGTACTTGACTTAGAAAACTAAAGTCATAGGTATACGGGGATTCGAACCGTTGACCCTTTAAATTAAATGCGACTGTCGCCAACCTCTCCCGCTGTTCTATTTCCTAAATTATTGTAAAATGTGGCTTGAAAGCCTGAGTTTGCATAACACAGGTTTTTCATAGTCTGCACGCCTGTCGTCCATTGTATACAGAGATGGACAGTGGGTTAAAACCCAATTATATAATCTATTATTTAAAAATGTTTGTGTCATCGATTTCGGGCATAAATAGATTTTAACCCGATTGAAACCAAATTAACAAAGCGCCGGGTTAGAACTCGGCACTTGCCCCTTTCTGATCGTATAGAATAAAATATAGAAATGAAAACAAAGCATTGTATTGCCCTGTCGTCCCCAGCGATTAACAATCGTTTTTTTTCTCATGTTTTATAATTAATATGTATGCAGATAACTGACACAGGCGAGCTCTACTTCAAGAACACTACCTGGTGATACTGTGTTCGAATGTTTACATACAATTATTTATAAAAAATATGAAGTAAGCTTATCGTGTCAATGCTTCTTTTATTTAAAGGCTACTACTTTATGGACTTGGAATATTGTAGGAAATGAAACTATTTTTCCGGATTTAAATCGCGTATATTTGTTTTTTCAAACAAACCAACGTTTCGGGCCCTTTACAGGTCCCATGGTCACGGTTGACTGAGGTGGTACAGTTATTAACCAGTTATGTCTAATATTAATGCAAACCACCCTATTTTTCACTGTAGTAACAAATGTTATTAATTAAATACTTTATTTGTAATTTTACAAAGAAGCATTCCAATTTACGCTACATTATTTTACAAATTATTTTACTGTAACAATATGAATTTTTATTAAGTTAAATTTGTTATTAACTAATAATGGAAATTAGGGTAAATTAAAACATATTAATGAGTACTGCAGTCTTATGTCTGCTTAGGATTTTTCATCAGAGAAAATACTGGACTCCCAAACTGGTGGTACGGAGAAACCATCTTCCCTGTTGAAATTAGGATGTTTTTTAATTTCAATGGCCTCTCGCAGCATCCTGGGTAGATAACGGAAAACCTAAAACGTTAGTTTGAAAAAATAAATAACGCGATTTAAATCCGGAAAAATAGTTTCATTTCCTATGTCTAACAATCGCGAAACCCTAAGAACTCGATTGGAATAGTGTGTTACCATTTTGACCGCGCTATACGCAGCCGCGTAGCGATCTACTGTCGTAGAGGTATTATGTCGTAGAGGTTATAAGGGTTATAATAGCACGTGTTGCACGGGCTATATTCATCATTTTCTCGTCTTTTCTACTAAAAGAAATGAAACTGTTTTATAACACAGTTTTACAGTTTAACAGTTTTATAAATATTTTGATAGTTAATTATAATTAACTATCAAAATAATAACAGTTGGTCGGACAATGATTACGGCTTATTAAAAACCAGCTCCAAAGTCTAATTATGGCTTTGACATAAGCTGAATGAGGTCCTTTTGCGCACGCCGCAACCGCACAAATAACAGTACTAAATTTAGTCGTTTATTTTGTGTATTGCTTTTTGTCTGTTTTTTTTGTTTTTATATCTTTTGTCAAAATTTTATTAATCTCTTTTTTAACCGACTTGAAAAAAGAAGGAGATTCGCAATTCGGCTGTATTGATTTTGATGATTCTTCCTTTCTTGGAAAGAGGGGGGATGTTCCAATTTAAAGAAAATATTCCAACTCTGAGAGTAGAAAACCTGGGAATGAATCCGGATTCGCGCACATTCCGTTAACCGATTTCAATAAAACTTGTCAAATAGATGTCATTCCAACGAAAAACTTTTGAGGTTTTTTTTTTATAAAAAAGAATTGTGTCCATGTGTTGTGGCATGGCAATAAATCTTTTTCTATTTAATTATATTCTATTCTTAAATATTGAATGTCAAGCTATTTCACCGCCATGGTATTCAATTATTTTTTGTGGAATTACTCCACTAGTTTGTTACAATTATTAATACAAAGATCGAATATTTAGAAAAAATTCCTTCGGTCTGGCCGGATTCGAAACGACGTCTTTTAGCAAACCGAGCCATACGCTATGCCAACTAAGCAAACAAATATTCCATTCTATTCAATATATTAATCACCTACTCTCAAAATAGATAAGTATTCGAAGACTTTGTTAATAAAGCTGTATTTTTGGGAGTGACCTTAGATAGTAAACTTCAATAATTTCCACATCCTTAGCTAGCAGATTAAGCTCTGCTGCGACGCAGTCCGTAGAATACGTGGGCTTATCGACGTTCCTACTGCTAGACTAGTTTACTTTAGTTATTTCCATAGTATAATGTCCTACGGGATTCTCATTTGGGGTAAAGCGGCTGTATACAAACCATATTTGTGAGAAAAGTTTAAGAAGACTGGTATCATGACTGTGGCATCGCAGTACATTTACTCAAATATTTTGCATGCCCGTAAAAATATACATAATTTCATTAAAAAAGAAGATATTCATAATATTAACCTTAGAACTAAGTCCAAACTCATGGTACCACGATTTCGTTTAACAAAGGTAAACGATTCATTTACAGGGAATTGTATACGTTTTTACAATAAGATTCCGGAGAATATATTAAGATTATCATTTCTTAAGTTTAACACTTACATTAAAAGTATTTTAATTGAAAAGTCATATTGCAAAATTGTAGACTAAGTGTTAGATAAAGATGTAAGGAAAGACAACGTGAGTCTAGATTCCACACAAATATGATTCAAAATGTATTCTATAGCATTTAAGTTTATTTGAAAAGTGCAATCTCTAGAGTTTCTTACTCGTTCTTCTCAGGGGCAGTAGCTTAAAAAGTAGCTTAAAAAAGACGTTTTCAAGTGTAATAATTTTACCTATGGAATAAATAATTATTTGACTTTGACCAAAGCAACAAAATGAACTCCAGTGGTTTTACTCGCAATATCCAGCATATAACCAATTTAGTAAAAGTTTTATACCCAAATTGGTTTTACCAGGAATTGAGTGTTCGTAGAGTTTATCATTGGGCTGACGAGGTCGTCGATTATGTTTAAACAATCAGGTTCCTTCGATTAAGAAAGCTTCACAATGTAAACAAATTACACCCAAAATCGGTATCTACGTTGACTACTCACTCGGAAGGCAGGTTCGTGAACAGAAAGAATAAGAATATCTAGAGCTTGCTCTTTGTAAATAGACATTTATACTCAATATTAGTGTGTACAGAACTATAATGAAATTTTTAGTTCAAAGTTAAAATGAAATAATCATTTATTTTATAGGTAAAATTTTTACACTTCAAAACGTCTTTTTTTAAGCTACTGCTCATTCACTACGCTGACCTCGCTGAGAAGAACTAGCAAGAAACTCTATGGATTGCTCTTTTCAAATAAACTTAAATCATATCCTATATCTCTTGTCGTCTTTCCGTACTTCTTTATCTAACACATACTCTTCAATTTTAATAATAATAATAATAATAATAATAACGCACACACTCAACATAGCCCCGCACTAGGGAAACCCTGTGTCGCGGGTGCCATGGACACACACATAGACAACCACAAATTACATCCAAACTCACGAGAGAAATAATTGTAGGCCATACAACTATTTCTCCCGGCCCGGGAATCGAACCTGGGACCTCTGCGTGGCAGTCCGGCATGGTAACCATTAGGCCACGGAGGCAGTTTATAATATGGCTTTTCAATTAATATACTTTTAATGTAAGTTTTAAACTTAGGAAAAAATCTTAATATATTCTCCGGAATCTTATTGTAAAAACGTATACAGTTCCCCATAAAAGTATCGTTTGTCTTAGTTATGTGAAATCGTGGTACCATGAGTTTGGACTTAGTTCTAATGTTAATATTATAGATATCTTCTTTCCTAATGAAATTATAATGTATATTTATATTTGTATAAATGTATATTTTTACGAGCATACAAAATATTTGAGTAAATGTACTGTGATGCCACAGTCATGATACCAGTCTCCTTAAACTTTTCTCTGAGAGAAACCCGAGAACCTAGTTCAAACTTTGTATTTTTTTTCCGTCTGTCTGTATATATATATAATGTTTTTCATCAAATTTTCTATGTGGTTCACTACACAATAATTGTTGTCACGCCTACCCAAAATAGTCGCAGTGTCTCTCAGAGCTTTAAATCGCAGAAATCTGAGGGGCACAGCCATTTCGCCTGTCTCCCTGAGACATAAGTTGATAAGTCCCATGTGCTTGTAATTTCACCCTTCAAAACCGAAACGCAGTAATGTTCATTTCACTGCTTGGCGGCTGAAATAAATTCAAATTATATATTCATATCAGACAACATGATCCATAATAATACATAGAATTACATCACTTTACTAATTATGTTACACATTGCTTACATTAAACAATCTGAACTCACATTAAACGATGTCCAAATAAATTAAATTAAATTCAATTAAATTGCAATTAAATAAATTCATGGTATATAATAGTGGTAACTTTTGTTTAAATGTACTATACTATAGTTGTTCGCGTAAGTGCAATTATGTCTGCCAGTTATCATTGTCAAGATGGAATGGACCAAGGAAATGCATCGCTTGTTGCGTGGAAACAATCTACTCGCGGCACAGCGAACATCCCTGATGCGCTGCAGTACTAGGACAGCCGCAGCAGCGCCGCAAATGAGCCATTGAATTGTACCCTCAGAGCACCTTACTGCTTTTGCGTGTAGTCCGCCCACAAGCTGGTTGTATAAAAATATGTATAGAAGGCTTTAAACAGCCTTCACTTCAATTGAACAATCAGCGAACCTGCGAAACAGTAAGGTACAGAAATTCTATTTTATTTAGATGATTTGAGTACAGACCACTGCATGTGACATAGTTACAACTGAGACGGACTCTGGTGTGGTACACGAACTCGAGCATAGACAGAGACGTTGTTGTATTCAATACGAAATGTGCTCAATCAGAGCGACTAAATAATAAATTCGTCGTCACACAAACATCCGAAACAATTTATTACAAAATGTAAACAGGAAGCGCCGTATTTTCATTTAGAGTACGAATCCTCAATTCCACCCCAAAGGGGGGAGACATAGACGAAAATACCCGGTTATGATTAATTCCGAATGCGGGGCGCATTGATCAAGAAACGGCTTTTTACTTGAAACTACCCATCCCTACCCTTAAAAGGGGGAAGAAAGAGACTAATGCAATGCTCCCCGTCTCACTCTAAAACAAAGATGCTAAAACTTCTTTCGCTAGTATGAAGATTTTAATTTCATATTTTTGACGAAACGGGTCTAATTTTCATATGCCCGCACCACCAAATCGCACCTTAACGTTTGCAATATAAGGTTCAATTTACAGCGCTCTAGCAAAGCACTTGCTTCCATTTTCTAATACGAAATTAGTTTTCGAAGTGAAAAGATACAGTTCCAAGACTGTGTGCGTTTATCAGCGCAAATAGAACTCTAAAGGCGCAATAACAGAGTAGGAAATTAAATTTTCGGGAACACGAGGAATAATTCTTGAGTTGTACCCCGAAATTAGTCGAATGAGGGGAAAGGGGTACATACGACGGGTGGTTTTAAAAGAAGAGGCAAAAAGGTGGGGATAGAAAGATGCGCAAAGACTTAGTTCGCGGGGGTGGAGGGTGTTATAAAATATATAATTCTATACTTACGATACTTGTAAATACGGCACGCGGAAGATGGAGAGATGCGCAAGACTTGATACTTGATATGAACTTTCGTTTAGTTATGGAACCAAATTCACTAAATGTTAAAACGAATTGTTTTTAAACGTTACACGTGAGTTACTTACAAGCTTGGCTAAGCGATAATTAATTATGTAATATTGAGCCACGTCATAAGTCAAGTTGTTAGTTAAGTCATAAGTCGAGTCAGTTTGAATAATCTTCATTAAAACTCTTAAAATTATGAGTTTTCGTTAAAAGTTATTTTGTCAAAGTTTGTACTTTTTAACATTTTTCTGCGGGTGTCGCAGACACGCAGTAAGGAAACGGACTTATAACGTACGCACTAGGGAATCCCTGTATCGCGGATGCCATGGACACACATAGATAAACACAAATTACATCCCAAATTCACAAGAGAAATTAATGTAGGTCGTACAAATATTTTCCCTGGCCCGAGAATCGAACCCGGGACCTCTGTGTGGCAAGCCAGCATGGTAACCAATCGGTCATGGCGGTAGTTAACTTGTTTCAGTGTATCTATAAATTTAGCATGCATGGAAATTAGTTTTCCAATTTTATAAATTAAGAAAGCGGTGGTAGCATAATGATTCCACCTACCGGATGTACATCAATCCAATCTGCCGTTGGGAACTACAACCTTAACCCTCCCATTGTGAGAGGAGGTCTGTGCCCAACAGTGGGGCTATATCATCATTTTTAATGATACTAAGAGCCTGATGGTAAGCGATACGCCAATCCATAATAGTTGCAGTGCCACTCAGAGCTTTAAATCGCAAAAATCTGAGGGGCACTGCCTCTATGCTTGTCACCCAGAGACATAAGTTGAAAACTCCCATGTGCCTGCCTATATAGCAGCTCCCAGCACCCTTCCAAACCGGAACGGAACCTTGGCGGCAGAAATAGGTGGCAGTACTTCCCTGGACGAACTTACACAAGAAGCTCTACTGCATTGTATTCAACTTGCAAGTACACGAGCAAGGTAGTAACGGAATTTCATATTTGGTCTCAACGGTTAATTACATTCTTTATTACTGCAGTAGCAATGTGTCGAAAGCTGTTCGTCAATTATAATTAAAATGTGTCATTTTTTAAAAAATTGATGGCCGTCTTTAACGTTTCAAGATTACGTAGTCGCGCTACATCGCTACATTCGCTGATATTTAGTCGCGAAACGGGATGTATTATAAAAGCGGTAGTTGTTTAAAATAAGAGCGCGAGCTTTAACTGTTCAGTTGTTACAGCGTGCAGTGGGTCTCGGGTTCGATTCTCATAATTAATGATTGAAAATTGTTTTATGGTTACGTTAGAAAGTATTTTAAAATATTTATTTTAGTTACGAGTAATAACAGTTTTATTGTCAATACCGATACGAGCACAACTTTAGAAAATTATTCGTCATATAGTTTTGTGTTGCCTGGAAGAGATTGCGATCTGGTATTCTATTTTAATTTGTTACTGTATTTTGTTCTTATTATGATAAGGAGTATTTTTATTGTGAAGATTGCTATATATGTAATGTACCTAACCTGCATTGAAATAGGTTTGACACCTCTGCTATAGAAGAGGTCTGTGTGCAACTGTGGAACGTAAAAGGGTTGATATTGTGTATGCAATTCTCAATAATTAAACGTACAAACCAATAAACAAATGATGCTTCTTTGAATAAAAGTAAACATCTCTCAAAAGTTGCGTATGCGCCTAATCGTATAATCGAGTTTAAACGCGCGTAATATAACTTTTACCATAATCGTAGACAAAGCCCAGGAGGTCTACTCCCGTTTACTGTCCAACATCTGTCCGAAGCAATTATTGTCAAATAATAATACTCGACCAAATAAAAAAAAACAAGGTCAAGCACGAAACTTCATTCGCATCATGAGTGTTTTAACTTGGTCGAGTTATACACATTTGACAGTACTGGTTTCGATCGGATGTGGGACAGGGAAAGGGAGACTTCCTGCTGATCTGAACGAATAAATGTCATTTATAATATTATAAATTAAAGAAATAATTAATTTTTGAAATTTATTTTCGGTAAAAACGGTTTTGTTAAAGTGTTTAGTAGCAGTAGAGCTCCTTGTGAAAGAGTTCGTCCAGGGAAGTACTGCCACCTTACCTATTTCAGCCGTCAAGCAGTAATATCAGCATTACTGTGTTCCGGTTTTGAAAGGTAAGGGTGCCGGTGAAATTACAGGCACATGAGACTTGTCCACTTACGTCTCAGGGTGTCGGACTCGGTGGCAGTGCCCCTCAGATCTTTGCGATTTAAAGCTCTGAGTGGCACTGCAACTGTTATGGACAGGCGTGTAGCTTACCCTCCGGCGCACGGTATATTCGTCCGTCACTTGATATTATAAAAAAAGTATATTTCTTTAATTCATTTATTAAAAAATTGAATTACCTTTATTTCAATGTTGTAATGTACGGAAAAATTTTCTTCAAGAACCTCATTCTCTTACAACACCAATTGTAGAATAAAAAGCAAATATCTTTTTCAAATTTCTTAAAGTGAAGCTACTTATGTTTTATCGGCTCATTTCGCGTGGTCTTAGTAAAAAGTTGTATAAGGGGGGAACTAGCGCCTACGCCGTAGCCGCTACGCCGCGTAGGCCTCGTAGCAGGGCTGCTCCATAATTACGTAATAGATCATAATTTAAATTATCATACCGTGGTATGATTTTCAACTAAGTAATTACGTAACTAATCACTAAAGTCTTTCTACGTTTGTTTACCGTTGGGGTAGGCAGAGACCATGGACCTATAATTGCTATTCACCTGACGTCATTTTATTTAAATAATAATAATGGTAATGCTGTATTCTATTCATTGTAGTTAAAATTAATTAAAAGCTGGAACAGTGGCGGTTTTTCATAACTTCAAATCCTACCTAATACCTTTACTGAGAGAAGACGAAATAAATAAGGTTTAATCTTCGGTAGAATTAATGGTCCAGTTACTTTCTAATGCTCTAACTAACCGAAGGTAAAATAAAAAGTTAAAATACTAAGAGTGCCTAGGTTTCCCAATGCAAAACATGTGTTTTGTCTAGTTGCTGACCTAATCTCGGAAAGTATAACCCTTGAATAGACTTAAGACGTCATACAATGACTTGACGGTAATTAGAGACAATGATACAGACATCTTTCATATAAAAAAAATACTAAGCAAAGTCCAAATTTTTATCTTAAGGTTGCCTGGAAGAAATTGCTACATAGAAATAAGGCATCCTGTTACATATTAAGTTATAATTTTTTTACACTTATGTTAGTTTTGTATACTGTAGTTTTATGTGCAATGAAGATAATTTCACTCATTCTATAATTAAGCAGTATATTTGCATGTGCAAGCGCAATTGCTTTGATTCTTACATCCCTTATAATTAATTGTTTATTTATGTGTTCTTTTGTATTCCATTGGTTCACTCTAAATTTTTACTGCTGTATGCGTATGTGTATTATTTTCTAAGATTGTTTTGTGTTAAGTTGATGGTGTATTTTTCAATAAATAAATACAGCATGATTTTTTACTACGGCGTGACTTGTTGTTGGGGAAGCATGTAATCCTCTTGAAATATTGGAAAAAGAATCATAAGTCAACCTTTAGTAACCGCTTTGTAAACAACCAAGAATATAATCTGTAAAAGTCAAAATAACTAAAGCCAAAACCTACAAGAAACATTTAAACTTAATATAAATAAAAGTAGAGCCACAAACCGTGATTTAACTTGTGCATTCGCAAGACGTCTTTGCAGAGCATTAAAATTAAAACGCCCTCGCGAAAGTCACCCTCAACTACCCCATAATCTTAAAAACCACCCCAAGAAATCGATTCAAATCTTACTACTCGAGAAGCCCCTAAAAACTTAAAAGTTCATTAGCCCTGCCAACCCTAGTGTACTATCTTGCACGTTCCTAAGACGAAGGGGGATTGAGGGGGTTTAAACCACCCTATGGGGGTGACGCGGAAATATGAAGGGAGCTCTCATTTATCAATACACGGCACTGTTTCTTTCTCTCTAAGAATTGATTATATTTTACTAAGAATATTGATGGGGTGAAAAGTTTGCCCTAATGTATCCTTACCCCCCTGGAGGGGGGGTTGGCAACTGAGGGGGTAATGTTTTGATTAGAGTTTTTGATGTGTCGTTTGCCATGTATGCGTCGTTTTACTGTTCTGCGTATATTCTTGGTTGACTGTGAAAACTGCGTAACTGTATTTTAAAACCATATTGTTACATGACGAAAAAAAATTCTTTTTTCACAGGTATTGAATTAGTATACTAAATAGGTATTACCAACCTTTCACTGCTCTAGTCAAAAACTGAGAAACGCGAAACAACGAGGATCTTGAGCGACATCGACAGACTATAGCTATGAAAAGTAATAAATATATGGGCCCGTCGGATTGTACGAGTACATTGTTTAGATCAAGTAAAAATAGCTCTTTCCGGGATTTACTGTCAAGCGTTTCAAATTAATTGTAACTGTTGTATCGGTATAACTAAGCAAGCTTTTGATAGGCTCGAAGGACAATACAATATGTAATGTCGCGCCAACTCTATTACATACATAGGTAGGCAGAGACCACGGAACGCCACTTCACTTCCTGACACAACTCTCGAGCGTCATATACAACAATTACCCTTTTTATACAACTTTTTATTCTTGTCACTTCAAATCCCTGCCTTTTTGAGGACATCACTGATCTGGTCAATGTAAGTCCTTCTGAGACGTCCTTTTAAAACCCTTCCATCCACATTCGCACCATAAATCTGTTTGGTAATTCTACTTACATCAATCCGCTCTACATGCCCAAACCACCTCAACATTCCTTTCTCTATTCTAGTCATTACATCCTCTTTCAAGCCACATCCTTCACGTACCATTGTAAAGAAAATTAAATTAATTATAATTATTAAATAAAGATTGAACACTTAGAAAAAAATTCACTTCCATCCGATTGGATTCGAACCAACGTCTCCCAGCAAACCGTGCCAGACGCCACGGTTATGACAACTGAGCCACGGAATAAACCAACGGACCTCACGAATTTTTCCATACATTTGTTGCAGATCTATGTTTCGATTTTTAACAACCGTAGCACCATCTGTGAGAAATTTATGAAAGTTTTTCATAGATTTAGTGGTACTTCATAGAGGGGAGTAATTCCACAAAACATAATTGAATATCATCGTGGCGAAACTTACTGACATTCGATTAAAACTTCGTTACAAGTAAATTAACTGCCTCCGTAGCCGAACGGTTACCATCCTGGACTGCCACGCAGAGGTCCCCGGTTTGATTCCTGGGCCGGGAGAAATAATTGTATGACCTACATGTATTTCTCTCGTGAGTTTCGGTGTATTTTGTGGTTGTCTATGTGTGTGTCCGTGGCACCTGCGATACAGGGTTTCCCTAGTTCCCTAATAAAATTTGGTTTTACGTAAAAATTTTATTTGTAACTTTCTGGCAATTTTGTAAAAATAATTTAATGAATTGGTAATGGTCAATTATGAATGGGTTTATCCATATCTAAGTTAAGAATAATTTTATTTATATGAAGGTAGATAATTTAATTCGCTATCCTGCGCGACGGCACAGTGCCCTGCGTCGTGCTCCTGCACGTTCGCTATCCTTAGCGAAGGTTATTCTTTAGCGGAAATACCTGCCAGCTGAAGGTCATAGAGGGCTTTAACGAGGTATATACATATGTTTTAAGTATTATATGAATTATAATGTTTCGCACTTGTCTTCAAGAAGCAGTGGTAGCCCGGTGGGACAAGGGTGGGTTCTCATTTGAGAGGTACACTTTTCGAACTCTGTGCCTATGACCACTACTGGGTATAGGTTTCTACGATACCTTCTTCGACACTAATGCCTTCACCGTTAATGAGAGTATTGCCATTTAACATTCACAAATTTATGTAAGTTGAAAATTCAGCAGGGATTCAAACCGCCGATCCTTCAACGAAGAAGCAATCTTTTTCTACACCGGGCTACCACTGCTTTAACTATAATAAATAAATATTAGACAACATCATATAAGTTGCTCTGATCCCAAAGTAAGTAGCTAAAGCAGACGGTACCACAAACACCCAGACCCGAGATAATATGAAAATTTAGTTTTCTACACTGACTCGACCGGGGATCGAACCCGGGACCTCAGAGACGGCGACACGATGAAAACCGTTGTGCAAGCCACTCGACAGCGGAGATCGTCAACTTATAACTATGTTATTCATTTTGAAAAATTTTAAAAAGTGTTGCTATCTTTTGCGTGTGAACTCAAGTATATTCACGCACGAAAGTGGGATATGAATGCAAGATTTGGGTGTAACAGCTCGAGCACAGGGATTGGCTCTGTTTATAGTTAGCGACGCTAAAAAGTGGTTCAAGTTACGTATTTTATTTAAGCTTCCTACAATTTTATGTAAACATATATGCGCTTTTCATAAATAAATAAGAAAACATCTTTTTTGTGAACTGTAACAAAATTACGTCGTAGCCTAATTGTTTCACCTATCTCCTCTCAAGCAGAGGTCAAACCTGGGCTCGTACTACGTGAACTTAAATACGAAATTAAGAATGAAATTTCCCATGAGTTTTCTGTCAAGGATCCCGATGAAACCTGCACGTCGAAAAAGGTTCACAACAGTCGGAATACGTGTGAAGTTCCCAGCCCGCATTGAGCCATCGTGGCGGACTATGGCCTAGATCCTCGCTTGAGAAGAGATCCGTGCACAGCAGCCCCACATTTTCTACGTTAGTTTTGATTAAAGTGGCTCTCTCTACCGAGCCTTAGGACATACGAGAAGGGCACTATGACCTGTGCTAGCGAGTCAGGTCCTAACCCCAGATCAGCCCGTTTGCATGGACTTCATTCGGTTCTTTGCAAGGCTAGTGCCTTAGGTGAGCCGCCCCGGCAGCAACATGTCTTATAGTGACCAACCCTACCGACCTTTAGGGTTTACGAGAAGGACACTATAACCTGTGCGCGCACAGGAAGTTTACAAGTTCAGGTTCTGACCAGTCAGTGTACAGGGTCGTTACAGACATCTGTCACTGGAGTTCATCCGGCTCGAGGATAGTGCCTCTGGCGAGCTGCCCCGGGTGCACGTACAGTACCCTTCCTATTTTCCAGATAAGTAAATAAGTAAGGGTACTGGTGAAGTTACAGGGACTTTTTAACTTTTTCATTTTGTCATCTCATTGCAGGATGTACCATATTTCTATAACCACTTCTCGGTTTATTCTACCAGCCATCACTACATCTCCTAATACTCTCCTCTTGGGCTAGCTCCAATATCCGATAAAGGTATGAGGGACAAGAATAATTACTTTATTTTGTATATCTAAGATTCGCTTGTAGTCTAGCCTTAGCGAAATAAGAACGCAGAAGGCTCGATCCGCAAGATATATTCTAAGAGATGATAAAAGAGGAAAAGAGAGGCCCAAAAGAGCCTATATAACTATACAGTTTTAATAGCAATCTATGTGAAGTTTTACAATAAGGAAATGAAGGTGATCTGTGATTTCTAGGCACGTCGTCTCGTTTCAAGAATTTTGATGGGACTGGAGACGGATCGAACAAAGGTAAGAGTAGTGAAGGAAAAGAAATTTATTTATTTATTTAACTGCTTGTCGTAAAAATTAACAAAAAAAAACAAAAACTATAGGTGATGCTACAACTATCGTATCCTGAGCTCACTAAGTACAATCAGCAGCAAAAGTAAATGGCGGTCACTTAGACCACAAAACCTGCAATCTACAATTGCTACATGCATTCAAAGATTTTTGCCGTTTTAAAATTCGAGAACGATTTAAAAACTTTTAAAATAAATGGCCAGGTACCAGAAAAGAGGATGAGTAAAAATGTGGGATGACGATCAAGGAGGTCAGCATCATTCCACACTACGACATTTATATGGCATACAGCATTGAAGTGACATTTCCTACCTGCAGATTTGTTCCCAGAACGCTATCTATGATTATGAAGGGTATGTAAATTCACCATTTTACCCACTGTTGGGCACGGGTCTCCTCTTAGGCGAGAGTTTAGGCCATGGTCTGCCGTTTTCCGAGAGTTGTGAATCTTCTTTGACGTGCAGGATTCATCATGCTTGTTTTCCTTCGCCGAAAAGCTCATGGTAAATTTCAAATTAAATTTCGCTAATAAATTCCGAAAAACTCTGACTTGTGTGTACGGAATTGAACCCACGACCTTGAGAGGCGGTAGGTCATTACGCTAACGCGGTTTTTTACTATTTATGTAATTACTTAATAAAAAACACGCTTGAGGGGGTTTATTTTAGTCCTGATTTTTTAACTAAAAAATAAAATAACTAGAGGGGTTATCTTTATCGAGGTCATATCGCAGAGGTGAATTGTATGATATTTATGTGGTCTGTGATATGAAAATAAACTTAACATGATTTGTAACCAAAGCAGATTGGTGAGACCAGTTGAACATAGTTTTTGATGTTCATTCAAACATGTTATATGTCGCACACGAAATCAAATACTGTCGCAATTCAAAATTGTAAAATAAAGAGGAAACGATTAAAAAAAAAAGTTTTGAATAAAATCAATACATGCAGTGTTATTTAAAAAATACACCAAAAATAAATTTTTGACTGTTTTTTGTACTATCTGACACTTTTTAGACGTGTATTTGTCATTTTGCAGATGAGGTCTTATTGTACCAATAAACTGATATGGAGTAAAGCGACAACCGTATTGTGGCCAAGAAGCTGTTACATTGTGCAGCGAGATGAGTGGTCCACATCGTCATAGTCGCAGGCTGCAGGTGTGTAAAACAAACGCCAGATTACGGTAGGTATTAGAAACTACTGTAGGTTAAGTAGCTGAATATTGTCCAGTGCTGGACCCGGGTCGGTTTAATACAACACTTTGTGGTCGAAAACATGCAATTGACACCATGTTAGCCTATTAACTAAGTTTTCATGTGTTACAGGAACTTGTTAGATTCTTTATTCTTAAATAATAGTTATAAATTGTTCAAATTATGGGTAAAACTAACGTAGAAGATGATCAACCTAGGCGTATGTATCTCTACTAAATTGAACGTGACCTTAAAAGTGTCCTAGTTAAAAATGCCAAGAAATCAAGACTTAAGAGAGTGGAGAATGTAAAAGTGGTATGTAAAGTTCCGCACCGGTTGGAGACCAATAGTCTCTGCCTACTCCAGTGAAAGACTGGCGTTTTGATGTTTGCAAGTAGTACATAGCACAAAGAGAATTTTGAATAGCATTCGCTCTCCTAAATAACTTTTACGCACTTTAAAAACAAAAATACAACCAAAACATCTTACAGCAAACTTTACAATCCATTTCGTGATCTACATTCAAACTCAGCGTCCCAACTACCCTCTAAAAACACCCTTAAAACCTAACCCTTAACTGTAACGGCCGATCTATAAAATACATTATATTACTCACTAAAAAACATCTGCATAGAAACGGAGGAGGGAAGCGAGAGAGTATATTGTACACACTAAGCGTAATCTACGCACACATTCAAAATTACCAACACATAGACACGAATAAGTAATAAAGTACAGCAGTAATATAAAACTAAGAAACATCAACATCTTGCCCCCCTACACCCTCCCGCAGGGGGTAATTCCCCCCCCCGAACTTACTAAAATACTAAAAACGGAGATACAGAGGGGCGTACCACCCTCCGTTTTCTTATGCAAGATCTTTATATTTTAACCTAAAATGTTGGGCCGCGGATTCTGTGGCGCGTGCCGGAATTATGTGATTTGTTGTAGTTTTCTTAGCACTTTTATTCGAGTGCTTTAACTTATTTCTTCCTGCCTAATGTATAAGTTTAGTTATTAGCTTTGTTTTTAGGTTAATAAAATTATGGTTAGACTGACGACAATTGCAAGGGCTGGCAGCCGTAGAAATTTTAGTAGCAGAAGAGCTTGTCCAGGGAAGTACTAAACCTTACCTATTTCTGCCGCCAAGCAGTAATGTCAACATTAGTGCGTTCCGCGGTTTTGAAAGGTAAGGGTGCTGGTGAAATTACAGGCACATGGGACTTTTCAATTTATGTCTCAGGGTGAAAGGCGCAGTGGCGGGGCCTCTCATATCTTTGAGATTAAAACTCTGAGTGGCACTACAACTGTTATGGACAGGCGTGTCGTTACCATCAGGCACACGCTTGTTCCCTTCACTTAGTACCATAAAAAAAGCCCTCACTTAATTGTGGGACCTCACTTGGCAATCTGTATTCGTTGTTGGGTATTTGTACTTGGAAAAATATTTGACATACAGCATTGACTTACAAATAAATGGACGACGGGTCTAATACAAAAACCACGAAAAAAATGTCCCAAGTCAACCTATTTAAACGTAGTGACATTTAAAGGAATATGAAAAAGCTAAAACGTTGAATTTAAATTGTAATGTCATCGCAGTACTGTCTAATTGTGCTTCCTTCGCTGTCAGTCGAACAAACGAAGACTAAAGCGTGAATGACGCTCTGTATATGATTTTAACGCCCTATAAGTTCGGACACTTTTTAGCGCGGACCCGACGTCCATATAATTGTAAGTCAATGACATACAGCGAACATGCAGACACTGACAAATATGATTGTCTACACATGGAGCGAAATAAGGAGTTAAAATTTTAAATATGACCATAGTGTGGACGGTTTACCAACCGACCGGCGCTCGGTTACGCATATTTCGTGTTTGCAGTATTTGTTGAATAGGCAAACAAGGCAAATACTGTCTCACACATGCTATTTACACATGGGAATTGTTTGACAAATATATGAAATAGAAAAAATATAAATAGCCATGTGACGTGTCACCGTGTGAGACCATAACGTATTTAATATTTTTTAATACAGTTGCTCAAAGCGTGATATTTTTCGCACTACAAATCGTGCGGAAAGTTGGATTTCTCGCACTAGTGCTTTTTACTTTTCCAGTTTTTTTTTGTTGTTTTAAGTCTTAAACATAGAACTAAAGAAGTTGTATATTTATTTAATATTTATGTGCTATGTGACGTACATAAGTCATTCGTCATTAAAACTTATATTTATTTACAAATACTATATAATGAACGTATCGAGTGGAGGTCCACAGTCTCTGCCTACCCCTGAATGGGTGACAGGCGAGATTTTTATGTATATATTTATTTGTTCTATGTATTACAGATAAATTGTATCTTACTACCGTGCACGGGTTCCTAAAGAAGTTTAAACAAAAGTACCAGGACTTCATAATAAGAAAAGTAGTTACAGACCGATATTACAGAAAATAAACAAAAACAGCACGTTAGAACTAGATTTCCATAGACTTTTAACTAATGGTTGCAGTGGTTGTATTTCATTATTTTAATTTACTAGCAGAAAATGAGTTTTGTTTAAATACTGTTTTATTTTACTTTCAATGTAGTTTTTTCGCAAATGTATTAAAAAACGTCGTTTGATACACGTGCGGATTTGTCATTTTCACTTGTCTCGCATCTTGACCCCCGCCTCTGGCTCGGGACAAGAAGCCTCGAGACTCGTGAATAATGAGTAACTTTCCGCACTTATATCAAAAATAACTATTAACATCACTCCTTGCGTAGGAGTTCCTCCAGAGAAATGCTATTTCTTCTGCCAGTGAGCGTTAATGCGTTCTGGTTTTGAAGGCTGTACGGGTGCTGGTGACATTACGGGTACACGGAACTTATTAACTTATGTTTCTAAGTTACGGGCGCAATGCAGTGTCTCTCAGATCTTTGTGAAAGAGTGGCACTGCAACTTTTATGGACGTGCTGATTGCTTACCACTAGGCGTACCACATGTTCGTACATATGTAATTAGAGTTAAATAAATATTATATACGTAATTAATTTACCAAGACATCTTTGTATTGTTATTTTAGTAGCAGTCCTTGTGAAAGAGCTCATCCAGGAAAGTACATCCATTTTACCTATTTCTGCCGCCGAGCTATAATGTGAGATTTACTGCGTTGTGAAGGGTGAAGATGTTGGTGAAATTACACATGGGATTTGTCAACTAATGTCTCAGGGTGACGGTGTTGTGGCAGTGCCCCTCAGATCTTTGCTACTTAAAGCTCTGAGCGGCACTACAACTGTTATGGACAGGCGTGTCGCTTTCCATCAGGCGCACGACTTGTTCGTCCCGTTACTTGGTATTATAAAAAAATTGTTATATTGTAATTAGCAATTATTTTACTTCATCATTGCCTTTAGATTGTTTTTTTTTTGTAATTTTAAATTAAAACTTGTTATAGATGAAGATATTTTTTACTCTGTGTACATTATATAAAGTTTAACTGTATATAAAGCTATTTGTTATATAGAGTTATTATTTTTATGATTTTCATGTGATAAAGGATGTATGGTTATATGTAGTTTTAGTATACCATGAGTACTTTGTTAATTCTTTTATTTTCTTTAATTTAATTAAGTGTATTATTTAAATTTAATTACTGCCGTTAGCCTGAGACATAAGTTACCATGTACCTGTAATTTCAGCTGCACCCTTGCCCTTTACAACCGGAACACAGTAATGGTCATATAACTGCTTGGCGGCAGAAATAACTAAGGTCGCAGCTTAGAATAATAACGCATAGAAACCTAGTCCGCACACGCTAAGTGAGGCAAATTGAAGCGCGCCCAATGGGCCTACACGAGCGGGCGGGTCTTCAGTGCTCAAGGTCAACTTGCACCGCGAACAGATCAAGAATTTTAGCTAAAAATGACGAAATGTGCGGTAAATGAGTGTAAAAATACCTCAGACAAACATAAACTAGATACGAACATCACATTCCACAAGGAAGTAACGCGTTTCAACTTGTATTTTTATATAAATATTCACTAAAACCGAAAATTAACCTACTACTAAAACTAGCCTACATGAATTTCATTTTTGCCTCACTTGTGACAGTTCGTTTGATATGAAACTATCATTCTATGCGTTATTATTCTAAGGGTGGCAGTATTTCCCTGGATGATTTCTTTTACAAGGACCTTGCTACGGTATTAATTTTTAGTTAAAAATTTTTAACTAT
This sequence comes from Hyposmocoma kahamanoa, assembly GCF_003589595.1. Taxonomy (NCBI): domain Eukaryota; kingdom Metazoa; phylum Arthropoda; class Insecta; order Lepidoptera; family Cosmopterigidae; genus Hyposmocoma; species Hyposmocoma kahamanoa. Next base: position 398,175 of record NW_020653685.1, on the reverse strand, counting down.
TGTGAGAATAAATAAATAATAATAAAAAAGAAATCAATCTGCAACAAACAATTGTGCCAGTAGCCAAAAGGAAACTACGAATTAATTCCAAACATTCGTTCACACAATTCCACGGGCCGTGTACAGAAAAAATCGGATCAACGCCCCGGCGAATAAAAATGACGACGCACCGCAAAACCTGTAGAAAAATCCCCAATAACCCTGAAAACTCGTTCCGGTAAAATTTCAACCGAGTTTTTTCCAATCTTTATTTGCTTTTTACGAGCAACTAGTAAAAGTGAGAGTGGTTGAAAAAAATACGTCACTATTCCTATCGTGCGGGCGTTGGGAAAAAAAGAAAAAAGAATATGGCGGACGGCCGTTGAAAGCGAGAGTTCTATTTTCAAATTGCCCGCGCGCCGCTTTTTTGTTTTCTTTTCCAGACAACAAGCGCCGAAAACTGACGAGTGAATGAAATGATTCCACTGTACGTGAATGTGGAGTTTAATAGATTTTTGTTTTGTTTTTTTTTTTGAAACGTGCGCTTTTACGCAGTTTGAATAACAATACTAGAATTTTATTCACATTTTTCGTGACCACAAAATGTTTGGACACTATTCCGCAGTGTAGAAACCATTCTCGTACACATAGCAGACCTGTATCTTGAAAGATAATGTCTTCATAAGTGCCTTGTTAGTAGAGTTCCTTACCTATTTCTGCCGCCAAGTAATAATGTGAGAATTACTGCGTTCCGGTTTTGAAGGGTAAGGGTGCTGGTGAAATTACAGGCACATAGGACTTGTTAACTTACGTCTCAGGGTGACGGGCGCAGTGGCAGAGCACCTCAGACTTTTGAGTTTTAATTCTCTCAGTGGCACTGCAACTGTAATGGACAGGGCTGTCGCTTACCACCAGTCCTACAACTTGTTGGTGTTATAAAACAAAATGTCGCTTTAATAATTGTCATTTTTAAGTTTATGTCGCGATGTTCTATTACCATGAGATTCAATTGTTTTTGTGAAATTACTTCACTAGTTTGTTATAATTATTGATACAGAGATCGAACAATTAGAAAAGATTCACTTCTTGTTTCTGTTCACAAAAGTACATCATTAGCTACTTTTAAATTCAGAGTTAAGGAGCATTATTTATCTACTGTTCCATCCATTTTATAGGTATTATATTTTGAAATATGTATTTATCTAGTTTATAATAGTTTAATGTTTTTTACCATTGACTTACAAATAAATGGACGACGGGTCTAATACAAAAACCACGAAAAAAATGTCCCAAGTCAACCTATTTAAACGTAGTGACATGTAAAGGAATATGAAAAAGCTAAAACGTTGAATTTAAATTGTAATGTCATCGCAGTACTGTCTAATTTTGCTTGCTTCGCTGTCAGTCGAACAAACGAAGACTAAAGCGTGAATGATGCTCTGTATACGATTTTAACGCCCTATAAGTTCGGACACTTTTTAACGGTGACCCGACGTCCATATAATTGTAAGTCAATGTTTTTTACACACAATTTTGTATTTTGTTCACGTTAAGCTCGTTGTTACAATTATTTCATGTATTTTGGTCTGTAGGAAGAAATTGCTTATAGAAATATGCAGTACCTTTTTTTGTGTTTTCCTTTTATTAAATGCATTCTGTGTCATTATAAAAAAAAGATTCCTTCGATCCGGTTGGATTCGAACCAACGTGTTTTAGCAAACCATGCCAGCTGCTATACCAACTAAGGCACGGAACGAACCAGCGGACCTTTCGAATTTTTTATGCGCTTGTTGCAGATCTTCGTTCTTGGTTTTTAACGACTTTTTGCAAACTCAATCTGAACATCGTGACATTCACTTGTCTTAAAAATTACAATTATTAAAATGACATCTCTAGTCAGCTGCTGGTAGCTGTAAAGGTACCTGGTCAAGTGAAAAAATAGATTGCTCACAGATGGCGCTATGGCAAAAAGTCGTTAAAAACGCAACAAGCACTTAGAAAAATTCGTAAGGTCCGCTTGTCGCGTCTGGCACGGTTTGCTGGAAGACGTTGGTTCGAATCCAGCCGAATCGAACGATTTTTGATCTTCATATTAATAATCATACAAAGTTTACAACTAATTTCATTCATACATTTCTTTAAACCTCTTTCCTGAAAAGTTGTATGGCAGGTGAGGCCTTACTACAACAAAGGTGCGAAATAATATCTGTTTGTTCTTTTGATGTGTGCCAACATTCATACATATTATATTATAGGTTTGGTAACGCCGGAAAACAATCTTACAGAATGTATAAACACAATAGGTTACTCCTAAACATGTCCACTGTTCAATTATTATCTGTATCCAAATTAGATATCAACGATTAATTTAATTATTTCAAATAGCAGTTGACAATTTTTTTTAAATATTTAGTTTTACTTCTCGTGTAGCTTGTAGTAAAATTACTAAGTGTTAAGAATGTGGAGTTGGATGGAAAGACAGAAATACTATGTTCTAAAATTGGAATAATAGAGTGTGTGGTGTGCTATTACTGAATCTGTCACCCACTCAGCTTATTGTCGGACTCGGTAACAGCATAATTGCATTACGAAAGAAATCATGTATTTTACTAAAAAATAAAAATAAAATAGGTACATTATGCGCAATTAATTACAATGTGATTGAATTGATTATGAGATATGGACACTGTCTTACGAATCATTAAGTCTTTTAACCGACTTCAAAGAAAGGAGGAGGTTATCAATTCGACTGTATGTTTTTTTTGTATGTATGTTACGCGATAACTCCGGTATTTGTGAATCGATTTTCATGATTCTTTTTTGTTGGAAAGAGGGTACCTTTATAGTGGTCTCATTTAATTTTGAAGAAAATCATCCACCTCTAAGGGTGGCTGTTCACGCATGAAGATTCATTTTTATAAATAGCGCCTAAATTTTATTATAAGGAGCAATTATTTTAATGGTTGATTTTGCTATCCTCCAATTCGAGGCGTTTTTCTCTCTCAATATACTTTGAGTAGTGAGAACCGATTTTTATTATCTCCCATGTCAAGTTCCGTATAGGGGATGAATCCGGGTTTGCGCACTTTCCGGTAACCGATTTCAATAAAACTTGGCAAATAGATGTAATTCCACGTACTTTTGAGGTCGGTTTTTTAGTACTCTGTACTGATTTGTGAAAATAATTTGGCATAAATTATTAGTTATCACTAATTACAGGTTTCTTACCACGATTTGATAACTTTTTATTTTGCTGATATTTTGGGATTCTCCATGGTCACGGGTTGACTCAAATCTATAATTTTGGTTTAGTTTTTAGTAGTTTTTGGTAAGGGTAACTGTAAGTTAAGTTTTTTTGTTTCAGTACTGGCTGACTCAGTTTCATGTAAGGATTATTTCTCTATACTGGAAATAGAATAAAAAGATTTTTTCATACAGAAGACCGTATCGTACCTAGTTTTAAGGTTATGCATTTGACAGTAAGTTAAGTAATTTTAATTAATTAATTTTAATATAATAAAATAGGATGAAATGTATAATACACCTCACATCTCAACTTTATACAAAGCACAAATACGACCTTGCAAGGAGTGCTGCAGTCACCTGTGGGATGGTTTAGAAAAGTGTCAACTTGGGGCTCTTAATTCGAGCTAGGAGACTTATTCGCGACTACAAGCGCGAATCTAAACTTCGTAGTTTAGCCCAACGGCGCAAAATTGCCAGTCTGTCGGTTTTGTACAGAATATATTTCGGTAAATATACCCACGAACTCCATCAGCCATCCCGCCCGTCCCCTTTTACCATCGGACATCCAGACGTAGGGTGGGTTATCATCATGACTTGGTCGATATTCCCTTCAGACGTACTAAGCGCTTTTCATCATCATCATTTCTGCGACTGTGTTTCCGAGCACATACAACCTATCTTTATGGTGCGACTGAATAGGCATTTTTTGGAAGAGCTCGTTCCGTCATAACGCACACACTCAATGTAGCCTCGCACTAGGGATATCCTGTGTCGCGGGTGCCATGGACACACACCTGAGAACCATAAATTACACCCAAACTCACGAGAGAAATGAATGTTGACCATACAAATATTTCTGAGGCAGTTCAGATCAAATATCTCAGATAACAAAAAGCACGCAAGATACACATTGACTTACAAATAAATGGACGATGGGTCTAATACAAAAACCACGAAAAAAACTTAAAAAATTAAACGTAGTGACATGTAAAGGAATATGAAAAAGCTAAAACGTTGAATTGAAATTGTAATGTCATCGCAGTACTGTCTAATTTTGCTTGCTTCGCTGTCAGTCGAACAAACGAAGACAAAGCGTGAATGACGCTCTGTATACGATTTTAACGCCCTATAAGTTTGGACACTTTTTAGCGCGGACCCGAGGTCCATATAATTGTAAGTCAATGAAGATACATGAAAACTTTTCATGTCAGATATGGCCTTATTAGAATACGGGTGTGATATCTCAAGAAATAAAACACTTTCGAAACAAGAACAGCTGATATCGGTAATAATTTTTCTTTGCGACTAACGACGACAAAAGGTGGCGGTCATAAATCTCCAGTTTTGCAGGCTTAGAATTGCAAAATGGCACAAGGACTTCTGAATCTCAGAGATAGCTACGGACTTAAGTAAGACGAATAGAGTAACCTAGTTTTATTTCGATTTGTAATAATGGTGCGTTTTTTTTTACTCTCATAATGGTGCCGGACAACCAATCGCCATGTCTCAAATTAGGAAACTCCCTATACTATGCGTAGCACAGATCAAGAACCTATATGGTCCTGATATACTTTTTTACTTACTTAGGTCTGGATTTATAATAATAATAACGCATACACTCATAGTATCGCCAGTGCCATGACAAACACACAGACACAAACACAAATTACACCTAAACTCACGAGAGAAATAATGTAATCTCGCGACCTCTGCGTGGCAGTCCAGTATGATAACAGTAAGGTTACGGAGGCAGTTTCATGGATTTATAAAAAAACTTGCAATGGGCATACGTGGCGGTCCGTGTCGTGCTCTGTAGTTTTTTAACATACCAAGTGACGGAACAAACAAGTCGTGTGCGGTCAGTAACACGCCTGTTCGTTCAGACCTTTAAATCGCAAAGATCTGCATAGCACTGCCATTGCGTCACACCGAGTCGTAAGTTGACTAGTCCCTTGTGCCTGTGATTTCAACAACACTTCTGTCACGAGGAGTTCTACTGCTACTAAAATATAATTAAATTAGAAAACCAATGTTATTGCAAAATTTCAACATAAAACATCGAAACGTAACCACAAACAATTTGTCTAACAAACAAATTGACACCAAATCGATTTCAGTTAATCAAACCCGTGAACAAAATGGCTAATTAATGTTTGTATTCATTTTAATCCTAACTGACAAATTTATGGTGCGGAGACAGAAGCCCATAGATTGTTAATTATAATGGTTAACGAGATGGGTTTGACACGACGCCATATTGCAAAACTTTTAAGAATTATAAATTTTTATTGAATTGATATTCAATTATTTTTAAGTGAAGTTACGCAACTAGTTATAATTATTAATACAAAGATCGAACACTCAGAAAAAATTCCTTCGACCCGGCCTAATTCGAACCGACGTCTTCTAGCATACCGTGGCAGACGCTATACCAACTAAGCAACGGAACGAAACAGCGGGCCTCACGAATTTATACGCGCTTGCGTCGTATCTTTGTATCTGGTTTTTTTCAACGACTTTTTAGTCGTAGCGCCATCTATGAAAAATCTATGAAGCATTAATTAGGAATTAATTTGAAAAACTTCTATTAGAACAGTATGAAGAAATTGCCTCTATTATAACAACCCTTTAAGTATAACAGATATGCATTAGATCAATAGGGTTCACTCCTCGACCGGGTAAACGTAGAAAAACTAATGTTTCTTCATTGTGTCAGGTTAGGGTGTTTGTGGTACCGTCTTGTTTCAAATTTCCATAAAACTAGTAGTTTATAGGAAATGAAACTATTTTTCCGGATTTAAATCGCGTATATTTGTTTTTTCAAACAAACCGACGTTTCGGGCCCTTTACAGGTCCCATGGTCAACCGTGACATATGTGTAACAATCGCGAAAACCTAAGAACTCGACTAGTAGTTTAGTTACTTTGGGATCGGAGCTACGTACGTGTTGTCTAATATTTATTTATTTACATAAGATAAACAAAATTTTGTACTAAAAGCTTATTAAACAGATTCTGCGTGTTTGGATAACAATAAATTTTCTATAAAAAAAATTCGTAGAATTAGATCTATTGGTTAACGGAAAGTGCGCGAAATCGGATACATTCCCAAGTTTGTCACCCTTAGAGGAGGAATGTTTTCTTCAAATTTAAATGTGACCAATACTGATGTACCCTCTTCCCACCAACAAAATAATTATGAAAATTGGTTTATAGATGCCGGAGAATCTCCTCCGTTTTTGAAGCAGGTTATAAAAAAAACGAATTTTAATTTGAAATATGTTTAATATTTCATTAAATAAGGATAACCGTCCAGTCATTAATGATTGCCGTGAGCAACACCTATGAACCACGTGTATATAAGTGACACAGGGCGGTAGTATATAGAAAAAAGGTATATAACGATAAAAATGCCACATTTTATTACGAGCTGATTGGTTGTTGTCCATGTTTGCAATCACGTTACGGCATTTACGGGATGATCTAAATTGTAACAAGCATTCATTTATGAAAAATAGTGACAGACGTAACATTAGTACGAGGAATAAAAACAAACTAGCTGTTCTTGACAAGTCGTCTTCACAAAATAATAAACTCATTTAAGGGGTATCGCATACATTTCTGTAATAAAATTCCGGTTGATATTGAAAATTTGCCATTCACGATGTTTAAAACTATAGTGAAACAAAACTTTTTACTAAAGTTTATTATTATAAAGCTTCTGTGTACTTGGATGAGAAAAATCCGCGGTAAAACCTGTTTAGCTCTTACAAATATATCTCGATCTGTGATGTTTCAAAGAAACATTCTTACATTATATTCATACAGATTTTTAGAAGAGGAGAAGGAGGAAGAGCAGTAGAGTTGACGATTTTAAGTGTAATGTGCTTGCCTATGAAATAAAGATTATTTCGGTGTCACTGCTGGGTACGGATTTCCTCTAAGTCAAAGTTAAACAATCATTTATTCCAAAGGTAAAATAAATTTACACTTGATAATGTCACATTTAAGCTACTGCTCGTTCACTACGCTGACTTCCCTGAGAAGAACGAGTAAGATAGGGGATTGCTCTTTTCAAATAAACTTAAATGCTATGGGATACACTTTGAATCAAATCTGTGTTGAATCTAGAGCTATGTCGTCTTTCCATACATCTTTATCAATCATTTTCAAATTCTCAATTTTCGATCAAAATATTTTTAATGCATTTTTAATCTTAGAAAATGATAATCTTAATGTACTCTGGAACCTTAGTGCAAAAACGTATACAGTTAACCATAAAAAAAGTTTTTACCTTAGTTAAACGAAATCGTGGTACCATGAGTTTGGACTTATTAGTTCTAAGATTAATATCATGGATATCTTCTTTCTTATTGAAGGAGAGACTTATTAGGCTGTTAGTCTCATTATGGTGTTTCTCTGCACCGCATACCGCTACAGGGATCCGAACCATCGACCTTTCAATTGAAAGCTACCGTTCTCCCTTTCATTATACTGAATCTGAATTAAACGAATTTTTTTGGGCATCGAACCCGAATAAGTACTTATGATCTCCAATCAATTAAAACATCCTTTATAACGAAACTGCATCTGTGGTAGTGACACATTATACATACACATATGTGCACACATTTTTGCATGCGCATGTGTACGTATCGAGGTCATGCAGTGTACACCGGCAGGCGATCGTGACGCAACATGAAAAAAATTACTTATACTGGCTTTGGAAAGTTGGGTTTTGCAACTTGATAATAGTTTTTTTTGCCCGTTGTGCGAAATGTTACAAGAGAGAGCTACGAAGCTACGCCTTGTTATTATTTGCAAAAAGTATAAGGAAAATATATGTTAAGAAAATTGCAAGCAAACTTAAATTTTTGGAATCGTTATTAAAATAATGGCTTGAGTGACTCTGATGGATAATTTATGGAACAGTGTGATAAGAGAGCGTTGCGGTGTCGATGAAGATGTGAGTGAGTGACAAAGATAGAGAATTAATGAATCGGACATATGTAGAGAATGAATGAAAGAAGATAGATATATCAGATTTATAGGACTAGTGTGAGCGAGCAATTGGTAAGGACCGATCACGGCGAATTTACCATGAACAAATTGAGGCCATCCTTAAAAAGTGCCAGGTCTAGAGTACTCTACGAGCATATATAAAAGCACTGATCCGTGTTGATGAGGGGAAGGATGTGTGTCCTGCTTACCCCGATAGGAAAAAGGCGTGAAGTATATGCATTGTAAGTATTAGCAATTATAAATAAATAACGCAGACACTCATAGCCCCGCACTAGGTAAACCCTGCATCGCGGGTGCCATGCACACACGTATAGACAACCACAAATTACACCCAAACTCACGAGAGAAATGAATGTAGACCATACAAATATTTCTCCCAGCCCGGGAACCGAAGCAGGGACCTCTGCGTGGCAGACCAGCATGATAAACATTCGGCCACAGAGGCTGTTAATTAAAAGTTAAAGTATTTTTTGCTGATTTGAACAAATGTCACTTATACAAAAAGACAAGATATAACATTTTGATTTCATGAAGTATATTTTATGAGTATACTTTTAGAGCCAGGGCTTTGTACAAGAACACGTCAAGTTTCACACTTTGGATTTTCGACGAATTTGTCGCAAGCGAAATAGAACTCACTTTCAATCTTTAGTGTCGAGTTTGACGTACTCTTACTACGGTTGATTCCGTGTGCAATTACAGGTACTTACAATACAACATACGTGATGCTTACGGATTATTTTAACGTTATCAAGCTCAAAACAAGTGTGCCACTGATCTGTGAGCTTCAATGATATCCCGAGGATGATTGCTCTATACCTTGTACCAATAACAAGTTATTTAACTTAAAAAATCAGTTTACAATTTATCGTAAACTATAAAAAATATTTTATTTACATTGCATGTCATGATGTTTATACTATTATGGTATTCGTATATTTTTTATGGAAATGCTCAACTTCGTTGTTTTGTGATTTTTCGCACACACTCATAGTCCCGCACTAGGGAAATCCTGTGTCCCGTGGCTATGGACACACATAGACAACCACAAATTACACATAAACTTACGAGACAACTAAATGTAGGCCAGACTGGGACCACTTCGTGGCAGAACCACTTCCATCATCGGAGGACTACACGTGGCTAGGGTTGCACTCTATGTTGTGGATATTCCTAGGATTCGCTCGAGATACGTGGTGAGCGGCTAAAGAATGGAAGTCCCTGCCTGCGGATTTGTTCCCCGAACGCTTATAACTTGGACCTTTTCAAGGTAAAAGTGAATAGGCATTATTTAGGTGTGCATGCTACATTGTCAACCTCATAGTCACTTTCCATCAGGTGAGATGGAGATCAAATGCGCACTTATTTTTATATGCCAAAAAAATAACGGTTCGGCCACGGAGGCAGTTGTCATTTTATTATTTGTTATTAGTAAAACAAAGAAAAGTTTCGCAACGTTTAGGCAGCAGTTCGAGTTTAGTTTGGATCGAAGGAATTTTCTCATATATTTGTTTGGTCTTTATATCAATAATAATGCCAAACTGTAAAAAATATCTAATGTGGGGTAGGTGCCCTCACTAAGGTATCCACTATTTGTACTCAGTTCCATACTTAAGTGAGGGCACCGACTGCACTAAGGTACATACAGACTAGTCTGTAGCCAGGACTTGATTCTCATGGACTTTAAATTATTCAACAATTTAGTGCAGTAGGCCACAAAACAGTCATTGGAAATTGTACTATACGTCATTTACAAAGGGTTCAAATTGAAAATTTAAGAACTAAAAGTTAGGGGTTGCATTGGTGTAATATTTTGCGAGACAATAAGTAAAAATAACAGGATACAAATCAAGACAACACCTCATTCGAAACAATCGAGTCAATTCGTCTTGTTTAACTCTGGTTCGCGTCCCAGTTACAAAATGAATTTGGGTCAGACCCAAAAAAGACGTCATTGTTGAACGTTAGCCGTGGTTAACATCGTGACGCGAGGTTTGCATGTGAAAGCTTTGAAACATCTTTTAAGAAAACCGTTGTAATAAAAAATTGCAAGTCATTTTTTAATTTAAAATATTGTACGCTTTTTAATAGTTGCTAATGTAATAATATTTGTTAATGACGTAAAATATTTTTCAGTTAGTTATTTTTAATTTATTTTACAATTATTTATTATTTTAAACAACTTTTTATCAAGATTTTTAGTATAATTTTTATTTACATTTGAATGTCATTGATTTATTAAACCTATTCAACAGTCTACACACGGATCCAAAAATAATAAACAATGTGCAACAACATTCACATCAATTATCTTTTTTTATGTAAAGTTATCTGGTCTCAAAATAACGAATTCCCTATATGTCAGTAGCTTTTTTCGGTATACTTGTACGTTGCGTTCATATGCAATAAAGAGGACGATATGTGGTAATTTTTTATCAAGTCTATTACATCAAAACATGAGCAAAGCTTTTCGAGAACTTTTATTTCACTAGAGAGAAAAATTTAAAAGTTCCACTTTTTAAACAGTTGTATTTCTTTAGAATAAATGAATAAATATTAGTCTTACAAGTTATTTTCTGTTCAAAAATCTGGGTCGATGATTTCAAAAGATTTGTTTGTTATCAGTTTAGTGGCATACATTGAGTCATACATACATGTGATAAATGTATGAGAAAGCTTCTCATACAATTTTGGGTCAATTGTCTGATTCATTATGTTGCAAAATGATTGCTACCAATTTTTCTGAACAATAAAAGTGTTCAAGGTTTAGTTGTTCGACGATTTTTTTTATAATACAAGAAAAAAACCATCTACAGAAGATTTTCTATTTTTTGAGGTAAAAAATAAGTAGTAACTTACAACGAATTTTCGAAATGTAAGTTACTACTTGTTCTGTGATGATTATGAGAGTTGCACAGAAAGCCGTGGAGTGTTTCACACTCATACACCGAATTCCAAAGGCAGATAAGGTCCAAGACGAAGGATAACATAATAGAACAAAATAGGACATAGTTCGCGACGTCGTTTACCACCAGGTCCACTTGTTCGTCCTTTCACATGGTATTATAAAAAAAAAGCCAAAACGCGGTACAGAAACAAGTGACGACAAAATCAAAATTAGGGGTTGTAGATGGGTAACACTAGTGCGAGATCGTGGTGGATGGCACAAACTAAGGCAGGCATCTATACGCCCAGCAATAGGTGAACATAAATTAATGTATGCGAAAGCTTGATTTGTTGCTAAGTGTGCGACAATTTCACATTAACAAAAATACAAAATAGTAAAAAATACTATATTTCGTGTGCCTGTACTCTATTGCCGAAAAAACGCAGCTTGTCCCTCGCGATACACGTTAAAAATCGACATCTGAATTTGTACGTCATTGTGGAACAACAAACGCTTGAAAATATTTTTTCTTGTAATGAAGAACTTACTATAAACTACCATTTGTACAACTATTAATTCTCTTTTGAATTGATTGATAATATCATTATTAATTTATATGACATTAAATGTTAGAAAAATACGAGAATAATACTAGACAAAATTTGTTATTAAACTTTTAATACTAGAAAGTTTATAAGTAGAAAAATTTCGCGAGGGCCGCGTCCTGGGGCAGCGAGTCCAGAAGACTGCCAACAGTTCCCCTTCGAATAGGTAAACTTGATAGTTATGATCTTGCCTTAATATTTTTATTGTATATCATGTTTATACTACAATACCATTCATTTCTTTTTTGTGAAAGCACTCCATTACTTTATTATTATTATTACTGATACAAAAATCGAACAACAACGATGAAAAATGCTTCGATGCGATTGGAAGTTGCCTGGTAAAATAGTTAAAGCAATGTTTCTATCATCACAATACTATTCATTCTCACAGGCGCTTCTTTTTCTCGTTCTATAACGTCATTCGATCATTCATGTCAAATAAGTTAGTCTGTTAACGTCAATAAAATTACATAGTATTCTCTTAACTTCGTTGTTTAATTTTTATCTAGACCATATTTTAAGCAAATAAACTCGTTTACTTATTAATTCAACCGATCATTTATTCAATCACTCATTAATTTAATATTTTGTTTGTTGTTTTTTTGACGTTTTCTAACAATTTGACGGTCCACCTAATGGAAACAGGTAAAGATTGTATAAGGACATTTAGGAAGCGTTATTTTTTAATTTATTTCTTCGTAACGTAGTGAATGTATTGCAGTCTATTCTTATCTAAGTAGAGGCAAGCGTGGTGGTGTGTATGTATATTATTATTTCTCCTGCTTTTCTATTTCCAATTTCATTCAATACCTATTAATATTTGAGAAGTAACGCTTATGTAAAACGGTGACTGATTAAAGTTAAACTCGAATTTCGAGATCCAAATAAAGAGGTTATGGCAATGTAATAAAAAACAATGTTTACTCATTCTTTAGATATACATAGAATTCCCTTGGAGAAGGGACAAAATATTACATTGCACCGAATGATACTCGTGGAGATTATCGCAAAACATGCACCTATGACTAAAATTTCTAAGGTACAAACATAACGGTGAAGAAAAACGTGATGAACCCTGTACGCGATGAAAATTTAATGCTCTTGAGAAAATGTGCGAAATCTTCAACCCGCATTTGACCAGCATGGTTGGTTGTCTAAGCGCTCTCTTTACAGAAGAATCGTGCTGCAATGCTGCGTGTGCAATGTTTTTGACGTAGATGACGAAATACAGCGATAATATAATCAGACGGATCTATTGGATATAATAACAGACATTGATAAGTACAGTATAGGAATACACTTAGATTTATTCTTTGGACTGCAAATTTTATTGTTCTCCGCTGTTGATGTACTGTCTTATCGCCTGCACTCAAATTGCATTCCGACTGCTGTTTTCCAGTCCACTGTGCACACTTGAGTCTTACCACATGTATTTTGACATCCTACATAATATGCTGACCCGCAAAGTTTAATGTGGGTAAAGCTAGTGACCTTTCGTGTACTTTTTGTGCCACGTACTCGAAACATTAAGAACGAGCTGTCAAATATAAGGTCAAATGTGCAAGGTGCATCGATAAATGACCAACAAGCGATTGTTTTTTTTTAGTAATACTAAGATTATCCAAAATGCAGACTGGAAGTTTTGAAAAAACTCATTTGAAAATAGGTGAAAAAAAGGTAAATGAAAGAAACAGTACAATAAAAGAACATGCTTAATATCATTGACTTACAAATATAGAAAAATAAAGAAATGAAATTTTTTCACCTTTATCTTACTTATTTCTATGTAGGATACTCTTGACTCGAAACTCGAGACTCTATCGAGGTCATCCAGCCACCTGGCTGGCAATATTACGCCTTCGAATGCCTAAGCTTATTATTTATTTAGCCTCCTGGTCACTGGAGGCTTTAACAAAGAAAAGTAAGAGCTTTTTAGTGAGAATTTTTGGCTGGAGCCTCCAGGAACATGGGATTTCCACCGCAAAAGGCACGCACCAAACTGTATTACAATATAATATAAAAAATTTGGAAAAAAAAAGAGATTTGGTTACTATTTATTTTGCTAAAAAAAATGTAAGGGATGGAAAGAAGTGGTTAAAAGTCTTTTGTCTCTTTTGATAGCAGTAGAGCACCTTGTGAAAGAGTTCTTTCAGGGAAGTACCACCTTACTTATTTTTGCAGTAATGTGAGCATAAGCACAATTACAGGCACATGGGACTTATGAACGACACGTCTCAGAGTGACGGGATTAAATATTTGAATGGCACTGCAACTGGGTAGGCGTTTCGCTTACCACCAAGCACACTTATTCGTCTTGTCCCTTGTATTATTGTAAGTGAAATTACAGGCACATAGGACTTGTCAACTTATGTCTCAGGGTGACAGGCGCAGTGGTAGTGCCCCTCAGATCTTTGCGACTTAAAGCTCAGAGTGGCACTGCAACTGTTAGGGACAGGCGTGTAGCTTACCATCAGGCGCACGATTAGTTCGTCCCGTCACATGATATTATAAAAAAAATGTAAATAAGTAAGTATTAAATAAAACTTTGAGACACACCGTAATGATTTCACATAACGGGAATCAGGCCAAAGGCCACAAAAGTCACCTTCAATATACTCGCTTTCCTCTAAAAAACTTGCCATGCTTTATACGTGTAGTGGGCAACTTAACAACGTTCTGCCTTGTCATTAAGTATGATATTTGTTTGACAGTTCTCTCTTAATCGACAGAAACTGTGTTGTAAAGTTCAGTTATTAATGCATCAGATATTTATGCAGCTATCAGTTACTCATAATTTAAATTCTTACCTTAATTTTGTTCTGCACGCTTTGTGGAAGATTAAGAAACTGCACACAGAAATACGTCATATCCTACCTGTATATTAATAATAATAACGCACACATTCAACATACATAATAACATTGAAGATATTATTATGTGTCAGACCTTCCTACTACTCTGATAGCGAAAGGGGGATTTAAGAGTAAATTTAAAGGGTATAAGTCCATCAAAAAATATAAAGAGCTCAATCCACTTTTACGTAAATAAAAGTGTGGGGTTTCGTCTTTAAAAGGCCCATTATTTACCCAAAAGGAGCAGAGATGGACTGCGTTTCATCGAAAAATAATATTTTTTATTCTGATATCTCCAAGGCGCTTGTGAACAACAATGGATCTTACGCTAATTTACTGATTAGGGACATAATATATTGTTGCATTGGGAGAGTATCAGCTAAAATACAATGTCAGCAATATGGATATAGGGTCTAAACTGGTTTTCATATAGTTGGTACGGTCATTGATGAAAATTAATACCACGTAACCTTTTTCCTTTTCTTTAAAAAAAATGGGTGTATATGACTATAATCTCACTTGATGAAAAGTGACGATGTCGTCGACGATAGAACATGCACACCAAAATAATGTCTATTCACTCTCGTCTTGAAAACGCCTAAATAATAATTTGGGCGTTCAGGCAAAAAGTCTGCAGGCAAGGAATTCCAATCCATGGACTTTCGCCATATAAATGTGGAAGCAAAACGCTACGTGCGAAACCTTGTAATGTCCCCAAGGTGGATACTAGCCTAGCTTTTTTGAGCATGAATAGACGTGACTCTAAGTTTTTTTGACCACCATGATATGTAATTTTTGTGAAATTGCTTCACTAGATTGTTATAATTATTAATAATAAAATATAATATCAATAATAATAAAAATCTTTATTATCTCATTACAAAGGTTATAAAGTATTAACATGATTTACATGAAGATCCTAAATATTTAGATACCTTTGTACGAAGAGACTGGAGGCCATTCTAGGAATTAACCAGTGTGACGGATCTCCAGGATCTCACCCATCCGGAGGATTATGATGTTTAGAAAGGCAGCATTACAATGTAAATACGTTACAAATTTCACTTTCAACATTACAGTTTTAACAAGAATGTAATATAAATAAAAGATACCTAGAAAAACTAGCGGACCTTACGAATTATTCTATGTGTTGTTGCAGATCTTTGTTCTTTGATTTTTAACGACTTCTACTAGACGTAACTGCCTTTTGATCAAGACTGTTATTTTGGTTCATTAGAATAGGATACAGTGGCAATAGCTCTGTTAATAAAACGATTTCTTCTCCAGCGATTCTCGGTATAAATTCTGGTGAAAAGTAAACACGGTGCGAAAACCCTGGGGCCTGTTCAACCTGTATTGACTTTTGTCGTTTTCTTTAGACCGACTAAATACATACTCCAGGCACTACAGTCTTTATTAAGCGGTGACTTCATCCAATTGCTGCAAAAGTAGCTACTAAGCAATTAAATAATTTTCATTTAATAAAATTATAATTATCGAAGCAGCAGCTGTTTTTTCAGTAATCTTTGAATTCTATTATCTCTGGACATAGGTCGAAATTCAAAATTAGGCTCCATCACGACCTGTAGAAATAAAGTACCAACTTTTTTTGCCATAACGTTCTGGTTGAAGAACAGCCGAGTAATTTCATTCCAAAAATATGTCAGAGATATCAAGAAACTTCACTCACTGAGCTTCGGTAATATAGATAACTGCCTTCGTGGTCGATCGGTTACCATGCTGGTCTACCTCTGCCACGCAGAGGTCCGGGGTTCGATTCCCGGGCCTGGAAAAATATTTGTGTGACATAGATTTAATTTTCTCGGGAATTTGGTTGTTATTTGTGGTGCCTATGTGTGTGTCCATGGCACCCGCGATAACAGGGTTTCCCTAGTGCGGGGCTAAGTTAGAAAAAATAAAGACCTAGGTTTTTTGCATCTCAATTATTTATTTATATATTGCCTGTCAAATTTAATAAATCTACTTGTCGTATTTTGATTACGTAAGTTTTAATATGAATTGCGACAGCATGAAACTTGTTTTTAACAACAAGTCAATAATTAAATATGGTTTATGTACATTTAAAAAGATATAATATCTCGAGTTATGTAAGGATGTTGAATTGTTAATTTCTTTTTAATCGTTAAAACGAGTATTTTTAAGTAAACATCTCTGTGTAATAATTAAAATGTAGCTTCAGTTAAATAAATTATAATGTTGTGAAATGGCCACCTGAAAGAAAAGGTCAACCTTTTTTTCATAATTATATTTTTTTATTATTTTGTTTTTAATAGCACCAAGGAAACACTGTGTCGCGGGTGCCATGGACACACACATACACAACCACAAATTACAGCCAAACTCGCGAGAGAAACAAAATTTTTTCCCTGGCCCAGGAATCGAACCCGGGACCTCAGCGTGTCAGGCCAGCATAGTAACCGTTCGGCCACGAAGACCGTCAATTTTCAGTTCAACAACAACAACAACTTTAAAAAGAAAGTAAAGATATTAACTAAACTAACCTTCTGTGGTCCTTAATCATTAGGAAAAATAAAGATTGAAGAATAAAGATTAAAAAATAAATAATCAATTATGATGTTTATCTTCTTCTTTATAATTGTAGTGTTAATTATACATTCTACATTAAATTTTTATTATTATATTTGATATATAAATTTAATGTAGAATTGCAAAGCAAAAATGTCAAAGTACCTAAACGAAACTACCTAACTTTAATTCTTGGCGTATGCAACTACCGTACTGGTTATTTAGGATAATTTGGTGAAATTTAATGTATGCTGGAAACACTGTACTTTAAATATCAATCCAATCTTTACTGGTGACAGTAATTCAATTAGCTTCCTGACTTTTAGAGTATTTAAACGTTTGATCGTCCAAAATGACAAGTAATAACAATTAAAGTTAACTGCAATTTGCAATCACCTTGACATTTTACGACGCCATTTTGTGGTGCGTACTTACTAGAGCCGAGGCAGCTTTTTACCACTTACTTGATTATTCAATTTCATAAGCGCAATCATGCTTTGTAAATCGACTTTTTAAATTTTGATTTATTTACCGAATTACTTCACTGTTCAACGTGGATGCACCTTTAAAGCCAAGAGGGTTTCTGCCGGCGTTCTTTTGCTTAAATTAAATAATTACAATTTAAAATTGCACTATTACAATTTTGACAGGCCGTCAGAAACGGACTACAATTCTTTACAAAAACATAATATCTTCAATGGCACCTAACTGAAAGCAACAAGGCTGCATATACTTTACTGAGTTGTTAGTAAAAAAAATAACGGTCACACGATACAGAAATACTAACAGACGCGGGAGAAAAAAATAATTTTTTTTCTTCGCACGATCGCCGTGGCGCCTAAAACCGTCATGCATAAAAATAAGCTCTCTCCTTTGAGTTAATAAAAAGAGACGGACGTTGCAGTATGACCTAAATTCTGCAGATGATGGCGCGGGCGCATCGCATACGCAGATAATGTGAAGTATACATAAATATTATTTTATTGATAAAGACAATATGGATACATTTTTATTTTTTAGAGTTTAGCTAAAAATAATGCATACATTATTTATAGTAACATAATAATATTATTTTGATCCTTTTTCTTTTAGTCCTTTTAATGCTTGAAGCCACATTGTATTAAGTAAAAATATAAACAAGTTATTGAACATATAAAAAAACATATATAAAGCGTTAATTCCGTTCCGTTCTGTTTATTTGTGTCTATGATAATCTGTATTTCAAAAAAATATCATCTGTACTTAAAAAAAATATCATCTGTATTTAAAAAAATATCGTAAAAAAATTGCAAGTGGGTCTGCCAACATGACACGCATCACCTGTATTGTTGTGTGAGTAGAGATAAAACATTTAAAACGCGATAGTGTTCGATCAGAGTGAGCGTACCGTCAGCAGAATATGGTACACTCGTTTAAGGCTTAATTGTGATTTAAATGGTCAAAGAAGTAGACTATATCTAAAACGTTCTTTTGTATTTTTTTTTAGACAATTTGTTTTCTTTTAAATACAAAAGCAAAGGAACAAGCTCCAAAATGGTGCCACATTTATTTAAGACCACGTTTTCGGTTCTAGTTAAATCACCCATATTGACATGAGTCAATGACAATGACAATGACATGAGTCAAAAGTCGAAAGTTTTTATTAAAAACTTTCGACTTTTGATTTTTAGATTGTGGTTTTGAAGTTGATTTAGTTATTGTGGCTCTAATAGTGAAGAGAAATCCTTCGTATGAGACCGGGTAATTGATTTATTTGTCATTGTACTCATTATTAATTAAACACTGTAATAACCAAATTGTGGACTTCCATTATATTAATGATTAGTCAATTAATAATTAAACAATAATGAACGTTTTTGTTGCTGACTGTAATGCAAAATGACGATATTGAATTGTGGTTCCAGCGCATGTGTGTGCGTTCCATTCTTTCACACATTTTTGATCGTTGTATTTTTATTTGCATTTTTTAATCTGTGTGCGTTTAGTTTCGGTGCAAGACATAAAATTCGTAGAGTCGTGATGCACCCTGTTTATTATTTAATTACGAATGTTTTTGAAAAGCTATTATTATACACGTTAAGAAAGTGATCTTCCGACCACATTGGAAATGCCGTGATAAATCTGAACAATCTTGGATCCAGAAACGAGGAACGATAGATCATATCGTTGAAGATCCAAGGAGCTGCCATGTTTCTGGAAACGTCACGTTCAACGAAGCAACGTTTAGGGGAGTACAATGAATGCAGATCATACACTCGGAATGGAATAATAATGCGAAGACAGAAAGAGAGCGATACAAAGAGAAAGAGTGAGAGAAAGAGAGTAAATGTTTTTAAATGAAAGCAATATATAATACAATGTTCAATGTAAAAACTAGTTTAAGTCGCTTATTTCCGTAAAACGATTTCATGTTGAACGTTTCTTTAATGCAAATCATTTTCAAGTTCTTCCTTTTAGGAAACTAAGAGACCCAAAATTGCTTAACTTGTTTTACTATTTTACGTAATTATTTAATAGAATAATACACTCTTGTATTATATTTTTTATCATTTGTAATAATAAAAAAAATAGTTAAACATCAACTGTACACCATTTTGTGCCAATGTCCATGTGTGCGCTAATTGTGATAGCTACTTCATTTAAATTTCGAATGTCACTGCCGTAGGGAAAGCGGAGTATCTTTAGTTTTAATTTTATTTTTTTCTAATTTGTTTTTATCGACTATAACTTATTGTGAATTAGACATTAAAATATTTTTTTATTACAATATATACGTACTTACCACTCAAAAGGTGACCTATGAAGAAGCAGTAAAACTTACATACAGAAAGCTGAAAACTGTAGTTTTCCTGAAACAGCTATGAATGAAGGTACTTACCTGAAAGAAAACAAAGAACATAATAAATTACGGTACTAAACATGGCAGCAGTGTTCTATTACGTGTAATAAAATGTTGTTAAATTTTATATTTGTTTCATTTTATTTAAAATCTCTCTTTTGTATACTAAATAATGGAAAAACAACGAAAAAAAATAGGAGGGTTAGCACTACGCTTTTGAGCAAGGTGTTACTCATTTCGAGAAATTTTCATGGATTCATTATACCATCACTACCATCTCGCGGCAGAGTTGGGAATTACTACGTATCGTCTTAAGCACGTTACAGCTATGAAACAAATAATATGTTACCTACTCTACACTTTCCCATAAAAATCATACATTATTGTATAAGAATATACACATTATAATTATAGCTTTCTTTATAGCTTTCGGTTACGAACAGCAAACCTTTATACTCGTGATGGTCGTCCTGTACTGCAATTTACAATATATATATTTACATACATTTATTTCAATTAAGAAATTTAGACTTCAAAAATAGAAGCTAATGAGAGTTTCATGGATTTTTTCGGATCTAAACCGCGTAAATTTGTTCTAAACCAACATTTCGGGCCCTTTACAGGTCCCATGAAAAGAAGTAGTCGTGAACATATTTCCGATATAAAACAATCGCGAAAACCTAAGAACTTGATATGAATAGAAGCCAATTTTGTATGTTTTTAGTAGCAGTAGAGCTCCTTGTGAAAGAGTTCGTCCAGGGAAGTACTGCCACCTTGCCTATTTCTGCCGCCAAGCAGTAATGTCAGCAGTGTCCAGTTTTGAAGGGTAAGCGTGCTGGTGAAATTACAGGGACGTGGGACTCGTCAACTTGTGTTTCAGGGTGACGACGGGCGCAGTAGCTGTGCCCCTAAGATCTTTGAGATTTAAAGCTCTGAGTGGCACTGCAACTGTTATGGACAGGCGTGTAGCTTGTCATCAGGCGCACGACTTGTTCGTCCAATATTATATAAAAAAAATTGTTTCTACTTGAAGTTCATTTAGCCATAGTTGACTAATTCTACTTAGTTTTTTAAAAATTTATTAGGTCAAAATCATAAGGCAGTCGTATTTGTTTCAAGTTATTTCATCATCATCGTTGTCCATGACTCCATCCATCACTTGGTATAGACCTGCAATTCTAGAGTCGACGGACTAAAGCACACAAGTAAAGAAGTATAAGTAAGTAAAAAAAGATTTTTTTAATATAGAAATAATTATATATTTTTTTCTATTGCTTAAAATGTTGGAAGATGTGAAGAAAATGATTAATTTGAAAAACACGCTACTAGAATTTAAGTTACAAATAAAGTAACAAATGAATTTGAATTGTGTGCTTTATTCGGTAAACGTATTAATTTATATGAATAATGTTGGTTTACCACCATCCAATATGATCTTGCACTTGTTTTATTGACAATATGTGATTTTTCACGTAATTTGGAAAAGTTATTTTATTAGCAATTATTGTATTAATAACATTATAAGCAGAATAAAAAAGAACCAAAAAATGAAACAAAAAACAGTGTTAACCCCTTTCACCAATCCGTCGTGGCGTTAAGCCCACTACGGGACATTACAGCCTCATTTTTATTTGGCACATAGACGAAAACACCCTTTTTTCACATAACCACCTTTATGTACACCCCCTTCGTTTATATAAAAACAAGTAAATAAGCCGGACAATACATAGTCCCATAATTAGTGAACGTTTTTTAAACAGCGTCGAATTTTGAAATGAAGTTTTATTTTGGCTGATTGCGTTTTTCCAATTTGGTCGCTGCTTCATTTTAAAATTGTGTTTATTTCGTTTTAAAACTGCGCTAATGGAAAATCTAGCTGTTTGTTTAATTAAGTACACAGGATGTACCTTTTGTTGCCTTTAATATTAATGTACCTGCTGCTAACATTCAACGAAATATCATTAAATGTTTAGCAAGCGAGTACACTTAGCGCATTGTTAGTATAGTAATGGGCACTTTAAGTACAAGAATTGAGACGACGTCGGTAGACCTACGATTTCCACTGTGGGCACTGGATGAGGAAGTCCAGGTTCGATTCCTGGTAATATCAATTTGGGAACTTCTAAATTCCGTTGATAGTACAGGGAATGCACTAGATTGAAACCAGGTGGTTGGTGTGGTAATCTGACACTTTTGTCAAAAATCTACACACAGCTATTTTAAAAATATAATGTAAAAAGAATAAGCAATAAATAAAAAATATATTTACAGTAAAATCTCTTCTAGATGAAGCTAGAAAGATCGGTCCTGAGGTATAGTGCCCGAAATATTTGTTCTTTGACAAAGTATTTTTTCTTTTTTATATAAAGTTATTATTATAGGAAATGAAACTATTTTTCCGGATTTAAATCGCGTATATTTGTTTTTTCAAACAAACCGACGGTTCGGGCCCTTTACAGGTCCCATGGTCACGGTTGACTGGATTTAAATCCGGAAAAATAGTTCCATTTCCTATGTGTAACAATCGCGAAAACCTAAGAACTCGATAAGTTATTATTAATTTTATATTATTTTTTCTTTTTTTTATATCTTTTTTTTACATCGCAAAGTTCTAAGGGACACCGTCTTGTCTCCCTAGAATAAAAAACACGATCTTTGACCGCATTTTATAATCTTATCGAATTCGATATAAAGACATCAAATACATATTTGACAATTGCGTAACAAACTTAATTATAATTTGTAAGAATCCGCTAGATGGCATTGACCCATTTGGCGTTATTTCTGAATCGCGGTGTTAAGATTTTCCCTCGAATGGTGACTACGCGAACACAATTTTGTTAATGTGAAGAGAAAACCGAGAGCTCAGTAAAGGTTAACCAGGAGTCGAGTCCCTTCTTGGAAACAACTGCCTGGACCTTCCACATATAAGGTGAAATTGTGTTGGCGTCATACTAGATGAAAATAAATCTTTCTTCTACAACTTGGAGTTTTCTCTTGGCTGGAACAGCGTACCTTCATCCCACGGAAGAGAGAACCTCCTGTACAAATTTTAATTGAATTGTTATGTATTTCACCAATTCATACAATAAATGTTTCTAATTTTTGACACTGCCATTGAGCTCGTCACCCAAAAGAGCGTTTACGCACTACATCCGACTCTTATCTCTCTCTTATATATAGTTCCGAATCCGAGAAACGACTGTCCGAAATGTCACAGGGATCATTTTATCTCTAGAACAAGCGATAGTTGCACTTTCTCGGCTTCGAAACGGACATAAAACACAAGAGACATGCGAAGTGGGTCCGAGTTTCTAGATTCGTGTAGTCTCAGATTCTCGACGATTACGAATCGGATGCTGTACGTAAACGCGCTCTACAACTGTCTTGACAAGTCCCATGTGCCTGTAATTTCACCAGCACCCTTACCCTTCAAAACTGGAACGCAGTATGCTCACATGACGATCTCATTCACAACGAGTTCCACTGCTACAATAATTTGTTCAAGAAAGTAAGTACAATCAAAACTAAATTGATTGTCACTTTTGATGTCCAGAATAAGGTCCCTAATAATCCATGCGTCAACTTCATAGACAAGTAACTTGTCAAAAGAAAAACAAGAAACAATCAAACAAAAGAAATAAGTGCGGACTTGAAAAATGTAACACAATATAATACTAAAAACTTACACTTAAATTCCGAAAAGAATTCTTTCGTCCCTCGGAAGAGTACACTTCAAAATATCCACCTTACAGTGACCTTCCTTTAATCTCCGACGTTGATAATCTTTGTACCAAATGTAAGGAGATTTTTTAAAGTGGAAGAGCTCTAGTTATTTGGACATATAACAAAGAACCGAGAGCTCTTAAGAACTTGTTGAGCTAGATTCGAAGGGCAGAGGGTCGCGGAAACTGGATTTGCAGTATGGTATAGGTGTTTGCATGTAGTTTCTGTTTCGGAAAGGAGAAAGTGACATTGAGGACTTTAGTTAATTAAAACGTGGACAATGACATAGATAGACAACAATTTCAAGTATTTGAGATGTGGTGCTAGAAAGAACGGAGAGAATAGTACAATGTAGATAAAGACTGGTTTACTAGAGCTCCTTCAGAAAAGCTCCTTCGTAAGTCTCTAGAAGGAGAGATAACCTACGGCGCCACTCATCCCGCTGTTGGAACAATTCCGTCCTGGGCATGATCTACCTTGGCAAACTTGGAAGTCTCTAAAGCCGCTCACGCGCTCCTCCTACCGCAAAATGGCGGCTATTTGGTTTCGCAAATTAGAAAAGCATTCAGTATAAGTACAATTTTTTATAAATAAAAATTATTATTCTACATTGCTAAATAAATACCTTCCGTACTACCAACAAAAACATCTTAAATAAAATGCAGAGATACACCGCAAATACTGCACTTAAAAAGCACTAATGAAATTTTTGGTGTACTTGGGTAAATATGATAATATTCCGTTTGAGTGGTTCTAACGTTTACCATGAAATTACTCCTTAAAGTATAGTTTATAAACATTTATATTCAGGGTAAACTTAAAAAACGCTACTTACTTCGATATTCGATAAATCGGTATAAAATCATCACCGGCACCTCTAGGTGTGGTATGCGTCTACGGTTGCATGTATCGCGTGAGCGGTTAAGATGCGGACCCAAGTCGGCCGAAGCAAGGAGTGCCTGCATGGGTGAGGTTACAGCTCGGAGAGCACATGTCCGTTGGGAGTCCCCACACCTGCACACGCGAGAACCTGTACAACGCCGCTGATAATGCTATCTTAGTCGCTAAGTACCGATCCTCACAAATATTAACGTCAGAGTCGACACGCCAAGAAGAAGACTAGAGGTCCATGTGAAAGAGTTCGTCCAGGGAAGTACTGCTACGTAGCCTATTTCTGCCGCCAAGCGATAAATAGTAATAATTGTAAGTCCTGGGTATGGGTGCTGGTGAAATTACAGACACGTGGATATTGTCAACTTAATTCGTCGCCTTAGCGTGGTCACACATTACTTTTAGTATCGATGCGATCGCGCGTTTGTAAAGCGTGAAACCTCGCATACACGTTTTCACATAGTTCGTTTTTACTGATTTTTTTTGACGCAAATCTTATAAACTTTTCTCAAATTCAACTAATTAAAATTCTAACTACATACATTACAAATTTTTATCTTCGTTCTGAAAAATTACATAGAAATCACATACGCAGTTTTCGCTCTAAGTTGACGTTATGTAGCGACAGGCGTAATGGTTATTTAAGGCTCTGAATAGCACTGTAACTGCTATGGACAGACGTGTCTCTTACTATCAGGCGCACGCATAAATATCATTATGAAACCTGCACGTGGAAGAAGGTTTACAACTCTTGACAAAAGTGTGAAAACAGGCTAGGGTGGCGGATTGTGGCTTGAACCGGTCTCATAGCCTATTTATTACTCTATTATACGAGAAATACATTATCAGTAATTAAATTACGTTAAAGTATAGTTTTGTATTTAATTACATAAAAGATTTACTTGCTTACCCTCTTCCGACATTCAGGCACGTCTTAGTGCAAGCAAAAGTAACAACCATGCCTTGTGAATCAGCATAAGACACACGTACCGAATTAGTATAAATAAGTAGCTCAAACAAAATATAACACAGTCATTTACCAACCCACGACTCGTCTATCATTCTCTATCAAACTACCATGGCGAAGTGGTGATCACCAACACCTTTTCACCTGCGCCATGGTAAACCTACATTTATTTGGTGGGCTAAATTTCAAAACCTCGTAACTCCGTTTTCGCAGAAAATCCGGCAACTTAAGCATGAATTTTTTTGTTGGTAGCAATAGAGCTCCTTGTAAAAGAGTTCCTCCAGGGAAGTACTGCCACCTGACCTATTTCTGCCGCCAAGCAGTAATGTGAGCATTACTGCGTTCAGGTTTGAAAGGGTAAGGGTGCTGGTGAAATTACTGGCGCATGGGACTTGTCAACTTATGTCTCAGGGTAACGGGCGCAATGGCAGTGACTCTAAGATCTTTGCTATCTAAAGCTCTGAGTGGTATGAAAACTGTTATAGACAAGCGTGTAGCTTACCACCAGGCTTTTAGTTATGAAATAAATGATATAATTATTTCTAGTAATTTCGTTTTTTGTGCATACTCAAAAGTTTACATTAATGTAGGTTACGAGGTTTACAAATTTAATAATTTGTGGTTGTCTATGCGTGTGTCAATGACACGGAATAAGCGACGGAACAAACAAGTCGCGCGCGCGTGATTGTTAGCGACACTTTTACCCATAACAGTTACAATGTCACTCAGGGCTTTAAATCACGAGATCAGAAGGGAACTGCTACTGTACCCGTCACCCCGAGACTTATGACAAGTTCCATGTGCTTGTAATTTCACAAGTAACCTTCTTCTTCAAAAGGAACTCCATTGTTACGAAAAAATACAAAAATACAGGTCACAAATCGACTGTGAACTGGCAACCTGTACTACCTAAGTTTTGACGACTTTATAAGTTTAAGAAAAAAATTGTTTGCATCGTTTATATAGCATCTGGTTTAATAAATAAAAGTAAGTAGTGTATGTGTAATAAAAATATTTAGAAACTACGCATTTTTATTAAATAAATCAGTTGCTATATAAATGACGCAAACAATTTTTTTCTACAGGTAAAGTTGTCGAAATTGATATAGTACCGATTGCCAGTTCACAGTCGAAATATAATAATATTATTTATAATATAATAATAATATTATTCATGAGAAGAACGATAATATACGCGTCAACGGTTCACGTAGTTAATTCGAACTAATGCTCTACTTCGTCCGAAAACCATAACCTAACCTAACAAAACCGTATTCGTAACAAAAACGTCTAAGAATCCTCAGAAATCCCTCACGTATTCCACAAATCCCAAACTACACACACATAAACCTTCACACTACACAAAAGCCTATACACAACTATACATTTCCGATGTGTGCGCCCTTCCTTGACCTAGAGACTCGCTACTATCACTTCTAGGTCGGGATCACTACATCACATGTCCATTTTATTTTGAACTACCCCGTCCTCTTTGTTACGTTAAGCGAGTGTGTTGCCGAGTGCATTTCAATAGGTTAGTAGGGTTCTTGTCTAGATGGACATGTGGGGCTAGACGCGAGGCAGACAGCCGTTTAGGTTGGTTTAAGTTTTAATGGGGTACAAGTTTGTGGTTATGTTTAGAGAATGGATATTTAATGGATGTTGTAATTGGATATTTTATGGTGGAAACGTTGTTAGGGATAATTTGTTATTGATATGTATAATGAGATTGGTATAGTTTTTTTTAATGGGGTGTTATAAAAGAGCTTTAATTTTTTTTCTACATGCTGTCTAAATCCTTCTTCGCTGCAATTCATAATGAAGAAAAATAATTATTCGTTTTTTAAATACTGAAGTCGAGTATCAGTTCAAATTTCGAAAACCAAATTTCAGGTCGCAGGTACATTGGAGTCTTTAACATTCTCAAAATGTCTGCACGTATATCCTTTTTATCAAGTTTGATGAGAGATGAGAAGGTCTCGACTTCGATTCCCGGTAGAACCACTTTGGGTAATGAACTTTTCTTTATCTCGCAGTTCTGGAAAGTGCCC
This sequence comes from Hyposmocoma kahamanoa, assembly GCF_003589595.1. NCBI lineage: Eukaryota > Metazoa > Arthropoda > Insecta > Lepidoptera > Cosmopterigidae > Hyposmocoma > Hyposmocoma kahamanoa. The sequence continues at coordinate 370,561 of NW_020653685.1, read as the reverse complement.
CAGTTGAAATTCCATTGCTCTGGCATTTATAGTACAGGGAATTTCCTAGTTTGAGGCCAGGCAATTGATGTGGTTGTGTGGCATATATAAAAAAATATGAAACCATAAATTGACGTTATTATAAACTGTAATAATGTAATAGCATTTTGTGTGGAACATTTTAAAGTTTAAAATTTTAAAAAAGAACGTTAAAATAAACCGCTACAAGTCAACCTGTCTTAATATTATATCAAAACGATTTTTTTTTTGGATTTGCGTTCATTTAAATTCAAATTTATACATTTGGATGTGTTTATGAACTACAAAAAGGCAGTTAACCGTTGTACCGTAAATTCGTACAATTTTATCGTTATTTATTAAGTATTAATCTTGGATAAACTCTAATAACATTAAAATGGATATTAAATGTTGTCTGAAATAAATAAATGATTATTAATAAAATACATATGAAGAGGCTGTATGGGTGAATCCTTTGGCTACCAAAAAAAAAATCAAAACTAAAAGAAACCGAGTTGTAGTTCGAGTCAATCTCGTTGTAGCAATGAGTTAAATTAATAACGCACATTCTCAACATTACTAATATATATTATAATAATAACATTTTTTATTAAAAAGACTTAGAAAATTTTACTTATACACTTTAGTTGTGTTCGTTACCGCGGCTAACGGCAATTGAAATGAATGTTTTTTCCAAATTCAAACGTGACCACTACAGAGGTACCCCCTTTTCAGCCAAAAAAAATTATTGAAATCGGTTTACAAATCTCGGAGTGATGGCGTGACATATACGCAAAAAAATACAGTTGAACTCTCCTCTATTTTAAAGTTTTAAGAATTTTATTCTATTCTATTCTATCCAAAACAGTTGCAGTGTCACTTAGAGCTTTAATCGCAAAGGGAAATCGTAAATGCCACTACGCCCGTCACTAAGATATACGTTGACAAGCCCCATGTGCCTGCAATTTCACAATTACTCTTGAAAACCGGAACGCAATAACGCTCACGTTAATGCTTGGCGGCAGAAATAATTAAGATGGCAGTACTTCCTTGGACGATCTCTCTCTCACAAGGAACTCTACTGCTACTTAATTCATTGTATATATTGCAAAGATTATATAAGTATTTATTCGATATAAGAGTACACACTGCAATAACACTATACACACTCATGATATAAGTATTTACGTAGTTTATTTTATTTTATTATCTGTTCCGGGACGCATACGTCCGTCACTCTCACTCACTCGGCTAGGGCCCATGAAAACCAGCGTCACAACCTAGCCTTGGTTGTGACTTTAGCTGAATGGGATCCTTTTGTACACGCCACAGCCGCACACATGTCAGTATAGTATTATGCAACTTGTTGTTGAAATGTTTTTACGCTGTTCTTTGTGTTATTTCTGTTTTAGTTATATTAGTCTTTGTTTTTGTGTTTTTTTTTATAATGTGGCGTTACAATAAATGGTTTCTATTTCTATTTCTATTTCTAATTCTTTATATAAGCAATAACCAATAGCAAAGCACAAAAATCTTGTACTAATTGACATTAGCTGCTTTAAGTTAATACGTCGATTTAATTAGCTCATGGACATATTTAGAGGCACTCAAAAAGGCTAGAAATTATGATAGTAACGTTTTTAAGTTTAGGTACCACTGGCCACATACACTAAGAACGCTTTGTCGAAATCAAAAGACGATGGATGTAATTATTTATCTTAATTCAAATTAACTGCACCTCTGCCACGAGTTTACTGTGACAGTTATCCGCGTAAATTACTTCACACTTTTGTATGGTAAATTATACAGCGCCCCTAGCAGTCACAAGAAAAAACAACATTTCGTATACAAACATTTTACGCGGTCGCTAGGGATAACTGTAATCTTCTAGTAGAGGCGCCAGTGGTTGTTTTAAACATTGTTATGTTATCATAATTAAGTGAACATCATGGTGGTGAAACTTCTTGACATTTATTAAACACTTAATTACAGTGAATAGCGACATCCCTAACCAGGGCTGGTAGCTGTAGAGGTGCCTAACTGGGCGACGAAATACTGTCATAGATTACTCATAGATGGCTAAAAGCCGTTAAAAACCAGATACAAAGATTCGACAATAAGCTCATAGAAAAATTCGTGAGGCACGCTGGTTCGTTCGGTTCGGTACGGTTTGCTGGAAGACGTCGGTTCGAATCCGGCCGGGTCGAAGGAATTTTTGTGTAAGTATTCGATCTTTGTATTACTAATTGTAACAAATGTGACATTCAATAAAACACTTAATTGTTATCATAATTCAACCTTTTTTTTTAGCAAAGAAATGTAATTTTTTTTTCTAAATCGCGTTAATATTAGACGTAACTGCTAGACGACTTTACTATCACAGTCAGCCGTGACCATGGGACCTGCAAAGAGTTCGAAACGTTCCTTTGTTTGAAAAAACAAATATATGCGATTTTGGTCTGAAAATATACTTCTTTCCTATGTGTAATAATAACGATTTCCCTAAATGTGTTCATGAGCAGTCATTTCAATGACAATTTCCTTCTTACAAGTTACTAAGGCTTATCTACAACATCCCAAATATTCAAAAAACTTACTTCAAATTAAAAAACAAACTACTGAACCAATTGATATGAACAAAATACACTATTTTGCATATCAATGGTACCAGGCGTGCATAAACATAGATATAGTTGCAAACTCGCAAAGTCAAGGGTTGGCCAGAAATGCATCGGGGTTCGATGACCGCCGAAACGAGCCAGCAAGGTCACGCACACTAGCGTACGCCACACATAGCCAACCGTGAAATTAGAAATACTAGGGATGAGGCACGTTCGGTTGTTCACATATCGATGGTTTCGGATATTTGATATATCGACTTGTAGTCAATGTGGGTATGTCATATATACAGCAATGGTTTTTATGAAAATATTTTGCGAATAAAATGTTATCATTCCACAAAATTTACTGTCAAAAATCTTTTTTTTTTATAGTTAATTTAAAATAAATATGACAGTTTTCTAACGTTCAATCAATTTCGCAGCAATGTTGTTTAGTTTTAAAACTTGTATATTTGTACGCATCAAATATATTTATACAATTTAATAAATATATTTTAAGTTAAAAGGACTTTTCTGAATCTACTTTGTAATAATTTAATCCATGTAACCCTCGGATTCAATCATAAAATCTTATCTCGACCATCACTACCAAAATTAGCATGTGCAACATAGTGTAGTCAGGAAATTGTTTTTTTAAACCTCGCCCGTCGTTGTAAATTCTTGCAACGGCTGCATTAGCATTCTGCCAATGCCAACAGCTAATTCTCTACCGTAAATAAATATCACACATAGTATGTTATACACACGTAAGTAGACCAAAATTGAAAGAAAACATGGAATACCTGTATCATGTTCTTAAAATATAAATACGAGGTACAATATTTTATTTCCTGTAATTTATTCAAAAACTGTCCATATTTAGAAAATGATATCATATAGAAAGAACCGTCGAAAAAGTTTTTTATAATTTGTGGGTTTATTTTTAAATATACTATTCCCAAACATCGTCCACAAACGAAGACATTGTTGTTCCTAACAGCTAAATGGAAACACTTTGTATAATCAATTTATAATCCGCTTCTCTCATTATTGTTCTCCCTATCTCTTTCTTTTATGAAAAGCGGGTAATTAAACGAAACAAGACAGTGATATTTTGACAAGACCGAACAAAGAATAGTATGCGAAATAAACAAATTTCGGCCGCCTTCTCATTGTGGGTTGAGTGCGTTGAACTCGGAAATCTGTTATTCAAAAGTAGTTCGGATTTAAATTGGTAATCAGCGGCTACAATACAAAATACACACGGATTTCTTTTAATGAAAATAATGAATTTTAAATCTAAATTGAAAAAGCATATTGTTTTAAATGCAATTACTTTTTGTTCATTTCTCTACTGAGTTCAAATGGGTAATAGTATGTAATACTTTAATAAATAATATATTCTCTAAACGACCACAGATGAAAAGGTTTATTAACTAATGTTTACGAAGCTTTCTTGCAATGGCGTACTGCTTATGTCCTTTTTAAACGTCTGGCGTACTGTGGCCAACAATTAGTGACGCAGATTGGCGAATCCTTTCATCACGATGACAAACAAGTCCCGCACTTCAGCATGGCGGCTACTTCTAGTGACGCAGGTAGCAGCACTAACTTCTGGGCCACAATAATATACAGCGTATGAAACGATAAGAAGATTCAATTAATGAACCAGCCCATTTAAATTGATATAGTTTGACAACTTTTTGATTATAATAATCGTATGTCCATGGTTATATTCTATAGACAATTATTATGCCGGAAGAAGTTGACCCATGGTTGATAAGTTATTGTTACAAAAAGTATAGCATTACAAAATATCGATAGATTTTGACTAGCGCCCATCACTATAGAGTCGTTGCACTATAGTGACTAATTTGAGTTTCATAGTGTTTGCTTTAAAGCCGACTGTGGTTTATTTTCGTAATGTTAGGCTCAAATGCTCTGATTGTTATAATGCAGAGCCATACCGAGCACTTATATTTATTATTATTTTGAAATACGTAACTTCATAATATTTACAAAAAACTAACTTTGTTACTTGTAACTTTGACTCTATGAAATTTTACATAAAATGATATAAAAGCATAGTCACATTAATACTATGTGCTAGAGAAACTCCTTACCTGGCCTCAAATTAAGAATTGCACCATGAGTACCAGAGCAGCAAAACTAGACCGAAACTAATTTAGAAAAGTTCGGGAATCGAACGTGGGAACTTTTTATCTGGAGTCCGTAGGGCTAACCGGGTTATGGATGGCATAAATTTACAAGTGCGTTGCGAGTTCAAAAAAAACAACTATTTTAACTAGCACAGTATAGTTACAAAAAATGCATAAATTTTTCTTCTCTTGGCTAATTGCCGGAAATAAATTAGTAAACATTTTCAGGGCAACTTATCTTCGATTGAACACGTCACGTAAAGATTTACGTTTTCATAAAATACAAAAATATTAATATCATCGAAAATAAATTTTTCTCTATTACAAATTCAAATTTTCAACATGGACTTAAGGAAATGATGTTTAGTATGCTAGTTTCAAAATTACATGATAGGCGTTTAATATGAAAATGTTAATTATCTCTCCGAGAGTGTATGAAAAGGTAGACGTATGTCGATTTAAAAAAGTAAACAATGTTCGCTTTTGTAAATTTTGTAAAATACGGCAGTAAGCTAGGAGAGTAAAGATACATACATCTGATATCTATCTTATTTTTTGTAAACGTTCCACGTGGCCTCTCTGTGTGCTACAATCTTTTATAGTTACGCAGAATTTCGTCTCGTGTCGACTTTCAATCTCGATCCGGATTTTGCGGGTATTTGTAGACGAACACAGTTCGTATTGGCTAGGTCGTGTTGGCAGCGCTATTACGCACACATAGAAACGTGATCGCAACGTATAGTTTATTGCGTGCCGTAGTATGAGCGCGTACGTGTCACCTTTACCACTACAGTGTGACGGTTTTTTTTAGCTCGTTCACTATAATAATATTTTGGTACGTATCCCAAATATTAATTTGGAAGTAACAGTTTGTAGCCTTCATTAATATAAACTAAAAGAAGTGTAGGTCCCACAACGCTCCCCTGAGGTATTCGCAGGTAATATATTCAGCGTTATTGAGATTCAATAGTCCACTGACGTCGTCAAGTTGCAAGTGTGTTACAAAACCAACCACTGTGTATTTTCCCGTATTATAGAAAGTGTCTAAACAAAACCACGCGGTAGCATAGCGACAGCAATGAGCACTTAGGTGTTAACCTAAAACAATGTTATTATTCCGCCTGTTGATTCTAGAAATATACTATCGCAGACTAAATTGATGATGTTCAAACTTTTATTACCAGTGACTTGCCTAACATCTGTGAATTAGCAACGCATTTAGGATAGTTGCAAGAGGACACTTATCGAAAACTTTTCTATTGTGTTTGAACATAATAGCGGCTGTAGAGATAACTCGAGTGACGTCATTATTAAATTCTCGTTTTTTTTGTTTTTGGCTCCTGAACAGGCTTGTTTTGTAATTGGCAGCTGGTAAAGATATCTTTGTTCAATGCTAAAACTAAAACTCCTGGCTGACAGCTAGTTTCGTGGATATTCATAAGTAACTCTATTTGCGTTAGCTGGGTCGAGACGACTTCGTGACGACGTGTTTAAAATGCCTTTACGACTGACGCTAATTTATACTTGTGGACTAGTTGCTATAGCAAAATGGTGTAATACTATTGAAAATATTGCGGAATAGGTACTTGAATTTCATTCGCAGTGGATAACATACAGTGTTATGGGGCAGATTAATATTATTTTTACTGTGTTCCGGTTTTGAAGGGTAGGGGTGCTGGTGAAAATTACAGGCACATGACGCTTGTTAACTTAAGTCTCAGATTGATGGACACAGTGGCAATGCCCGTCAGATCTTTGTGATTTGGAGCTCTGAGTGGCACTGCAACTGTTATAGAGTCGCGTTACTTAACACTAGGCGCACGACTAGCCGTAGCGCCATCTGTGAGGAATCTTTGTTATCATAATTCAATCTTTTTTTAGTGTTCTTTTAAATATGTCCATGAGTGTATGTAGTATAGCAGTAAAAGTAAAATTCCATTGATATATTTTGAATCTCATTTTCATTATTATTAATTTTCATTAATCTCATTTTCATTAATTTTCTCGATTATTCTTTATTTTTCAGAGATAGATTTTTTGATAGATAATGATTATTTAATTCACTACATGCGCACATATGAACGAAGGCCGTCTGTACCAATATTATAATGATTTATAAATGGTTTTCTTTGTAAATGTATGTAAACAATTCTTCACAAGTTATCATTAATAAAAACATCAAAAATATCTAAATACAGTATTATGATTCCAAAGCTTCAGAGGGAGTTATCCACTCTAACTTTCTTATCACACTATAAAGTTTTAAAATACGTCTACATAGTGTAGGGTAGGGTATATGTATACGTCCATATATAGGGTATAAGTCCACAAATATTGATCCAGAAACAAAGGCAATAACATAATATTTGTAGAGTTGGCAAGACAAAACGTATTATAGTTTAACCGACATTGAACGTCAAACGACTAATAGGGCCATTGACCGGACAACACACACAACGCCATACAGCTTGGCTAGGTCACGACAATAGCATACTATATCGGCTATAGAATAGATGTATCTTGGATCTCGACATACAGGGAAATTTCAAGGCCAAAACGGTAATTTAAATTATTTTCATCAGTAAAGCTCCCTGTAAAAGAATTCGTCCAGGGGGTACTGCCACCTTACCTACTCCAGCCGCCAAAAACTAACGTGAACAACACAACATACATGGGACTTGTCAACTTATGTCTCAGGGTATCGGGCGCAACGGCAGTGCCCCTCAGATCCCTGTAATTTATTGCTCTGAGTGTCACTACATCTGTTATGTACAGGCGAGTCGCTTACCACCAGCCCACGACTCGTTCATCCCGTTACTTAGAATTATAAAAAAAAATCATTAAAACCTATGTACAGAGTACTGCAATATATGGCTGGGAGACATGGACAATCGTAAAGAAAAACAGGGAGAGATTGGAGTCTTTTGAAATGTGGTGCTAGAAACAAATGGAAAAAATAAAATGGATTGAAAAGAAGACGAAGGAATTTTTTCTGAGTGTTCGATCTTTGTATTAATAATTATAACAAACTAGTGGAGTGATTGAGAAGAAGTCAAATGAGAAAGTTTTACAATTTTATATTTGTGGTTGTTTGCGTATGTGTAAAATATATGAAAATAAATAAAAAAAAATATATGAAAAAGATCTAAGTGAGCAGCTACAAAGAGGTTAAGGAGCTGGCTATGAACCATGAACAATGGATGAGACTAATCATAGGACCTGTAACAGGCGTGAAACTTTGATTTGTTTGAAAAAATAAATGTACGCGGACCTAAAGATCCTAAAAATAGTATCATTTTCAATGTGTAACATTTGCAAAAAAACTAAGAGTTATTGGTTTTTCATCATAAACTAACAGCCCACCAAATGACGGTTAATTATTTTTAATTAAAATACGAGAAGTGACGGTAAAGTACATTGAGTTTGTACAAAATGGCGCTTTTTCACTTGAACTGATTTGTTTGCGATAATGCCATACAATTCTCTTGAGATAACGATTTCCAGCGAATAAATATCAGACAAATAAATAATTCAAAAAATAAACTTAGCCGTAAAAAAGTGCTGTTCAAATATTATAGACCTACTTAAAATAAATTTGGTCCACGAGAAGATAAAGACTACAAAGTAAAAAAAAAATAGACACTCTGTAACCAGACATGACTTGCTTAATCCTTTATCCAACAAAAAAATTCTTCAGTCTAGCTCACCTTTTGTAAAACGAGACTTCAATGCTTTTATTTTGAACTTTGAGTCTTTAAACTTAGGAAATAAAGTCTTGAAATTTGAGTTGATATTGGAAAATCAAAATATTGAGTTCTAAACCAAACGATTAAGGCTTTAATTGCAACAACGGTTGCAAAACCTGCCTAGCCGCTATATCCAAAAACTTCGTAACAGATTTGAACCTTATTTCATTAACGTTAAAGTCGAGTATTCCTTGTAGGTTAGAAACGCAGAACGTCCTTTAGTGTATGAAGAAAACCGCCGAAATGCATCGGAAGGTCTATGAACTCAAGCAACCAAGGACAGCGCATTCCATTTTTAAATTTAAAGCTAGCGCGCCAATAGAAGGCAGGATCTAAATAGGCGGCCATCTTGCGGCGTCATTTTTGCGGGAAGATTTTTTAATTGAGCCTTTGGGGTCAGCCATAAATTACGTATTGCCGTGTGAATTTAATTTTGCTTTCAGAGAAGTGGTTTGGTAATTGCTGTTTTAATGAGGAAATTGAACTTTGCACGAATTTTAACTTGCATTGACATCTTTGAACTACACATTTGCAATTTTTGGTGAAGATTTTTAGGTACCAAATTCTTTTAGGAGAATATTTCATTATCTTAAAATAAACTCGTTCTGAATAGAATTTGGAACACATTAACAGAATTATCGTTACTATATTTGCATCGCGTAATATACGGGTCTACCCTAGTGCATTTTTGGGTTTCGCAAACTTTTTTCACCAGACAATGGCAACGTGTTATTCAGCCAGTAATTAGGGAGCGGTAATGAGATAGCTATATTCCTAATTGTAAGCATTTTGTTTCATTTCTTATTTTAATGAACTTAAAAATCGTAGTAACAGTCTTCAGAGGTAACCCGTATCTTGCGGTATTCTTCTTCTCGTGTAGATGTTTTTTATTTATTTTAGAATTATGTTGAGCAGTAGCTCTTGATTGTACTATCTGTTGCTGCTTTAAGATCTTCCATCGCGGAGGTGTTTGAGCAAGAGCAAGTGCTGCATGGACTGTTGGAGCACCGAAGTCACATTGAGTTAGATTAAGACCCCTAAACACACTTTTTTTATGTAACGGGACAAACAAGTCGTGCTTCTGGTGGTAAGCGACACTCCTGTCCATAGCAGTGCTAGTCAAGAGCTTTAAATCGCAAAGATCTGACTGGCGCTGCCCCTACGGCCGTTACCCTGCGACATAAGTTGATAAGTCACATGGTACTGTCATTTCACCAGCACCTTGTCCTTGAAAACAGGAACACAGTAACGCTCACATTTTTCTGATAAAATAGGCGTAGGACTAGGCCACCACCTTAGTAACCACTTAAAACAAAGGGTAGTCAACTATTGCTATCCAGGAGCTACTTTTAGTCAAATTATTACACTGTTAAGTGATTGCAACTTTGATAAATATACAACAGTGATTCTTATAATAGGTGATAGTACTAACATTAGTAAAAAAGAAGTAAATAGTAGCATTGACGTGTTCTTGAGAATTCATGAGAAGTGTGGGTGTAAATTCATACTAAGTGCATTCCCTTACTGCTCTAACCTAGACATCGCTCGTAATAAGTATATATACAACATAAATTCGCACATTCATAATTTGACTTGCCGTCATAGTGACGTTATATTTTGTTTTGATATTAATAAGTTCGTAAGGAACTTCAAACTTTTTGAGAATAATTTACTTTTACCCCTAAGGTATCTAAGACATATAGCTAGTTTGCTATCTTTTAATATTAAGGACGCTGTTATAGAAGATATAACACAGTCCCACGACAATGCTCCTACTTTAAGTAGCAACAGTATACTTTTTAATAAGCATAATTTAAACTGAAAAACACGACAACAGAAAAGTCTAATCGTTTCCATGTAGTACATCAAAATATTCAAGGCTTTTCTGGCAAAATATTAGAAATAAGTCTTTTTTTGCACGATATTTCCGTTGACGTGTTTTGTGTTACAGAACACTGGCTGAAAGATTACGAAGCCATTAACAATATAGAAAATTATGTAATAGTCAGTTCGTTCATAAGAAAGAGCTTAAGTAGAGGCGGATCCATGATTATTATTAAGCGTAACTTAAAATTTAAAGAGCGTAAGGATATCACAAATCTTTCTACTGAACGAACTATTGAGATTTCATGTGTGGAATTGGATCAGTTTGTCGTCTTATGTGTATACAGGCCCCCATCTGCTAATTTTAACGAGTTTGAATTAATTATGGAAGACAGTTTAAAGCGGATTTTTCCAACCAAAAAAAACGTAGTAATATGTGGAGATTTCAATGTAAACCTGTTGGAAAACTGTTCTACTTCTGTAAGACTCATTAATTTATTTCAAAGTTTTAACTTGATTAATCTTTTTTTAGAACCAACTCGCATTACTGCCTCCTCTTCTACTTGTATTGATAACATCTTTTGTAACACAGACGCAGTGTCTAAATCAATAATTAATTGCTTAAGATCTGACCATAGTGGCCAATTGGCTTCTTTTAATTGTAAAATGAGCAAGAAGGTAGACCAATTTCTCTGCAGACCGATTACCACAGAACGAATAATTAGATTTCAAAATAATATCGGCAGTAGTTTAAATTCCCTATCCCATATACCGGAGGATCCAAATACTTTATATAACACGATATTTGGTTTAATTAAAAATGAATTTGACAATATATTTAAATCGAAAACATTAACTTTCCATAGAGAGACTAAATTCAACGACTGGGCAACAGTAGGTATTCATAAGAGTAGGTCTCGTTTGTATGAGCTATATGCTATGAAAACTTATAATAATAATTCCAATTTTATAGAATATGTTAGAATTTATTCGAAAATATTTAAAAAAGTTTGTGTAGCTGCTAAGGTTAAGTTTCACAGCGACAAAATTAGACAATCGATAAATAAATCTAAAACTACTTGGAGCATAATAAATAAAGAGTCAGGCAGGGTTAAACTACACGATAGAGATATAGTTTTAGAATTAGACAGCAAACTTATAAAATCTAAAGATAAAGTAGCCCAAGCTTTTGAATCGTTCTTTTCGGAAATTGCTGTGAACACTACAAAATCATTAAATTCCTCCCCTTCACTTGCTATTGATCTCCTAAAGGAAAATGTTAACGTTTGTGGCAGTTTATTTAATTTTCGTCATGTTAATCCACAAGACATCATAAAAGCTTTTAAGTCAATACATGTTAAAAAAACTGAAGATCTCTGGGGCATATCAACTAAAGTTATAGACTCAGTTATTAATCTCATTTCCCCACAGTTAGCTGTAGCTTTCAATAGGTGCGTTGACGAAGGTGTTTTTCCCGATTTAATGAAATACAGCAAGGTTATTCCCTTATTCAAAAGCGGTAGGAAAGTTGATCCTAGCAACTATAGGCCCATTTCAATTTTACCAGCTTTAAGTAAAATATTCGAAAAGGTTATGCTAACTCAATTACTGTCCTTTTTCGGTAGGAATCATATTTTTCATAGTGAACAATACGGGTTTACTAGTGGTAGATCGACTAGCGATGCGGGGGTAGCGTTACTAAAACACATCTTTGATGCTTGGGAAAGGTCCCAGAACGCTATTGGTGTTTTCTGTGACCTCTCAAAGGCATTTGATTGCGTTGATCATAATACTCTTATTAGGAAGCTGGAACATTACGGTGTAAATGGCAAGGCGTCGAAACTTGTCTCGTCATATCTCAACGGTAGAATTCAGAAAGTAGACATAAATGGAGTAACTTCTTTGGGTTCTCCAGTAAAAATGGGTGTTCCGCAGGGCTCAATACTTGGACCTTTCTTATTTCTGATTTATATTAATGATCTGCCATTCTTTGTTAAGGACCATTGCGAAATAGTGTTGTTTGCTGATGACACATCCTTGATTTTTAAAACAGACAGACATGACATTAACCATGACCGTATTAATGATACCCTCTCTAAGGTAGTTTATTGGTTTAATGCTAATAATTTATTGCTTAATGCCAAGAAGACAAAATGTGTTAAATTTGAATTACCTAACGTAAAATCGACTAGTCCAAGCATAGAAATAAACGGAGAAAAGTTAGACCTTGTTAATAAAGCAGTCTTCTTGGGAGTGACCTTAGATAGTAAACTTCAGTGGCTTCCACATATATCGTCCCTGGCCAGCAGATTAAGCTCCGCTGCATACGCAGTCCGCAGAATACGTGAGCTTACCGATGTTAGTACTGCTAGACTAGTTTACTTTAGTTACTTCCATAGTATAATGTCCTACGGGATTCTCATGTGGGGTAAAGCGGCAGATATTCAAACCATATTTGTATTGCAAAAACGAGCGATTCGTTCTGTGTACCGTCTAGGCTCTCGGGTATCTCTCAGAGAAAAATTTAAGGAGACTGGTATCATGACTGTGGCATCGCAGTACATTTACTCAAATATTTTATATGCCCGTAAAAATATACATAATTTCAATAAGAAAGAAGATATCCATAACATTAACCTTAGAGCTAAGTCCAAACTCATGGTACCACGATTTCGTTTAACCAAGGTAAACAACTCTTTTATGGGGAACTGTATACGTTTTTACAATAAGATTCCGGAGCATATATTAAGTTTATCATTTCCTAAGTTTAAAAACTACATTAAAAATATTTTGATCGAAAAATCATATTACAAAATTGAAGACTACGTGTTAGATAAAGATGTATGGAAAGACGACATGGCTCCAGAATCCACACAAATTTGATTCAAAGTGTACTCCATAGCATTTAAGTTTATTTGAAAAGAGCAATCCCTAGAGTTTCTTGCTCGTTCTTCTCAGGGAGGTCAGCGTAGTGAACGAGCAGTAGCTTAAATGTGACGTTTTCAAGTGTAAATTTATTTTACCTATGGAATAAATAATCTTTGACTTTGACTTTGACTTTGACTTTGACATTGCTGCGGCAGAAATAGGTCGCACTGTCTCGCGTATAACCACGTGACTTCAATAAAAAAAAAAATGAAGAACTACAGTTTTATACCGAAAAAAGTATTAGCATTTTAAAACAACGATATCTCCGAAGTAAACCCAAAAATGCGTAGACCGTGAAGCCTAAAGTTCCCTCGAATCAGCGCGAATGCAAATGCGTTCGTGGAACGCGTGTGCGTGTCGCGCGGGCGCAACGCATGCGCCGTGACGGCTGACGATGACTGAGCCGAAATAATGATAGGTAATGCGAGTACCAAGCGTATATCATTTAACTACAAAGAAGTGCATCGTGGAGTAAATATAATTTTAAAAATATGAAACATAAATAATTAAGACGATTAATAAAGCTAACATTTCGTATTTATTATACACACTTTATCATATTAAGCGAAACAAATATAGTCAGAATATAAAATGGTAACATTTATACTTAAATAAACAAGAATTAGACTAAAATTAAGAATTAAATAGAAAGTACACGTTGTCGAAATTGCCTATATTAAAAATAATGGCCACAACACGTTCATTATAATTGTATATTCATTATTAATTTTGCTCTGGTGTGTGTTCTTAAAATCATTAATGAGTGAGAGAGATTCTCTGCCTAATTCTTTTTTATGATACCAAATCACAGGTTGAACAAGTCGTGCATCTGGTAGTAACCGGCACGCCTGCTCATAACAGTTGCAGTTTCACTGGAAGCTTTAAGTCACAAAGATCTGAGAAGCATGGTCACTGCTCCCGACAGACATAACTTGACAAGTCCCACCAGCCTATAAAAACTGAAACAATAATGCTCGTATTACTGCTTGGCGGCAGAAATAGATAAGGTGGCAGTACTTCCTTAGACGAACTTAGGTTTACCAACTTTACATATTTTGCAATTTGAAAGCTTAGAACTTTCTACAGTATTACCTAACTGTCGTAAAAGATGGGACGCACCGATACATGTTAATATAATGCTGATTGTATAGTGTCCACATTGCTTATTGCTGCTGTCACGCGTTCGACGATGGTGTAAACATTGTAAAGTATAGCATTTATAATGGTTGACATTTCATATGACAAGGTCTTAGGTCTCCACATTGCTGCAAATATATTAATATCAAAATACACGACATAACATTTAGACAGGTAAGGTATAAAAATACAATAAAAGCCTAAAAACTAGGATTAAATTATTTTAATAACATTGGGTCCCCGCGGTGAAGTGTCCAAAATGCTGCAGTATAGTCCTTTATATTTTATTTTTGGAATTTGAGCCGGAATAGTTGGAACTTCTCTTAGTCTTCATATTCGTGCTGAATTAGGTAATCCTGAATCATTAATTGATGGTGATCAAATTTATTACACTATTGCAACAGCTCATGCTTTCATTATATTTTTTTATAGTTATACGTATTATAATTGGTGGATTTGGAAATTGACTTCTACTTTTATTATTAGAAGCTCCTGATGTAGCTTTTCCACGAATAAATAATATAAGATTTTGACTTCTTCCCCTTTCTCTTACTCTTTTAATTACTATAAAAATTGTAGGAGCAGGAATTGGATGAATGGATGGAGTTTAGCCCCCACTTTCATCTAATATACCTCATGGAGGTAGATCTGTAGATGTAGCATTTGTTTCTCTACATTTAGCTGGTTCCCTTTTTGTATAGCTATGCTAATACGTTGGGCAGGGTAGCTGTCAGCCTTTCGGTTTCCCAGGCAGTCTACTATTTTTGAACAAAATTTTGTAAAAATGAGGGTCTGTCGAGATTCTGGTACTTATTACTTTTTAGTTTTTCCGCCAGCTCAGCTACGGAGCCAGCCCTTTGTTGGTGTGTTGGAGATGGGATGGGGCAAGTGTGTCGTACTACAAATTGGACATGAAATAACTTTTTCAGATCAAATATCGCCTTTATTTGCTTTTCTGAAATAAATCTTTTTTTTTGCGCTTTTTACAGGGCTTTGATCACGGTTGACTGAGAGGGTGTTGATCATCAACCAGTTATGTCTTTGAGTCTTTATTTAACGTAACTAAATTACTAAAGATTTTCACACCCTTATCAAATAAATGTGTTTACATAAGATGCATGACCCAATAACGCTATTGTGAAAATAAACAACCCTCAAAAGCTGCCTCCGCTGTACGCCCACGTGACGTGCTATGACGAAATATGACATATAAAAAGCCTACAGTGACGTACGCGAGCTGTAACTACGTATTTACGCAACGAGGGGAGTGCGGAAAAAATAGGGCTTATCGCTGAACAAAGAAACTAAAAAAAAACGTCACTAACTGGTATGTAAAAAAGGAACTTGTTGCTAGTCTGGAACATATTAATAGTAAACTATAATTCCCCCTGGGTTGTACTGTCAACAGCACATCTAGCTATATACTTTTGTTCTAATATCGCCTTCTATGCAACTTAACAAGATCTGTAAAAATGCGTGTGCAGGCGTAGTTTGATGTGCTGTCGTCTGTACTAATCTTTAGTGTACTCACTTTTTACGTAATGATTTTTCTGACCGCAATAATGTTTTTTTTTGTTTTTAATTAAACTGATTTTACAATTTGGAATAAAAAGATGAAAGTCCTCATGTGTTATAAGTGTGTTTTGAAAACCACTGACAACTCGTTTACGGGCATAGGCTAGTCACAGATGGCGCCATTATCGTTGGTGATATTATTACCTGTTTTGAAGTGTTGAGCCCTCCATAGATGTGACCAAACGTTCAATTGGTAATTTATTAAAATCTCACTGCGTCACATATTTCCAATATAAATTTTCCATAATATATATCCTATAGTAGTCACAAATTAAAGGAACGTAATGAATGGAGTCTCGTGCGCAGGTGTAAAATGTACCACGCTCTCTACGAAGCTACGGCTTCGTAGGCTTAGATTAAGCTACGCGACCGTAGCATAGATTCGTTGTCTAGTTACGACTACGCGTAGCATAGTTCGGTACTACGAGTGATCGTGTTTTGTATTGTAACAAATTTTTAAATTCCTAACGTACCTTATTCCTGGATAACGTTATTAACTCAGTGGAGAACGGTTCGTATCTAAGTTACGTATATTTGTGGTACGTGTGTTGTCGAAGGCGCTTCGGAAGAATGTTAAGTTGTCAAACCGCATTGGGTCAGCACGTCGAACTATCGCCTTAACCATCTCGTTTGAGGAGACCCGTGCTCACTTGTGGGATGAATGACTGGATGATAATAGCATATTCCTGATTTTAAACTTATCTAACTAAACATATATCTATAGTTCATTTTTCAGAATCAAAATTTCTTTTGTTAAATTTAAATTAAAAAAAACCCCGTACTGACCGTGTACTTTTACTTAATTACAACTAACTATGACGTCAAGACTGTTCCACATATGCTGCGTGTGACGTAGACGTAGTATTTTTATCCTTATCAACCGGCTACAAAAAAGAAGACTTCGTTTAATTTTTTTAACTGCCTCCGTGGCCGAACGGTTACCATGCTGGACTGCCACGCAGAGGTCCCAGGTTCCATTCCCGGGCCGGGAGAAATATTTCTATGATTTACATTTATTTATCTCGTGGGTTTGGGTGTAATTTGTGGTTGTCTATGTGTGTGTCCATGGCACCCGCGACAAAGGGTTTCCCTAGTGCGGGGCTATGTTATTATTAAAAATTATTTCCAAATTAGTCGTCAACATTGTTTCGCGTTTTATCATAGGATACCGTTATAAGAGCGACAGGCAACTGTCCTAAAGGGAGGCTAACTACCCCTATAATTACCGTATACGACCATCTGTTAATGACACTTTTCATAGTTTGATCACTATCGAAAATATATATTAATATATGTGTTGAGACTAGATAGAATAGAGTGAACTATGATGCGTTTAACGATGTTGTTTAAAAGAGGTAGTGATCGCGGGTTCAATTTCCGGTAGGACCAATTTGGGGAATGAACTTTATTAAATTTATTCTGTTCTGGGTGTTCTGGATAAATGAACCAAAAATCGAATCGTGATGCGTCACCTACGAGGCGGTAACACTGGGCGATTCTAGCCGCACCCAGCTGATCATTGACACAATGGATCAGGGTTCACAATGGCACGAATTTTTCACAAACTAATTTTTAGCTTCTCACAGTAAACAGCAGAAAACTCCTTGTGAAAGCGTTCGTTCTGGGAAGTACTGCCATCTTACCTGTTTCTGCCGCCAGCATTGTCAGCATTACTGTGTTCCAGTTTTGAAGTGTAAACCCGTTTTGAAGGGTAAGGGTGCTGGTAAAATTACAGGCACATAGGACTTGTCAAATTATGTCTCTGGACGACGGGCGCAGTGGCAGAGTCCCTCATATCTTTATGTTTAAAGCTCTGAGGGGCAGTGCAACTGTTATGGACAGACGTCGCTTACCACCAGGCGCACGATTTGTTTATCCCGTCACTCGGTATTGTAAAGAAAAGGTGGTTTATCTAAAACCAGGACAAATTGCAGGTCTGACAATGATAACTGGTTTGTAAATCCAACAAAGCTGCAGCAGTGGAAATTCTGGATGCGTAAGTACCACAAAAGAAACTCCCCGTTAAGATGCTGTCAGTTCGCCTCATTGACGCCTCCGGTGACTAGAGGGCAGACAGCTGATTCAGCGAAAGAATAAATTTCTATCCAAATTAACTATCCAACGACGTAACTTCGCCTGGCATCTGGGTACGATACCTTAGTGTAAGGTTTTAAATTCTTTAGTTCCATATGGGGTTATTTTTAAAATACAACAATCTCACAGAACTTTATCGCTATAATCATAAGCAACAACATTTGTTGAATGAGTTTTTACAAAACATAATCAATTTACCAAAACCCACCCTTCGTTTTGCATAGAGTTATCGCGATCTATTTAAATACACACATCAAAAGTGTATAGGGATCATAGTATTTTTTTACATATTTGTTTACCCTATCAAAATTGAAATAAAAATGGCTATATAAATTTATTAATAATAATGGTAATAATTAAAAAAAAATGGTATTGTCTAGGCTGAACTATCCATATATATCACGGTATATATATATATATATATATAACGCTGTATATAGGTTATCTCAAAAAAAGCTCGAAAAAATTGATATAAAAGTATGTAATAATAAAATCTATTAAAATTACATTGTTTTCAATAATTATTCCGCATTTTCAAGAAGTAAAATAAATAAAACAAGCTGAGTCTTGATAGTCACGTTGTGAGTTCGGAACTATAGTCGAGTGTCAACTGTTAGTTTCGCCAAGAACATATAGATGGCGTTGTTATAATTTTACGAAATAAACATCGCTTATTTTTATTTAACGATAAATTATTTACTATGTGCTATTAAATAAAAAATAAACAAAATATTGAAGAGACATATATAAATAATATTGTTTCCATTGCATCCGTGTACTATTTTAAGATTGCTAAATTTGACATAAGAGCAATATTACTTTAATGTTAAAGTCGCGTCATAGTACGAACTGAGTGAATGAATAGTCACAAAGCTGCCAATAAAACGTCATAGTTGTAACATTACAATAAGCTTACTTCAAGCGCGTTATGGTACGAAAAGTCAATGTAAGGTTAAATATTGCTGTAAGAGGTTGTGACAGTGTGAAATTTTCAATCTGAACTAAACTTATTCTTTTGAGGATTCCTATATATAGGTATATTACAATAACAACATTCAACGTCCACATTAATGTCATTCATAGAACTAAATGAACCAATCAAAAACATCTTGAACAATCGCATCCTGTTCTCACCGACAAGTATGTGCAAGTATATAGTTATGTGTGTTCGACGTACAAAAAAACGGGGTAATAATAGTCCGCCGCCGGTATTGAGGTCAAGGTGGATGCATTTGTGCAACTTTCGAAACCTCCCCCCCTTTCGGCCTCCCCATGCGTCTGCGCGCGTCTGCATTCTGCATCTTTTTACTTGACTATTTAGTAGCCTCGTTTGTTTTCGTGAAGCTGATTTTTTTTCAATTCAGATTGGGTTTGAGATAAATGCGTCTCACTACAGACCACTGTGTCTCGCATAAGTAGGGTGTAAATAGTTCCACTATTTTGAAATGTCTGTGCTAATATCCTAAATGAGAATGTCTGGTGCGTTTTGACGCCTAAATCGCTAAACCAATTTTGATGAATTTGAAAATAAATTTTAAAGGGGTGAAATTTTGTTTGGAGAACCAATAAAACTATGAAAATTAGTACGAGTATAGTACAGTAGACTATTCGAATTACGTATTCCTGTGTATAAATTGCTATGCAATAAAAAGTAATAATGATTCTAGATTAAGAATGTGTTTGGAGTTTGAAACATAAATAAAAGTTATTTATAATGAAATCGCCAAGGAATCGAACTTGAGACCTCCTGCATAGCAAAACAGGCGTCGAGGTCGACTGCGCACACGCAGTTTATCCTTGCGACGAGCAAGCTTTGTTATTTATAGTGCGCCTGCGTTATAAACATTCCATTTTCGCTTTTTGGGGTTCCGTAGTGTGAATTATAACAAAGTTTTATTTTACTCGTATTTCTGTTTTTATTTACTATCCCTGCTTTAGCACGATGATAAATGGAAGTAACTTAAAATTTTTGGAAATACATATTAATTACAATATTCAAACTTTCATATTCTACGTTTTAATATAAGTTTTTTATATGATTGCAAGTGACGGGACGAACAAGTCATGAACCTGGTGGTAAGCGACACGCCTGTCCATAACATTTGCAGTGCCGTTCAGAACTTTAAATCGCTACGGTCTGAGGCCACACACTGCCACTGCGCTCGATACCCTGAGATATAAGTTGACAAGTCCATGTGCTTGTAATTCCACTTAAACCCTTACCCTTCAAAAGCGGAACGCAGTAATGCTCATATTACTGCTTGGCGGCAGAAAAAGTAAAGTGGCAGCACTTCCCTGGAGGAACTCTCTCACAAGGAGCTCTAATACTACTTAAGTATAAGTAATTCATTTTCGTCAAAGTCGTCTGTGGTTCGGCGGTTAATACTGTTGTCCCTGGATGAGGAGGTCCCGGGTGTGGTTCCTCATAGTAAGTTTAAATTTGTAACCAGGTAATTAGTATAGTTATCTCGCACTATTATTAACCAATTTCGGAAAAAGGAGGAGGTTTTCAATACGATTGTGTTTTTTATGTATGATACGCGATAAATCTGGTAATTGTCAATCGATTTTGATTTTGGTAAAAAGAGGGTACTTCAGTATTGACCCCATTAAAATTTGACAGAAATATTCCACCTCTAAGGGTGGTAAACTAGGGGATGAATCCGGTTCCGCGCACTTTCAGGTAAGCGACTCCAATAAAACTTGGCAAATAAATGTAATTCATCGAAAATTTAGGTTCTTTTTTTATGAAAAGGTTATAATTATAATTATAAAGAGGTTCATCTTTAAGCAGGTCCCGGTGGGAATTGAACTCGGATTTTTTTAAGTATCGGAGCTCCCCCGCATATTATACCGAACCCTTATAAAGGTACAACTCAACCTTACGCGGGTTTATTACGGCCATTCAGGAAGGCCATTCGTCCTAACTTAATAATATGTAAATGTTAAGACCAAGGTTTCTACAGTTGTTTTTCATTAGGTCTGTAATAATTGTTTTTTAACTACCAATCAGTTATACCTGTTTGGTTTGTTATTTAAGTTCAATAAATAGTTTTTTTGTTAAATTCGAAATAAATATGTTGTTATTTCTGTATCGATACCTTTTTTTATGATACTAAGTCACGGGACGAACAAGTCGTGCGCCTGATGGTAAACGACACGCCTGTCTATTACAGTTGCAGTGCCACTGAGAGCTTTAAATCACAAAGATCTGAGGTGCACTGCTTCTGCGCCCGTCGCCCTGAGACATAAGTTGAAAAGTTTCATGTGTCTGTAATTTCACCAGTATTCTCACCCTTCAAAACCGGAAGTAAGGCTCACATTATTGCTTGGCGATAGAAATAGGTAAGGTGACAGTACTCTCCTGGATGAACTCCTTCACAAGAAGCTCTACTGCTATTTCCAGTGAACACTACGTCAACTTAATTTTTTTGGTAATTTTCTGTTATTTTTGTAAAGAAACATATCTAGTTACGAATATTATGCTCCCCGAATTTTGTGAAAAGAAAAAACAAAATTCCAAGAAAAAAAGCAAAACGTATTGCATTGCAAGCAAGCGGATGGCTGTGGTCTCTGCGTACACTTATGAGAAAAAGGCGCAAAAGTTTACTTACGTAAAATTTAAAACTTAGTCTTTCGGAGCCTCACTAACACGTTCGTGAACAGTAACAGCGTTCTATTATTGAACGTAGTTGAGGAGTTGAATAATCTGTACTATCATGGTGGCAGCATCAGACCAAAGTTACCATAATATTGTAATGTCATCGAATTCCCATAGCATCCCAAATATCAAATCGATCAGATAAACAGAAGTATAACAACACATTCTCAATCCATGACACCACTTGGAGTCGCAAATTGGGTTCAAACAGAAGTCCACGCATACCTATGGAGTCACAACTAAGTACAATATACTACTTTAATGTTAAATATTCTGGTTGGATATGTTTAAACTTGTGATTTAAAAAGAAAATAAGACTTGTACACTTACTGCGGTTAGAGCGAGCGATCTTTAAACAACAACAATACAAGATATTTATACGCTGAAAAATATAGTTAACAATGCAGGTCTTACGGTATATTATATCAGATCGTGCATTTCACCAAAATTAGCTAACTGTAAAAATAGCTGTATGTATGAAATAATTAAATAAAAAAAATAAAAAGTAAAAGATATGATACACAGTAGTTAAATTGTACATTTTGTGATATCGAGTAAAATATCATCAATGAATAATTAACATATTATGCAATATCATTTTAAATACTCTGCAAATCAATTCTTTAACCGGATACTTCCGGTAATTTATTAAATAATTTCAGTGCTAATACGAACATCGTTCTATTGTGAAATTCCAAATTACGGCGTTGTTTGGGCCGTATTTCTATTTTATCCCTTGTGTTTCTAGAATATCTAGTTTTGACTGTATTAAAGTTGCCTAGGTTTTGTTTTCAGCTGAACTGATGTTCATCAATAGCTAAGAACCACTCTGATTAAATCAAATAAAAATAAGTTGTTTGGGAGCTCGACATACCTTTGTAGGTTTCAAACTTATAACTCCCAACGTTTTGCGTTAAAAAACTGTGAACAGTCTGAACAATAAATGTCACAGATAATATTTTTGCTAAGTCCACAAGATTATGAATAAAAACTGGCAGTTATTTGTTTATGTTTTAGCGGTAGTAGTCAACGCCGTCGCGGGCACAGCTACTTTGAATAATAAGAGAAACAGAAAACAAAATGGCGCAAAAAGAAAGTGCGTCAAGAAAGAAAAGAGTATAAAACAGGCTGCAACGAGAGCATCCCCATTCAAAGCGCATGTATTAGTCAGGTGCTTCAAAACGTGTATGATAGTTTTGAGCTATGCTATAGATTTTTATATGATTACATTACATTAAAACCTAGAGTAGCTGACAGGTACAACGGTTGCTTCGACGGATGAAATTCCAATAGCAGTGTACACGCCGTAGTTGCGTTGTTTTAAACAATGTCGAAATTGAAAGCTAAATAGTTAAGGCATGTATTTAAATGATCTTTTTAAATTTGCAAAAGCAGCAGACAAAAAAATCTAAACGGTCGTCTCTTTTTAGTAATTGATCCTCTTTCTCTGAGACTTAAAATAAATAAAATCGATGCATATTTTAATCTTTTCTGAGCTACGCAAAAAATGTTTGTTACGTAAATTAACTTTCATAGTTTTCTGTTGGGCCTCAAAACTGAGACAAAGGTGCATTAACAATAAAATTTAGATACTTATTTTTAAAACTAAGTAAAAGTTGGTTATATTTGTTATACTAATACTTATTATTTATAATACAATTTGACCTGAAAACATGTTCGGAAACATAAGCAATTTGGCTTCTGGAACTTGCCGGCCGCTGCCACAGAACGCTCGCTTCGCTCGTTCGGCTCGTGCTGCTTTTTTTTCATATACTAACCTAACCTAATCCACTGAATGGAGGGCGCAACCAAGCAATCAAGATTTGTTAGGAGATTAATTTCAAAAGATATACTGGTTATAAATGTCATCAATCTTTAAAAAAAAGGACCAATGACAAAATAAAGAGGATCTAATATTATTTTTTAACACCAAATATTAATTTAGTATGCTTAAACATAATAACAGTATTACCTTGAATACAGTTTGTTTATAATTTATCCCTAGATCAACTAATATAGATGGAACAATTTATTTAAAACAGTCCACATTTACGATAGATCAATTATTTCTATTGAGCATCAAATAATGTTATCTCTGTAGTTAAAAAACCTTTAAGACTTTGAAACTTTTTGAACTAAATAACATTAAAGCATTCTTTCTGTTTCTGTCTTCAGGCGTAAAACTCATCTCTTCATAGCGCTCAAGTAATACAAGGAAAAGTGAACAAGCGCCGGCTTACTCAGACAACCTTGAGACTGCACTTAGGGCAGTGCGTTTCGCGTACGCATACGTCTGCCTACGCTATTATTCAAGGGCTATCTCACTGTGGAATGTATGCATACCCGCAACTAACGACTCTATTAGTTAAGGCTTAAGAATGACAAGTTTATAAGCCGGCTGATTGTTTTACTCGAGCATTTTTTTGTCAGAATATTCTGTTCATTTTTACTTTGATGTGTAAGCTAGGGGTACAATTTTCAAATTACTACTATATCTATAGTATATAATATAGTTGAGCATTGAAAAGGAAGGTTATTTAGGGCAATTGCATGATGACCAGCGGTTAGTAATGTGGTTACTACTTGAGGTCTCAGTTTCGATTCCCAGTAAGACCAATTTGGGATCTGAACTTTTCTAAATTGATTGGTCTTTAATCGGAACTAATTTCATTGCGCTGGTGTTCATATTTTTTTCATAATACCAAGTAACATGTAATGTGTAATACAAGTAAGCGACTCGCCTATCCATATCAATTGCTGTGGCACTACGCCTGTCACCCTGAGACATAAGCTGACAAGTGCCATGTGCCTATAATTGCACCAGCACCCTTACCCGTCAAAATCGGAACACAGTAACCATTGACTTACAATTATATGGACGTCGGGTCCGCGCTAAAAAGTGTCCGAACTTATAGGGCGTTAAAATCGTATACAGAGCGTCATTCACGCTTTAGTCTTCGTTTGTTCGACTGACAGCGAAGCAAGCAAAATTAGACAGTACTGCGATGACATTACAATTTAAATTCAACGTTTTAGCTATTTCATATTCCTTTACATGTCACTACGTTTAAATAGGTTGACTTGGGACATTTTTGTCGTGGTTTTTGTATTAGACCCGTCGTCCATTTATTTGTAAGTCAATGACAGTAACGCTCTCATTACTGCTTGGCATTAGTTCTGGATAAAACAGTCCTTACTTAAAAATATGAAATTATTTTTTACTTTCATTTTCAAATGTACTTCTAATTGGCAAATAGGAGTTGTTTAAATGTCTAATAAAGTTTAACCTATACATAAATTATAATAATCTTTCACGGGAACTGAATAATAAGTTTTTCAGCTATTCTGAATAAATCCACTTTTTGGGTTAATACACTATTGTACTCGTATTAGCAGTGCGAAATGTTACAATTACCAAATTACGTTTTTTTTGAAACAGCGTGTATTAAAGAGGCGATTTAAGTGAAGTATTTTTTTCCTAGCAAAATAAATACAATGAGACTAAAAACACTAACAGCAATAAAGCAAGCGGCACTGCGGCGTTGCCGCATTAGCCGGACCGGGCGGCCTTCGCACCGCGGAAGCCAGAACAACCTTTCTTAGATCCATGTCTCGAATTGTATTCATCTTTTTACTGCAGCTTCATTGATTTTTATATGTATTTTTAATAAATAAATTTGCATGGAATTTTTTTTCTTTGTGTTGTTATTGAAAATATTACAACGATTCTCTAAACCTAGTGTTCACTGTCTAATTTCCGTGGCAAATTTTACCATTTTGTTTATTTAGGAACTTTTGCACAATGCACATGCCAGGCCCATCGTATCCTAAACGATAGCTTACATATCTGGGCGGCATTGCTGGAGAGCCGATTCAATAAATAGTAACAGTCTTTTTGGCTGTTTCTATTTGCAGGTCTAGCATCAACGCCGCCCTCCGTTGCTCGTACCGAACATATTCCAGTAACAACTGATATGCATCTTCCACCATTTAAGTATACAACTTAAACTTAACATGACATATTGTTTCAAAGATGACGTCATCAAAATGCCCCGACTTTCGACACATCTCACTGCAGGACGTTCCATGTTCTTGTAACCATTTCTAGGCCATCATTCGATTATTATTTTATTGGCCTACCTAGCTCCATTTGATGTTCTATACTTTGGACCTTAGATTGAAACGCTTGCTAACACTGGACACTCCAGTAGCAGTAGAACTCCAGCTCTAAGTCAAAGTCATATAATCTTTATTTCATAGGCAAGCAAATTACACTTGAGATACATTCATTCGTAAGGCAGATTCCCCTTAGAAAAATAAGCAAGAAACTCTAATGCTCTCTCTTCGCAAATATACTTTTAAATACTATATATTTCAATTTAAACATCTTAGATCGAGACTACCTGCAAGTGCTAAACGGGTCACTACCACGGATTTTTGTCATCCAAGTATGCAGAAGCTGTATAATAACCCTTTAGTATAAAGTTTTTGTTTCTCTATAGTTTTAAACATCGCAAATGGCAAATTTTTAATATCAACCGGAATCGTATTATAGATACTTTCGTTCGTCCAGAGAAGTACTGCCACCAAACCTATATCTGCCGCCAAGCAGTGACGTGAGTATTGCTTGGTTCCAATTTTCAAGAGTGTCAGTGAAATTACTGGCATATCGGACTTGTCAACTTTATGTCGTAGTGACGGGCGCAGCGGCAGTGTCCCGCAAATCTTCGCGATTTGAAGCTTTGATTGGCACTGTAACTGTTAAGGCGTGTCCCGGTACTTGAAGTAGTAGGGTTGTCGTTGAATTATAAGCTTGAGCCTTATTATCGGTCGCTTTTATAAATTTGTTATAAACTTTCTAGCACTATTTAGTACTAAACAGAAAGTACAATCTACTAGACATTGCAAGAAGTTAGCCCAAAATTTCCATACAACCGCACGCAATGGCCTTTGCCCTTTTCAGCGCTTCTGAAAACTACAATTGACATGTTTTGTCTCGTTCACACGTCGACATCAGATACGGCTCAAGGAGAGGTCGTCGCACTCATTCAATGACACGTTTTTATTGAGACTGCGATGACTCCTTAGATTAACTATTTGTTTTCGAAGAAAAGTTCGTTTTTCATTTACAAAGGCTATAGGTTTTAAATGTCAACGTTGTTTGTACCAACATAAAGTCCAAAACAGACCAGATGGTTCACGATTTTTATTTACATATACGGCCACAATCTCACTCTGGTCTTGAATAGCCCAAAATTGTCGAGTAACGTGGATAGGGTAATCCATTCCTTTGCCGTATGCATTAGGAAGAAGAAACAAAGCGCTTCGTGCGAATGGGTGTTATACCAACGACATAAGAGTGGAGTGTGCCGGATTTTCTAGTCGACTGAACGGTGGAGCTAAATTCAAAAGTTCTTGCGTACTCTCTCCTTCTTCATATCGTACCGATGGCATTCAAGTACATTATTGCAGCCCAGAAGTTATTACTGCTACTTACGTTACTAGTGGTAACCGCTATGCTGAAGTGTGGGACATGTTGGCCATCGTGATGTAAGATTTTGCCAATCGGCGTAACGTCCTCGCTGATTGATTGATCAGGAAAACATACCCGCTCACGCGATGCGTTCATCCTACCGCAAAATGGCGGCTATTTGGTTTCGCAAATTAGAAAAGGATTCAGTTTAAATACAAGTTTTTAAAAATAAAACTTATAATTCTGCATTGACAAATAAATACCCTCCGTACTACAATAAAAACATCTCAAATAAAATGCAGTAATACACCGCAAATCCTGCACTTAAAAAGCACTAATGAAATTTTTGGTGTACTTGGGTAAATATGATAATATTCCGTTTGAGTGGTTCTAATGTTTACCATGAAATTACTCCTTAAAGTATAGTTTATAAACACTTATATTCAGGGTAAACTTAAAAAACGCTACTTACGGTATGTTTTCAATAAATAAACACCGACATCACCAGCCCAAACAATAACACACACGATTGTCGTGACGTATTTTTGAAGTTGTTTATTTTTTTTAAATGACAGACCCAGGCATTAAAACCTTTATGGTTTGCTAGAGTAGTTACCGAAATAGCAATTAGTATTAGTTCTTTTACCTGTTATAACTTCGATATCCGATAAATCGGTATAAAATCATCACCGGCACCTCTAGGTGTGATATGCTTCCAGAGACGTATGAATCGCGTGAGCGGTTATGCCATTGCAAGAAGACTCCTTTCGTGCACACTCTACGAAATATGTCCAATACAAAACCGAAAAACAGGCCACTTTAATGCAATACTTGAGATTTAGTGCCTTCATCTCTACTAAATAGTCGTTGTTTATAAGTAACTTCTCGTTATAAAATTACAGACCGAATTCGTCAATTTGATTGCATCTGACTTGTTATCTATGTTCCGGTTTTGAAGGATAAGGGTACTGGTGAAATTACAAGGCACATGGGACTTTTCAATTTATGTCTCAGGGCGCAGAGGCAATGCACCTCAGATCTTTGAAGCTCTGAGTGGCGTTACAACTGTTATGGACAGGCGTGTCGCTTACCATCAGGCGCACGACTAGTTCGTCTCATCAATAAGAATCATTAAAAAACAATTAAAAATTCAAGTTTTTTTTTTCAATTTTTTTCAGCATTGCTGTTGCGATTTAAACAATTAAGAGATTTGTAAAGCTCAATGAGAATATAATAAAATTTGCTACTGTGGTGTATCGACATCTGCTTGTCGGTTTTCTATCGGATATATCGAGGAGTGTGCGCAGGTACTTTTCATTTTAGTTCCATCCTCACCGTTCCTCCTTCGTTCGTCTAGAAGGTCCGGAACACTCCTTCCTTATGTCGTTGATTTACCACCTATTCGCACTAAGCGCTTTGCTTCCTCCTTTCTGATGCGTACGGCAAAGGAATAGAATACTCTAATATCTGTGTTTTCCGAAAAGTGCAATTGGGGGCTATTCAAGGCTAGAGTGAATATATATTTTTTAGGCAAACGTCCCGTCGTCGGTCACATCGTCGCTTAACATCAGGTGAGATTGTGGCCAATCATACGTCTATTATATATATAAAAAAATACACAGTGTAGTACAAAAATATTTTTTTTTCATACATCAAGTGATGGGACGAAAATGTCGAGCGCCTTCTACAAGATTCGTATTATATTATATAGTCAGGATTAACTCTTTACACACCTAACTACTAGGCATGGGTGTTCTCAAAGGAGAAAGTTTAGACCATCGTCCGCCATATTGGACCAACAGGGGTTGGATTGAACTCGTTTTCCAAGGATCTTCCTTCGACGTACAAGTTACATCACGATGTTTTTCTACACCGATATTGCAATGAAACTTTCAATAAGCTAATAAACTTCATGTTTGCAGTTAATGCGAGAAGTCGTTAACCGAGACCTTACCTGATGATGATGAGGAAAAATTCAAAAAACTATTTATTTTTTCGAAGTAGTTAAAAATGGAATGTAATTGAATATAACTTCTTTGTTATTTTTTTTATAATACCGAGTAACAAGACGAACAAGTTGTGGGTAAGCGACACGCTTGTTCATAACAATTGCAGTGCCACTCAGAGCCTTAAACCGCAAAGATCTGAGGTGCATTGCCTCTACGCCCATCACCCTTAGACATAAGTTGAAAAGTCCTATATGCCTGTAATTTTACCAGCACCCTTACCCTTCAAAACCGGAACATAGCAGTCTCAACAATTAGAGATGCAGTCAAATTGACCAATTTAGGCTGTAATGATATAATGAGAAGTTACTTAATAACAACGACTATCTCGTAGTCGTCAGTTAGTATTCTTGCCATTGATCAATCACCAACAGAAAAGCATTTAGTAGAAGGGCACTGCCACTGCGGCTGTCACCCTAGGCATAAGTTGACAAGTCCCATGTGCCTGTAATTTCACCAACACCCCTACCCCTTCCCGGGACGAAATCTTTCCACAAGGAGCCCTTCTGCTACCAAAATTATTTTTCTTTTATATATTGTTTTATTCTTCCATTAAACATATTAAAATGTTATTCACAAGCAATTATAAGTAGTATACACGCCGCCATTGAATTGTAACTCTATATGCCACACGCAAAGATCTCTTATCTCTGTCACTCACTTAAAAAGAGACAGGGAAAGCAATACGACTACTTGCATTGCAGTAACTTTGTTTGACCGTTGTCTCGTCTTAGCCCTCGTCCCTTGTTTTCAATTTGTACATAATTTCGCGTGGTTGGAAAGACATTACCTATAGTACAAAACGCTCTGAAAAAAAGCAAAACTATTGTATCTTTAACACATTGTACGGCCCACTGCTGGGCATGGGCTTCCTTTAAATAGGATTCAAGCTATAAGCGTAATTGGTGATATAACACGTTTTCCGACTGTTGTGGACCTTCGCTAGAGGTATTAGAAACAAATCAAAGTTAAAAAATCATTTACTCCATAGCTAATATAAATTTACACTTGAAAACGTATTTTTTAAGCTCATTCACTGTGCTGACTTCCCTGAGAAGAACGTTCAAGAAACTCTAGGGGTTTCTACTCTTTTTCGTAGGGATAGATACTCTTTTCAAATTACTTTATGAGTCTAAACAACCTGACATGGCTTTGGTTGATTCCGCAAAACATTGAAACTGTTGAATCAATCACTTTGAAAGACAAATATAGTAAAATTGAGGATATGCACTAATTACTATACGGTATGAAAACACGAGACTTCAAAATTTTCACGGCAGAAATAAAAACACAAACACACCTCGAAATTTTACAAGAAAACCGCTGTATGAAATAGGTACTTATACCAATGTTTTTTTTAATATCAACTTATATAAATAGAACACGTATAGTATATACATTTTTCAAATGGTTTTAATTTCACTTGTAAAAAAATAATTCTTAAATGAAGCCAGTGTCCCTACCGCTCGACCCAAGCAAAATAAACCTTATTAGTACGGGAAAACGTTTAATTCGAGCCGAGGTAGTACCGACTCTAAAATGCTATGGAATATACTCTGAGTCAAATTAGTGTAGAATCTAGACCCATTTCAGAAGAAGATCATTCCGATATCTTTCTACATTCGTTTGTAATAACCCTCCATATCAACCTCTTCGTTATACGGGAAGGGCGCTATGACTTGAGTAAGCAAGCCCGCACAGAGACCTTCTCAGTCAGGTCCTGAACCCAGATCAGCCCGTTTACACGGACTTCATCCGGTTCTGAAAAGGCTTGTGCCTTGGGTGAGCTGCACCGGGTGCACGTACAGCGTCCTCCCTATTATCCAGATAGGTACCGG
Source organism: Hyposmocoma kahamanoa (assembly GCF_003589595.1). Lineage (NCBI taxonomy): Eukaryota > Metazoa > Arthropoda > Insecta > Lepidoptera > Cosmopterigidae > Hyposmocoma > Hyposmocoma kahamanoa. Next base: position 339,523 of record NW_020653685.1, on the reverse strand, counting down.
AGCTGTTGGCACGCTCAATTCCCAAGAAGAAGTTCAGAAGAAGTTTCTAGAAATTAATGTCATATCTCCTCATAGGACCTCTCCTCTGTAACTGAACTACCATGATTCGCCAAACATTATTTCGAATTCATATTGCTTAAGAAGATGCAGAGACCAAAACGCGTGCTCAGCAATTTTATGGTAACAAGATTACATTCCCACGGGGTTTGTAGATATCAACTAAACGTTGAAGTATTTTAAGCCCTAAGAATTTGTCACGTTTCCTAGAGTACAGTCAACACTTAAAAGGCTGATTTCTATATTCATGGACACATTTAAAGGAACGCCAAAAAAGGTTTTTTTCTATCCATCACCCTGAGACTTAAGTTCACAAATATGAACGTAATTTCACCAGCAGCATGACCCTTCAAAACCGAAACGCAATAATGCTTACATTACTGCTTGGCGGCAAACATAGGAAACGTGACAGTACTTCCCTGGACGAAGTGATTCACAATGTAGCGGTAAACGCTACAATATGATGAAAGTGGTGAAATTACAGGCACATGGGAGTGGTCAATTTATGTTACAGAGTGACAGGCGCCGTGGCAGTGCCCTTCAGATCTTTTTGATTTAAAGCAATGAGTAGCACTACAACTGTTCTGGATAGGCGTGTCGCTTACCAACAGGCGGACTTGTTCTTCCCATTACTGGACGAAACTAACCATAATAAAATATATATATGTTGTATTATGATGACAACAATGAATCGAATAGATCTCAAAAGATAGTTAAAGTTATTCTTTTTTCAAATTGACACTAAAGAATTTATTGGACAATTAGTTACAGGTAAAGAACAATAAAAGCTTCAATACTAGAAATTAAAACTAGGGTTAAATTATATGAATAAAATTGGACCCTCGGGGTAACAGTCCCCCTTTCCAAATTATACTCACTGGTATTATGTGGCCAGTGGTTGAAATAAACTTTGTTGTCATTTTAAAGTACCTTTAAATGCGCGCATGAGAATGGACTGCAAATGAGTTTTCAAACTAACACCTCTATTCTTTATTCAAGATTAGATGTTCTTTGTAAAGAATTAATTCTGTAAAGGCTGAATAACGCCGAAACACCACATTAAGACTACTATAGCCGCACAAAGCTTATTTACAATTATTTTGAGATAAATTTTATATAATAATAATTGTTTATTTTTTTACAACGCCAAAAGGTTGCACTAATGTAATGAAAAATTCTTAGAAAAGAAAGAACAACATCCTGTTTTTACGACGGAACGGAAAACATTTCTAGAGAATAGACAAAGGCAGTGTTGACATAGAGGCTTTGATTTCAATATAAATACTTTTTTTTAAACCCAGAGCAAAAAACATAAAATTCAAAACATCTTTCCCATCATTTTTGTATTCAATAATAATGTGACCAAATAAGAAAAAAATTTTTAGAGAAGCTTGGCAAAACAAATATATTTAAATTACATTACGTGCCACACAACGTAAGCCATTTGTCTGGTGGTAAATATGAAAGAAGTCTATTTGATATAGAAAAAGACATATTAGTTTTATTTTGTGCTTTATTTTTCTTTGTTTTATCAGTTTCTCAAAAATGTTACTTTTTGAATTCTGTACTTTGTAATTTAGAATGCGATGTCTTTATTGCATTTGTGACATAGTGTTTATTCAGTTTCATTGTTCTTTGGTTATTTTGTATATTTGTGTACAAAGTTGACTCAAAAAAATATTTATTGAAATGAATTTTGTACCAAAGGAGACTGTACAATTTTCTATTAACTATTAATTCGTAAACTAAATGTTACTTGAATCAACATTAAAATATCGTTTTCAAATGGCTGAAAAACTCGCAATAGCTTATTATAATAACAACAACTTAGTTTGTAATGGACATTAAAAACTAAATTAACCAAAAAAAACAAAGTGACGTTCGATAATCTAAATTCGATTTCCAATGTACCGTTTTTGAAATGATTCGAAATTCGAATTGCAATCCAACATGGCGGAGTTGCGCACACGCACTTTGTAGGGTTCAAAAAAAGAACACAGAATCAAGATGGCCGACTTTCTCGCCAGTGCCTAGGGACGCTGACGTCACAGGACGACGTGTCCTTGTGTCTAGGACTAGAAAGAAACCAATACTAAAAGTCTAGACATTTTTTTTGCTTGTTTTGTTTATTAAAAATCCAGATAACAAAGTGAGAAGAGTACATTAGCTGTGTTCTTAAAAAGTGATTTGTTTTTCATTCTGTGACGATGACAAAAATAGCTTATTCCTAATAAATAATTGTTTACTTAGGAAGTTTCATTTAAAAAACATAGTTAATTATGATATGGACACGAGGAAACAAAGGAGACATTTAATGAACAAAAATAAAATGTATCTACTTACCAAACAAAAAACAAAAACAGGATAACACAGGAAAGTCCAACGAAAATATAAAATAATTTGAAAATACAACACTACACGACACACGGCACTACAGTCTTTTGGGGGGAAGAGAAAATAAATCTTGATTTAATTTATAACTAATAAAGCCATCATCTGGAAAAATTTAAATTTGAAAATAAAAATATATTCACCGTGCCCGACCGTCATTAATTTTTTAACTACACACTCGTTGGTTTAGAACAAATGAAATAAAAATTTAATAAAACTAAAATTAAATTAAAATTCATATTAGAATCCAACTGGAGTAGCAGCGCGTGTTCCGAGTTGTATATACAAAAAATTGCGACGTACTGACGCGCCAGTAAACTCTCAGGCAGGACGTCTTTTCCTAGTGATGTAGACAAAAATGTACATGCAATTCAAAAAATTACCAACGAGCGTTTTGGAGCCAAAAAATCTAACCTAACCTAACCCAGGCGGGCGGGCGACTGGCGGGCGCGTAGGGGCCGCGTTGCCAAATATTTTTTTTTGCATCTCGGCCGAATTATGCACTTGTATGCGACTTACGTCGTCCTTTCATTGTAGTGGTGCGATGTACCGACTGGCCATTTTTACGGCGTGTCTGTGTGTGCTCCACGCACACAAGAGACACTCACGAAAATTTTGTTAGTGTGCGTTCTATCCCTTTGACGTGCTTATTTAAAAAATTCTGCGTGTTATGTAAACAGGCGATTTTTTTTTGGGACTAAAATATTTAGGTGTAGCCGGAGGGGTCGTTGCCCGCGCTTTTCGGGAACGCTGACTAATTTCTTGTAAAGGATCGTATTTAGTTTGCGCTGTAACAGAAGCTTGGGTCTCGGCCGTTGCGCTTGCGCCGGTTTCGGTATTTCGGACATTGAATGTTTTTTTTGGAAATATTTATTTTTGCTGCATTCGATGTTGATTTTTCGATTTCTTTAGTAGTATTATGATCGTACGAGCAGATATTTTTATTTCTTTTTTTAGTTCGTGTCGAGCGTATCGTGGTCTCGCGTACTGACTACAGTAAAAAAATATAGATAATTTCATTAAGGAAGAAGATATCCATAATATTAACCTTAGAACTACATAAGTCCACACTCATGGTATATAAAGGGGCGCGTAGTTTAGGTTTGAGCGTGGAGGCACTTTTAAAATATAAAACTGGGCTATTTTCATGAATAGATATTTACGTCATAACTGATGGAAACTTTTTCTAGAACAACCAAGATGTTCTTCTTTTTTACATCTTATTTTTTAACACAATTCCAAACACAAGCCTATATTCATTCAGCCAGTATTTCTACTCATACAGCCTAGTCCACGGTACCACGATATCGTTTAACTAAGATAAACGATTCTTTTATGGGGAACTGTATACGTTTTTACAATAAGATTCCGGAGATTATCATTTTCTAAGTTTAAAACTGACATTAAAAGTATTTTTTCAAATACATATAATATTGTTAGTTGTATGACCGTGATCATGGCACCCGTAAAAAGCAAAAAACATTGGTTCGCTAAAAAAGCAAATATACGCGATTCTGCTTCCGTGGTTGAACGGTTACCATTCTGGACTGCCACGCAAAAGTTCCGGGTTTGATTCCCGGTCCGGGAGAAATATTTGTATGAACTATATTTATTTCTCTGGGTGTAATTTGTAGTTATCTATGTGTGTATATAGGGTTTCCATAGTGTGGCGTTAGGAGTGTGTGCGCTATTATTATATTAATGGTGAAATTACAGGCACATGGGACTTTTTAACTTATGTCGTAGGGTGTTGGGCGCAGAGGCAGTGCCCGTCAGGGCTTTGCGAGTTAAAGCTCTGAGTGGCACTGCAACTGTTATGGACAGGCGTGTCGCTTACCATCAGGCGCACGACTTGTCCGTGCCATCACTTGATATTATAAAAAAAATATTTTTCAGACAAGCCTTCAACGACCTAGACAATCTAGATCACAAAATTAGAACACTAGATATAGAAGTGAAATGCATCACAGAAATCTCCGAGCTATTTTTTTCTGTGACATTGTAAACTTTGTCTGTTGCCAAAATTAAGAACTATAAAATGTTATAAATTACAGTTTACAGAATTAGATAAGAAAATAGAGTAATTCGTTGTTACGCAATATAACAAACTAATTTATGATTATTTTATTCAAACTTAACACGAATGATAATGCACAATATGTTGTTAAATTTTAAATTACTATGGAAACAGTTTCTTGTTTCTAATAAGGTAAGGTAAATAACATATTTTAGTCAAATCTCGATGACGACCATGTTCTTTTTAACTCTGCGGTTAACATTTTACTCGCCAGATGAAAAGGTCTCGGGGTTTGATTCTCTGAAGAACTAATTTGAGAAACTAACTTTCCTAAATCGCTCTGGGTGTTCTGGGATAATTCCATTGCTCTGGTACTCCTAGTACAGGAGAGTTCATGTTCATAGTTTAAGGCTATGTTTTGTTTTTATAATACCACGTGATGGAACGAGCAAGTCGTACGCCTGGTGGTAAGGGACACGCCTATCCATAACAGTTGCAGTGCCACTCAGAGCTTCAAATCGCAATGATCTTAGAGGAAATGCCACTGCACCCGTTATCCCGAGACGTAAGTTGACAAGTCCCATGTGCCTGCAATTTCACCAGCACCCTTATCCCTCTAAACCGGAACGCAGTAAAGCTTACATTAATGCTTGGCGGCAGAAATAGGTAAGGTGGCAGTACTTTCCTGGACGAACTGTTTCACAAGGAGCTCTAAAATTTATATAAATTGTATATATATAATTTGGTGCGGTTGTTCACTACATTATTGTTATTACAACATACGTTTGTCCATTTTATCGTGGACAATTTGTAACAAAATGTCATCGCCTTGAAATTACAGAAAAAAGGTTACAATATCAATTATTATAGTTTTTATATTTGCGTCCGATACAATATTTCACAAGCTGAATAACAATTACTACTTTCATAGATTTCTAACAGATGGCGCTACGGTAAAAAATTGTCAAAAAAACAAAGATCTGCAACAAGCACGCAGAAAAATTGTAAATTGTTAGTTCCGTAGTTCAGCTGGAACAGCGTCAGACACTGTATGCTGATCGAAATAATTTTTCATAGAGTTTAATCTGTTTAACAAATTAATAATTATAAGAAAATAATGGAGTAATTTGACAGAAAATTAATTGAATATCAATAGTAAAACATCATAATATTATATAAACTTAAGACTACTTTACTTAATAACTAAAAACAAACCAAGATATTAAAATTTATTAAACATGTCATTTACAACATCGAAAGTTACCTTTCTTTTCTATCTAACCTATTCCCATAAAAATATCTCTACAAAACTCTATAGACGCATAGAGATTGGGCCCACTAAAAAAAAGATAAAAGGGAACACAAGGTCATATCGAACAGGTGCCTTAACAGAGCTTTGAAACTATTCACTGGCTCTGTGGGTCAGCTTTATTTTTAACTTTTTATTGGCAGACGGGATTTTAAGGGCTATGTGTTACAGGAAAGATTTCGTAAACCCTTTGCAAGTTAAAAAAGGCCTAGTGTATAAACGTGTGACTGAGTTGTATCAAACCGTGATTCTTCTTTTCAAAATCGATAAAAAAAACTGGTGACACATAACTTATCTTTACATATCTAAAAATAAGTATTCTGTCACCAGACATCGAAATTATCAAAATTTATGTACATGTACTTATCAAAATTTCTGTACATGTACTTATTAAAAACTACACGTATTTTCTTTCACATTTTGATTTGTGTAAATGTGTATACAGGCATTATTTTACCATTTTAACCATTTTGGTAATTTATTTATGAATGCATGTGACGGGAGAAGCACCCCTATTCAGTTGCCACTGTGAGCTTTAATTCGGAAAGATCTTAGGGGCACTGCCAGTGCCAGTTACCCTGAAACATAATAAGTCCTATGTGCCTGTAACCTCACCAGCATACTTACCCTTCAAAATCAGAACAAAGTAATGCCCACATTACTGCTTGGCGGCAGAAATAGGTAAGGTGTCAGTACTCACCTAGACGAACTCTTTCACAATGAGCTCTACCGCTACTAAATAAAAATAAATATTAATGTATATACGTGTATTACACGGTTAAATAATAATAATAACGCACACACTTAACATAGCCCCGCACTAGGTAAACCCTGTGTCGCGGGTGCCATGTACACACACATAGACAACCACATATTGCACCCAAATTCACGAGAGAATTAAATGTAGCCCATACAAATGTTTCTCCCGGCCAGAGAATCGAACCTAGGACCTCTGGGTGGCAGTTCGACATGGTAACCGTTCGTCCACGTATTTAGTTGGTTAAATAAACAAAACGTATATGTGTAGTAAGAATTGATAATGATTGACAGTATGGACAGAGAAAGCTAACCTAAACTTAAAATTAACACAGAGTTTATAATACCTCTCTCGCAAATCCAGGAATGATTAAATATAAAACACTTTTTTTTCTAAGTACTCTAAAGTTTGGTGACACGGTCGAGTTATTTGCACACCGGTTTTCATAATGTCGCTTACTCTGAGGTCTCGGGTTTGATTCCCGGCCGGGGCAATGTAGAAACTAAATTTTCTATATGTCGTTGTTTCCTATTTCCATAACACAAGTGCTTTAGTTGTTTACTTCGAGATCAGAGCAACGTATGTGTCGTTGTCTAATATTTATATTTGTAAAAACATTAATGCATTATATGCATTATAATAATATCGGATCTTAGACGGATTTTATTATTAACTCTATATGTATTTCCCATGTCTGGTTATAAGTGAAGTAATTTCAATTGATCATGATAAATGGCGCGTTTGTTCTTGTTCAGTTTAAAAAAGCTCACAAAATTAAAATAATAAACAATTTCTTTCAAAGATTGATTGCTACTCGACATTTAGTCGCTTAAGAAAAAAACATTGAACTTCAAAAAGAAAAAGAAAGAAGCAATAAAAGGGTCTAAGTCCTAAGCTAAGTGTCCCAAAACAAAGTGTAGGCTGCGCCAGCGCATTGCCATTGTGTGAGTGTCGTAGACGATGAGATTAAGTATCTTCTGTAGAGGTGACATTCATTTTAAAATATTTTTTGTTCGTATTATATTGTGGCACATATAACTTGTCAACTTATGTCCCCGAGTAGTGGGCGCAGTGGTAGTGTCACTCAACTGTTTACGATTTAAAGCACTGCATCTGTCATGGATAGACATGTCGCTTACCCGACACACAACTTGTTTGTCTCGTTACTTGATATTCTAAAAAAAACAAGTATCGAGCAATAGAACGTCTAAAAAGTTGTGTCTCTATGCAAGAATAGAAGCATCTCGCGCTTTATATCGCGCCCCGTGTCGCGCTAACGCTACTTATGATCATGATTTTATCAACCTTTAGTAAAACATATAGTCTAACGCCATACTTTGTGATTTGGATACTATAGCTGTTTAAATAAACAGATTACTTCCACAGGGATATATACCCTGCAGCCATTTTGGAGTAGAATTTTTCCTAAGTGGAACACTATCAACATATCGACGCCTCACACGTAAAGTATCGTATGTCAAAATTGCCAAGTTTACAGGGGAGCCTTTTAAAGTTCTAAATTCACTGAAATACGCATAGCACGTGACTTTAGATTTCTCACTTTTATTTGGCAAATCTCGTAACACACGTTGAGTATCATAAAATCCTAGATATCGGTTAGATGATCTATTAGATGATCACTCTATGTGAGTAACAAGCTTTGCCAAATGGAACGGAGAACTTTAAAACACTCCCCTGCAAACTTGGCAATTTCGACATACGACACTTTACGTAGGAAGCGTCGATATGTATCATTCCAAGTAGTGAATACTACAGTTGTAACATACTAAAAATGAGGTTAATAATAAAACCCTTAATATATCCACTACTGAACATAGGCCTCTCCCAAAGATTTCCAGATTAGCTGATCCCACACGACGTGCATCCGTCGGTTACCCGCCGCCCTTACCAGGTCCTCCGTCCATCAAGTAGGGGGCTGTCACACCTAACGCCTTCCGGTTCGTGGTCTCCATTCGGGAACCTTTCTGCCCCAACGGCCGTCAGTTCTGCCCACTGCCTCTTCAACTTGCTAATCCTTTGAGCTATGTCACTGGCTTTTGTTCTCATTTCTGATTCATAGCCTCCTTCCATAGCTCCTTGAGTAACTTATAGATCATCGCTGGCAACACGCACTGCTCGAAGACTTTTGTCTTCAAGGACTGCGGTATTACGGGCGAGAAGACGTCCCGGAGCTTCTCGAAAGCTGGCCAATTGAGTCAGATTCGACGAACTTAAAAAATACTTTGGTTCAAAAATGTTTTTATGCGTTGCAAGAATTTTTCGAGATAAATAATATTAATAAATAAGATGATCTGTATTTTACAACTGTGGTAATAGTTTTTAGATGAACGTATTCTATTTTTAATTTTGATACTCTCTTAAGTTATATTATTAATTAGTCGTTTAAAACCAGATACAGATCCGACAACAAGAACAGAAAAAATCGTGAGGACAGCTGGTTCGTTCCGTGGCTTAGTTGGCATAGCGTCTGCCACGGTTCGAAGAAAGGATAGAAGGATTTTTTTCTTAGTGTTCTATCTTTGTATAATTATAGCAAACTAGTGGATTAATTTCACAAAAAATAATTGAATATGTGTAACATCCTATCTATCATATATTATAATATACATAATTTCAATAAGAAAGAAGATATCCATAATATTAACCTTAGAGCTAAATTCAAACTCATGGTACCACGATTTCGTTTAACCAAGGTAAACAACTCTTTTATGGGGAACAGTATACGTTTTTACAATAAGATTCCGGAGCATATATCAAGTTTATCATTTCCTAGGTTTAAAAACTACATTAAAAATATTTTGATCGAAAAATCATATTACAAAATTGAAGACTACGTGTTAGATAAAGATGTATGGAAAGACGACACGGCTCCAGAATCCACACAAATTTGATTCAAAGTGTATTCCATAGCATTTAAGTTTATTTGAAAAGAGCAATCCCTAGAGTTTCTTGCTCGTTCTTCTCAGGGAGGTCAGCGTAGTGAACGAGCAGTAGCTTAAATGTGACGTTTTCAAGTGTAAATTTATTTTACCTATGGAATAAATAATCTTTGACTTGGACTTTGACTTTATTATTAATACGTTAAATAATTTAAAATAACTTTTTTTTTTTTACTTAGCTTGATATTGCATTTAATTTTTTACATTCGAATTTAATAAGGATGAAATTGATTTTAAGTTAAACAAACTGTGACGCCCTGCAAATTGTACTTTATATTATTTCAAGAATTTTTATATTACTCATGATGATGCAATGAATATATGAATATGAATTGACGTAGTCATAAATTGCCCATTTTCAACAAACTAACCGATCTGTTTTAATAAATCTGCGTCAACTACGTACGCTTGTACGGTTCGTCCTTTCTAACAAGGGCGGCAGGCCGAAGACCTGCGCTATCGATCTAATGCGCACACGCATCTGTCTATGTGTTTGTCTGTCGCTGTGTTTGTATGGGATGCGACGATTGATAGTGGGCGATGGGCTTGTATGGGTTTTTGGTTTTAATTATTTTTTAAGATAGAACATTTTCAGATAATTCTTATATTAAAAATTACGCTTCGAATGAGTTGCAGGTAATTGAGAGAACGAGTTTTTTTAAAATGTGATGTTTAATGTTCTTAAGAGTTCATTAAGTTCAGTAAGCGGCATAAAGTTCAATTTAAAACTTAAGTGTCAATTTTGACATACTTTTGACGTTGTATACGTTAACCTGTTTAATCTAACCTTAAAATATCCAGATTTAAGCGTTCAGGAAAAATAGAACACGACTAAGAAAGAAGTTATATACGAGTATTTACCGACAATTAGTGTAAATTTATTGATTAAACACCATATTTTTGTAATGACACCAAGCGACGGATCGAACAGGTGCGTCTGGTGATAAGCGACACGCCTGTCCATAGCAGTTGCAGTGCCATTCGGAGCTATAAATTGCAAAGATCTGACAAGGCGCCGGTCTGAGACATGAATTGAGAAGTCTCATGTGCCTCTAATTTTGCCATCACCATAAATGTTTAAATTACCCCTTGGCGGCAGAAATAAGTAAGATGGCCGTACTTTCCTAGACGAACTGTTTCATAAAGAGCTCCAATGCGACTAAAAAACTCATTTGCGCCTTACAGTGCCCCTCCCTATGAACCTCTTGATTATGCAGGAAGGGCTCTATAACCTGTGCGAGCGAACCCGCACAGGGACCATTTAAGTCAGGTCCCCAGATCAGCCTGTTTGCAGATTTCATCCGGTTTTCTGTAAGGCTAGCGCCTTCAGGTGAGCCGCCCCGGGTACAGCACCTTGCCTGTTTCCCAGATTGGTCCCGGAGCTATATACGCTCACTTCCCGTCGCGCTTTGCGCAACTAACGGTTGCCACCTCTGAGTCGTCGACTCTAAATCTCCTCATTGGTGGCGGAGCTGTACGGCACGCTCACTTCCCAACGCCGAATGAACGGCGTCACTCCACTTCCCAAATTCCTACGCGACCGGCGGGACCGGAGGATGTCTAGCTCATCCGCTACTAGCTCTCCGGTCTAGTGCCGGAAGCAGTGTCCTGCGACAATGTCCGGACATAGCTAACGACTTAAAGGGCAACACGCATGCCCCGCGCATCTCCTCGCCATCAGGCCCTCGTCTAGACTGCTACTAATACGCACTAGCAGAGCACGAGACGAACGCTCCGGCCACGTGCTACTGGGGCAGACGTGTTCATCCCTGCAGCTAACCAGAAACCTCGGCGAGTCCATACTTAAGTCCGGGTCCATACCTAAGCTCGGCCCGGACGCCCGCCGTACCCTGGTGTTATGGGGAGCCCGTAGTCTCCTCGGAACTCCCTATCTTTCGGGTCTGTACATAAAGATTATATTTTTTATTTGCACCTTACAAGCCAACCCACTCAGCCAAGGGTCGAGGAACCGGGAGCAATTTTATTTTTCGTGGATCAACGTAAGGTGACTTGCCTAAACATGTTGCCAACGACCTATCCGAATGAGTGGATTGTTATCTTTAACTTTAACCATTGTGTTATTATTTTCGTTAACCCTGGAATTTCGGTTTATAAATTGCCTTATTTAAGTTGTAAATGAATTTATTAATATATTTACATAACATTAAAAATAAAACGCAAGCAAAATAGAAGGACTAGTTATAGATTGGATTTCTTTCTAAACTTATCTCCCAAAAAAACTCTGAGACCCATTTTGTAAATTGATTTTACTACTCAATGTTGTACGGGACCAATTCCATCACCGCCATTATTTATTCATATTTAATTTTCTTCCCCATTTATGCCTTACACAGAAGATTTTATGAAATAAGAACCCGCAACGTGAAGCTCACATGACGCGCATGACAAAACTACGCCATAAGTCTTTAAAAATATATACCAAGATACATTTATTTAGTTTCTATAATAGCATATGAAGTAACATTGGCTAACCTCAATGACTTTGGTCTATTCTGCGCACACGTACGTCTATAATAAACAAGTCTTGTCTGCGCGTGTGTGCGTTTCTAATCTACGGTAACGCAGTGTGCGTTGGGTTAGGTCTAATGTTTTGACTACCGTTTCGGCCTGCCGTCATTTAGTTTCTTGGTACGAAGCTAGATGTTTTGCTGCATATTTATTTGTTAGATGACGGTCATAGGACATGGTTATTAGTCGATATTAGGTTCGGAGACCGATTATTTCATCAATGATATCTGTCTCTTTCTCAGACATCTTACTCACACACTGTCATCGCCATCCCACCTTTTTATCTACTCTGGGGTCTATCCTCGTTCGTCATCAGACATCTTTTCGAAACAATTACTGTGAAATATGTAATACTCGACTAAGTTACAACACAATGTCAAGTATAAAGCTTCATTTGCATCATGCGTCTTTTAATTACCTCAGTGGCCGAACGGTTACTTTGCAGAGGTCCCATATTTTTATGGCCTACATCTATTTCTCTCGTGAGTTTGGGTGTAATTTGTAGTTGTCTATGTGTGTGTCCATGGCACCCGCGACACAGGGTTTCTCTAGTGCGGGGCTATGTTGAGTGTGTGTGCGTTATTTTGTCGAGTACCTATTATTCGATAGTAATTGTTAAGGACACATGTCGAACGGAGAACGAGTGTACAGGACCTGGTTCCTGGCCACTTAATAATAATAAAATATCTATTTGACATCACAAGTACAAAGAACAATTATGACAAGACTTACAAAAAATAATATATCAAATAAGCTGTATACTAAATTGATATTATATTTTTACATATATATGCATTGCAAACGTGAAGTCACGCTCGAAAGCACTGTGCATGGCTGCAGTTGGTTCCACACTAGGCAGAGCTTGTCCTGTGGCGACCCTATTACGATTCCATTAAATGAATTTCGACAATGGTATATTACGTAATGTATTTAATCTAAAATAAAGAAGAGGGACAAATGAACAGAAAATAATTATAAACCTATATAACATAAACCCTCTATGATATGTTCAAAAACCGCAAATTACGAGCAGCATAAAGATAAACTATTTTGCTAGAACAAATTTCTTATCTGTGAAAACGTAATTATTGTTTTATATATTAACACCAAATTCGATTTTATTGTTACATTCAAATTTCGAAGATCTCTGAAAAACAAAACAATTTCATTCGACCTCAGTCGAGATGAAGTTTTGTTCGAAATTAAATGTCAATCTCGAACAATATGATAGTTGGGACCGACACTAGTTTGTCTATGAATAAAGAAAACTACGGTTGTGTGACATGCGTGAGAAAAGTTTTAATATGCCGCCATTTCGCCAGTCGTAACATGCGGTTCCTGAACACATCATTGAGAGATTATAATATGTATATAGATAAAGCAGTGGTATGTAACTGTATATAATGAGGCATTAAAGAACACGTGTGATTGAACCCACACTCGTATTTTAATGCCTGTCATTATGTAACAGTCTCATAAACTATTATATTCATAAAATAATCATTATTAAACAAATTAAAATACTTATATCCTTAGAATAATAACGCATAGAAACCTAGCCCGCACACGCTATATGAGGCACATTGAAGCGCTCCCAATATGCCTACACGAGCGGGCGGGCCATCAGTGCTCAAGGTCAACTTGCACCGCGAATAGCTCAAGAATTTAAGCTAAAAATGACGAAATGTGCGGTAAATTAGTGTAAAAATACGTCAGACAAACATAAAATAGATATTAACATCACATTCCACAAGGAAGTAACGCGTTTCAACTTGTATTTTTGTATAAATATTCACTAAAACCGAAAATTAACCTACTACTAGAACTAGCCTACATGATTTGATTTTTGCCTCACTTGTGACAGTTTGTTTGATATGAAACTATCATTCTATGCGTTATTATTCTAAGCTTATATCTAATAATAATAATAACAACTAATGTGCTTTACGCATATATAAGTACACATGAATTCACAATTGGAAATTGACACCGCCATTTGGTGTCAATTTCCCAGGAAGTCAGGCACCACAACTGCAGCCCGACAACTCTCGTCAATAAGTAAATAATATAAATTTTAATTCATTTGTGATGAGAGTGCCAATCAACCTACATGAAGAAAGAGTTTTGGCCGAATGTATCGGCGATTCCGCGGCCGGTTACCTGACACCAGATTGCGCCACACGTTGCCAACAAGTGCAATTCGTGTAGATTAGTTAGATATAGTGTTTTATTCTATTGTTATATCGCTTTGTTAATAAAATAGTGTATTAACTCAAAAAGTGTATTCTCTCAGAATCGACGAACTCGCTTCCCGTGAAAGATCTGTGGAAATTTTTGTATAAGTTATTTCCTACTTGCCAAATATATTTAAAAACAAAAGAGAAAAAATAGTTTCATATTTTTGAATAAGGACAATTTTGGCCAGAATTAAGCTGACATAAAGCGTGTCTTATTTTGAGTTAAGTACTTAAGTAGATATATTCTAGTTGTTTTTTACAATATTCTAACAACGATTTTATTGACGTGTAGAGTATCAAATTTTACGTTCAACAATGGTATAATCTTGAATTTCACATATTTTGAGTTATAACACTATTGTAATAGCAGTGCGATATGTTAGTCCTTAAGGTATATGTTACATCGGTCATGTTGCCTGAACGAAATAAATAAAATAAAAAATATTCAATTACGACCACTGCTTATCCACCTATTTGATTACTCCCAGGAAGTTTTCAGCGCAGTCATAGTTTCATGACTAGAAGTGTGACCTAATGATTCTCCTCGCCTTATAAATGGAGCTCTTCTTATAAACAGAGCTGAAAACCAGTGCTTTGCCTAGGTTAAAGCTGAGTTGGCTAACCTTTTCGGCTATTTTAGTTTTTAATCTATTAGTTATCTTCGTTTTTTAAAGGATCCTAGGTTAGTTGTCCTAATATTATTTGTGAATAGCTAATATAAAATAAATGTTTATTTCTTTCTTTCTTATAAATCACAAATCACCTTCATTTCGTTATTGTAAGACTTCACGTCAATTACTATTAAAATTATACAGGATTATTACTAATAATATACTATGTAATAACATACTAACGCAAATTCTCAACATAGACACGCACTAGGGAAAATCCTGTGTCGCGGGAACAATGGACACACACAAATTACACCCAAAGTCACGAGAGAATTACTCCCAGCCCGGGAATCGAACCAGGGACCTCTGCGTGGCATGGTAACCGTTCGGCCACGGAGGCAGTTATGTACCGTACTAACAACCTCCCAGTACCATAGACATCCCAGGATCAGCTTTAGGATAGCAAACTCACGGACTTGCCTACACAATCCTCCGTCATTCAGGGTGTCATTATTATTATCATCATCAACTCATTTATACGTTCCGCTGCTGAGCACGGGTTCACCGAACTACTCATGGTAGATTTCGTACATAAATTTTAAACTAAGAAGTAAAAAATGAATACATAAAATGTAATTATAATGACCATGATATTGTGTAGTGAGTGTTTAGTTTTGGTTTGAATTTGTTTGTTTATAGGAAATAAAACTATTTTTCCGGATTTAAATCGCGTATATTTGTTTATTTGCGTATAATAGTTTCATTTTCTATGTGTAACAATCGGGAAAACCTAAGAACTTGTTTGTTTATATTAGATTTTTTGTTTCGAATATTTTACTTTTTAAATTTACATTACAATTAATTTTACTATGTTACAGTACCCTACCAGGTTTCAGGTTTAGGTACTGACAAGTTTTAGATGTAAACCTTATCAACCACATGATTGCAATAAATACACGAATTATAAAAAAAAAGTCCGAGAAATTTAAAGGCGCCAATCCACGACCTGGGCTATCACACTTCTTCACGGATTCAGAGTGAAGTGTTACCGAATTAAAAAATTATATCACTATACAAAACAACTTTATAGACTCACGTAATGCTAACTACACATTCTTAAACGCAATAAACAACCATATCACTGTGTGTTTATAACACACTACCGCTAGCATTGAATACCACAACAAATACAAACAAACCATTAGATACAGCACACACAGCCACGTGTTGCTGATGACGTCATATGCGCCTAGAAATAGACCTGACCTAGACCGAGAGCGACCTCAGCCTAGCATAGCGGTCATTGACTATACAAATATGTATAGGTAGTGAGTTTGTATTGTGTTTTTAAATGTCATGTGATAAGTAAATATGACTATGCATCCTATACTTTGGTAGCGTAGAGTTACTTGTGACAACCTTACCTATTTCTGCCGCCAAGCAGTAATATCAACATCATTGTGTTCCGGTTTTGAAGGGTAAGGGTGCTGGTGGAATTAGACACGCCTGTCCATAACAGTTGCAGTGTCGCTCAGAGATTTAAATCACAAAGATCTGTGAGGCACTGCCAGTGCACCCATCATCCTGAAACATAAGTTGACAAGTCTCATGTGCCTGTAATTTCACCAGCACCCTTACCCTTCAAACCCGGAACGCAGTAATGCTCATATGACGTTTGGCGGCGGAAATAGGTGACTACTACTTCCCTGGACGAACTTATTCACAAGGAGCTCTACTGCTAAATACTCTTTATTGCACACAATAGAGTTATTGGTAGATAGCAATCTTTTCCAGGCAATGGTCTTCTTCTTCAATTGGTCTTCGGTTTATGCAACACTAGAAAATGTTGTTTATCAACCTAATTTAAACCTAAAAAAACTCCATCATTTTTGAGTTAAGAGAGTGTTGAGGTTCACGTGCGATTTGTAAATAAATGACTTACCAAAATACGCAGTGTTTCAACACCTACAGCACACTCTCACAACACAACAATAACTAAGTTTTAAAAACCTTACCCACCCATCAGACACACACACTATCGCAAATTCACAAAAAAACTAGTCAATAGAACTGACCTGTACAAACACGAAATGCTTAACCGTGATCTAAGTATGGCGGACGATGACCTTAGATTGTCTTTTATTTATTGTAATGCTATACAAGCCTTATCGAAGATGATACTTTTTGGTAGTCATTAGTAGATTTTTGAGACTTGAGTTAATATGTTTTATTCTGGTTATACGGACACGGTTAGGCTGAATGTTAGTATAATCTGTGCAGATTAATGAAGGCTAGGAATAAACTTAGATCTTAAACTTAGATGGTATACATTTTTGTTTCTTATGTGCATATTATAAAAATGATAAAACGTTTTTTCTACTCCTGTACTAATAATAATTTCATAAACCATATCACAAAGTCGTTCTTTTCAGTTCTGAACCAAAATCCTATTGTCTATGGTACTTGCAGTTCAGTAGAACTGAAAATTTTCAAAAAAGGAACCTCGTATTTTTGCTAATTAATATCAAGGCTCTACTGCCTTCTGATTGGTTAAAATATAAACGGTACTTGACCAATCACGGACAATTTTATTTTATCTCTTTCGTTTTTCGTTTTGTAGCGTTTGTTTGTAGTCGTGGATTATTATACAATACAATACAAAATTCTTGTACACCAAAAAAGGAAACAAATACAATTCAATCATTACATAATTCGACCATAAAGACTTTAACGATTGCATAAAATACTATTAATTATATATTTTTTTATAATTTGATTGAATAAGGAACTTAATTTCATGTTTTGGAAACCTACACACCTTTTCTGAGTAGAAACCGACTTTATAATTAGCTTGAAAATCTTTTTCAGGAAATTTCACGAGCAGGCCGTGGATAGAATGAGTATTTGATGAGGTTGCCTAGCAACGTCTTGTTATTAAACATTCAATATCGAATTTGGCTAAAGTAGAGAAAGAACTACGATATTATATTTTGAAGAAAAAAAAGTAGTTAGTTCGTATTTCCTGCCTTCTATTTTTAACAATTCTGAGATTTCAGAGACATATATTACCCACTATATACGTACTATAAGTTTACATAAAAAAACTAACGCTGCTTTGCTTGCTTCAACATAGCGCCTATTACGTCCACTTCATACATATATCGAACATAAGCGGGCCATTGGCTGCCGCATTATGAGCTAAACAATAGCTGACGTCATGAGCCATTGACCTAGGAAGGTTATTAGTGTAGGTTAGTGTTCACAACTAGCGTATATATGTTTACATTAAGCTAGTCTGCACTATACATACATTACAATGACAAAAATGATATATCCGACCGAGACGGTAACTATACGCCCTCTACCGCCGTTCTAGAGCATCCACCTTGTTGAATCACGTAATCCACCAGACCCGAACATAAGGAGTTAGAGAGATATTTGGTAATTAGTAGATGAGGAATAGATAATGAGATACCGTAGTCTTAAATATCGGAAAGGAAAAGAACTTGTTCAATGAACAAAACGCGCGCCTGGTGGTCAGCCACATACCTGTCCGCAGCAGTTCCAGTACCATTGAAAGCTTTAAATCTGCGCCCATTACCATGAGACATAATACTTGTTATGATATTCCTAGCAGCAGTAAGGCTTCTTGTGAAAGAGTTCCCCGGAACACAGGGAGAACATACCTTAACTTACGGTGCTGGTGAAATCACAGGCACATGGGACTTGTCAACTTCTGTCTGAGCTAGTGGGACAGCTTGTAAGGCTCTTTTTCCCAGACATTCCTAAGATAGTTTTAAGAGCGCGACGTCGTGAACTATTCACAGTCCCACCGGTGCGTACCGTATCGCGCAGGAACTCACCACTGCTCCGTGCCCTCGCAATGCTCAATCAACTCTTGGCATCAGCACCGGAGTGTGATCTGTTTGCATGGCGATGGGCGGCTGTGTGTTGTGAATGCCTGAGATTTTGTGAAGCGATGGATGATAGTGAGTCAAGTAAAGTGCTATAGTTTAATTTATTTTTTCAGTCTTTGGTTTTTTTTTTTCATTTTTATTGTTATTTTTTAATTAGTTTGGTTTCACGGCGCTTTGGTTATGGAACTGTAAAGCCGCGTAAACATATTTACAATAAATAAATAAATAAACTTATGTCTGAGGGTGACGGGCCCAGTGGTAGTGCTTCTTAGTGCATTTCACCGGCACCCTTATCCTTCAAAACCGTAAGCATTACTGCTTGGCGGCAGAAATGGATAAAACGGCACTGACAAACTCTTACAATATCTCCTGATGAACCTCCTGATCATAATAAATACCAACATGCCTGTCTCCCATTGGGTGACCTCTTACATCTCCTCCAACCGCATTATTCTCGTCTTACAGTCATTCTTGATTATTTGGCACTTTTATTGTCTGTGTAAAATCCAAATTTCTTCACGTGTAATATATTTTTAGTGCTTATATCTAGTGTTTATGTTGAAGGATAACACATGGGTAGTTGAGTATGTGAATTGGTTTGTTACATTTTATTAACGCGTGAGTGAGCGTTCATCTGGTCAGCAATTGCCTGTAATAATTATAGTGAACATTTGATATGTTGTAGTGAGTATTTTCTTCTTCTTTTAAATGTTATGGCTCCATTGAAATAATCAATGATTTTTGTAAGATGTTTGTGTTAGGTGTCATAGACTATTAGATTGCTTTTCAATATACACATCAAAAGTGTCTAGGCATCGAGCACGTTTTTAGTAATGACTGAAAATCACGTTTTAATTTTTTTTAACGTCTATGGTTTTTTTGGTCAATTACTTAATTTAAAAAGTTAGTAAGTCTAAAATTCAATAAATTTACATGGATATTTTAATTTTACTTTAATATTGTAATTAAATATTTAAAAAAAAATATCTTGTTTACTAGATGCTTTTGATATGTGTATTTTAGTCCGGTTTTTTGCGTTATAATAGAAATTATACTAAAATTAGACCACGATATTCAATTATTATTGTTGTGAAATTACTCCACTAGTTTGTCATAATAATTAACCGACTTCAAAAAAAGGAAGAGGTTCTTAATTCGACTGTAGGTTTTTTTGTATGTATGTTATTCGATTCTTTGTTGTTGGAAAGAGGGTACCTCAGAAGTGGTCCCATTTAAGTTTGAAAATGTTCCACCTATATGAGTGGCAAACTAGGGGATGAATGACTTTTGAGGTCGGTTTTTTAATACAAAGATCGAACACTAAGAAAAGTTCCTTCGATCCTGCTGAATTCGAACCAGTGCCTTCAATCACGGTATGCTGAAGACGCTGGTTTTCATTAAGTCACTGCTAAAATAGTACACTTGGTATACATTTTCACATTTTATTTTGTTATAAATATCGCACCCCTCATGGAAGAATAGCATAAATGGAGTTACGTCAAAAATGTTCATTGTTCCATTAGATACAGAAAAATATAACCCATATCCTCTCCGATTCTTGTAACTCTATCGACAATGTCGTAACAAATCTCTTTTGTATATATATTTTATAAATATAGTCGTTTTAAGTTTAAATTTATATTTAAATTCTAAATTTAAATGTGATTGTTTTTGGCGCCTTTTCTTTAGTACTGTTAAGGTTTTGATTGAGAGCTGTGCGTTGTTTTGTAATAAAATGTGAGTACATGTACTTTGGTCCTGCTCACACTTTGATAGCACCCAACCGAACCCATTGATACAGTCGACTTTAGTCGATAGAGTTACAGGAATTGAGAGAGGATGTGGGTTATATTTTTCTGTATCAAATGGAGCAATAAAATTTTTTTATTTCTTGTTCTTATCGTATCAATGACATAGAATAATATACTATAGTGACCCGGAACTCTGCCACGCCGACCGCGTCACTAGCAGCCGCCATTAAATCCTGAAGCGTGCAGGTGTTAGGGCACGCAGGGCACGATATGAGGTAGGCTATTGTTTTAGCCGCACCACACTAGCAGTCCAGGTTAGAAACATCCGAAAATCCCCACCTGAGCAAATTGTCCTTGCCCCGACCAACCTGGGTTCGAAGCTGTTCAAAGACGTCCAGATCGGCCATAGCAATGGACAAACGTAGATGGTTCTCTTTGGTGCCAAAGGTTGTACCTCGCCTGAGCCGCCTCAATGCTCAGAGGATCGACATAAGAATAAAGAAGAATATCTCGCGGAACTATGCCAGCTAGTTCACGACAGCCAGTTATGATCATTTTTGACGTAACTCCACTTATGCCATTCTTCCATGAGGGGTGCAATATTTAAGACGTCATTAGTATATCAAACTTAATTTACCTTGTTACACTTTTGACTTGACTTGTAAGTCCACAAGACTCTTATTATAAATAAATAAAGCATCATATGATAACAGCAATGTTGACATTATGATCACATGTTTCTTCACCATATAAAGAGTACGATGATATCCGAATATAGCTTAATGATACAAAGATTTCGACAGAAGTTAAAGAGTATTATGTATTAATGTTATTCGTTAGATTCTAAACCTTGAATAATTCTAGAAATGTTTCCAAGAATAATACGCTAAAAATGCTAAAAGAAACCTTGATTATAACGGTTTTTCTACGAAACA
Source organism: Hyposmocoma kahamanoa (assembly GCF_003589595.1). Lineage (NCBI taxonomy): Eukaryota > Metazoa > Arthropoda > Insecta > Lepidoptera > Cosmopterigidae > Hyposmocoma > Hyposmocoma kahamanoa. The sequence continues at coordinate 318,052 of NW_020653685.1, read as the reverse complement.
CAGTTCATTGAACGCTAGACCTAGACTGAGGGCACGCGCCAGGCAAGGTCAGTTCTGTTTATATCCGTAACGTCAGCACGTTATTTGTTATTAAAATTAACAGTGATGGAATAATTACCTATTTCTGCTGTAATGTGAGCATTACCGCGTTCCGGTTTGGGAGGTGAGGGTGCTGGGGAAATTACAGGCACAAGGAACTTATCAACTTAATGTCTCAGGGTGGCAGTGGCAGTGCCCCTAAAGATCTTTGCAATTGAAAACTCTGAATGGCACTGCAATTGTTATGAATAGGCGTATCGTAAGCGAGGCAAAAAAAAGTGAAAGTAAGAGATATACAAAAAAACTTTAAGTATTTTTGTTTTTATCGTAAGTTCGTTTGAAATTTAATTATAGTAATATTTTTTTTATTATTAAGAGATCTGTTCGGATACAAGTCCTTTGAGCTATGTCTTTGTGTAATTATCGGGATCCTCAGTAATATTTTCCGTTGTGGTTCTAATACATTGTGTTTGCACTTTCTCACACTTATTTGGGTTTTTTAAATAGTCTTAAGCGGCGGGAATCAATATATCATCATATCACTTTGAACAAAAACTTTGAATTCGTAATTATTTGAATTTTTAGGATAAAGTCTTTTGTAATTTAGTTTAAAATAAGGAATGTAGTTCTAACTTTCTTTATCACTATTTCTTTCTTTGTTTTTTCTTCATAATATACTTAAAATTAAAATAATCTTTGTAAAAGCTGTTACACTTCAAAAGCCCGCCATTTTTTCCACACTTCATAGTAATATATAGCATTCAAGATAGCCAGTCTACAGAAAAATATTTATCGACTTGACTCGAGTACGACCGATTAAAAAACAAATGGCAACACTGACAGCGCGATGGAAGCTACATTCGGGCTAGTGCAGGCAGCTCGTGACTGAACGTTCATCAGTACCTATATTGGGGACTTCCAGGGTACTGTTTTCTTTAAAATGCCCAGTGACGGGACGAACAAGACACTAGCACCCTTACAAAAATACCCGATATACATTTTTCAATTATGGTTGTAAAAAAATTCTGATGATAAAGCCAGTGTCCCTACCGCTCGACACTCGCAATAGAACCGCTTCAGTACAGGAAAAGAAATAATTCGAGTTAAGGTAGAATTGACTCTTATGTGTAGAGGTTCTTAGTTTTGAAGTTTAAACGATTTATTATTTAATGTAAGATCTTTTCAAAAACTTCGAACGACGCTTCGAACTGTGGGATCTTCTGCCTGAGTAGATCAGACGCTCAGTCTGTTGAGTCTTTTAAAATTTACACAAAGCTCATTTACCTTGGTATTATTATTCTTTTCTCCTGTTTGTACTATGTTTTTAATATTTTGTGTTATTTTTAATTGTTCTCCTTCCCTTTTTTTTCTTCGTGGTTATAATTTAGTATGTATATAAGTTGTATATAATGTTTGTCTATTTATTTTTGTTTTTGTTATGTATTTCGCTATGAAATATACTTTATTGCACTTTAAAATTACTTACTTAACACAGACCAGTAAGCAAGTAACAGTAATTGCTAAGTAGCAATTCCTTCCAGGCAACCAAAGTATATTTAGTAGTATTAGAGCTCATTATGAAAGAGTTCGTCTAGGTGAGTACTGCCACCTTACCTATTTCTGCCGCCAAGGAGTAATGTCAGCATTACTGTGTTCCGATTTTGAAGGGTGACGGCCGCTGTGTCAGTGCCCCTCAGATCTTTGCGATTTGACGCTTTGAGTGGCACTGCGACTGTTATGGACAGGCGTATGGCTTACTAACAGGCGCACGACTTGTTCATCCCGCTCTTGAATTATAAAAAAATTTTGCAATGAAAGTTCTCCTTGTGTGTGTGTGATAAAGTATATTTTTATTATATTGTGAAATAAAAGTAAAAGCTAAAGTAGCTGTTAGCTTCGATGTCCACTGGTGGCGCCACCGCCATCCGCACATGAAGCCCTCGACCAATAGTGTATTTGTAATTATATTACAAATACATTTAATAAATATAACTAGAAATTATTGTAAATAAAATGATAAATAATTATTAATTTCTCACAATCCTAGAATTACTAATTAGAAATGTATTATGTGAAATAATTATACAACGCCACTTAGTTCAAGATACTACTAGAATTAAATTAAAACTTTCTCTTAAAATTTACATTCTTGTTTAGAACTGATAGCTTGATGATAGTTTGATGCTGTGTTCGATTTATTATTAATTCCAAATAGCTTTTCAATACGTAGTTTCTCATCTATGTACAAAGATTTTGAATTCTAGTATCTAATTGATTTTTGGAGAGGAATAAGTATAAATACGAGTTGGCGCCATTGTAACAACACATTATCGTATCAATTATTAATAGGGTGAAACTCTGCCCGAATAAATACCAAATTAACGACATTTTATTTTCATTTCGCTTGTCCGCCATCCTGTACTGCTTTCGTTACATAGCACATTCTCACGTAATGACTAACCTATTCTACTGATCCGGTCTAGATGCCGTAACCTACGGCAACGTCCGGCTGGCCTCCAGTTCGGCTGACGGGTGACCTTCGAGCTAACGAGGTCGTTGGCTCTAGCCGAATTGACTATGCGGTTTTATTTTCCGACCATTCTTATTCTTTGTCTGCGTTTTTTTTTATGATATTTTTATAAACATTTCGAGTGTCACTCAAAGCCCTAAATAGTAAACGTCTGAGGGGTACTACTACGCTCGTCATTTCTATATATATGCTCGTCAACCTGAAATACAAAGCTGATAAGTTCTTTGTGTCAAGTTCTTAGGTTTTCACGATTGTTACACATAGGATATGAGATTTAGTTTTCCATACACAATATTCGTTTCCTGTGTGTAACAATTTGTGGTAACCATGGGACCTGTAAAGGCAAGTTTGTTTGAAAAATAAACATACACGATTTGGATCCGACAAAATGTTTCATTTCTTAAGTCCCATGTGCCAGAAGCGCAACAATTTATGGCGACCATGGGACCTGTAAGGTGCCCGAAATATTGGTGTATTTGAAAAAACTAATATACACGATTTAAATCTGACAAAAACTTTCTTAACCGCTCACGCGATACATGCAGCCGTAGACGCATACCACACCTAGAGGTACCGGTGATGGTTTTATACCGATTTATCGGATATCGAAGTTATAACAGGTAAAAGAACTAATACTAATTGAATAGCCGCCATTTTGCGGTAGGATGAGCGCATCGCGTGAGCGGATAGGTCCAGTGTTTGTCCCATGCTCACAATACTGCTTGAAATTACGTATTTCTCTGGACAAATTTTACACAAACTCTATTTAAACTTCACTCTTAGTGAGAAGCAATGGTGCTAGGTATTCATAAATTAATAGTACTAGATAAAAATCACAAAAGATCTGAAAGTCATTGCCTCTTCGCTTGTCACCAGCATCCTTACCCTTCAAAACCGGAACACAGTAGTGGCAGGACTTCCCTGGACGAACTCTTTCACAAGGAGTTCCACTGCAACTGAACTTACGTAATAACTGTTTACGGGTTGGTCTCATTACCCTGGGGCATTTCCCAGAGCACCCAAAACAGTTGAAAAAAGTTCATTTCCCAATTTGGTTCCACCGGGATCTGTTAATTGTTGGGCCATCGAAGCCGTCCATCTCTAGACACTTTAGTAAATCAAGATCTACGTGTATTAAAAATTCTCGTAAGGAATTTAGAAAAAACTATAACAGGATTATTGTGCGTAAAGGTATTATTATTGTATTATTTATTAATTGTGACATAATAATTAGATACTAGTATTTCTAGCACAGCACACTCGTACACGTATTAATGCACACGACACCCGACCATACAACTAGGCCTTTACGCATGCATACACTGACCTACCAAACTTTTGGTTATTTTCGCAATTTCCGTTCAAGACATCTACGAAAGATCTATACTCGTTTGATTTAGTGACGTATGCTCAGGTCAATCGCCTTGCCATGCTTCACTGAAATACAGGTTGCTTAATTAAAGATTATTCTGTCATTAGTAGAAACAAAGTTATTGAGAAAATTCATAAATAAAAATACAGTTACACGACCTCGGTGGCATACATCCCAGAATCCCAGACTATACAAATCCCAGACTATAAAACTCGGAGACACTCCGGATGTCTGATGACTTGTGCACTAAGTCCGATTAGAATCCGAGAAAATACAAATACCGTTTGTACAACATTTCGAATCGTCATTTCTCGGATGCGGAACTGATAAGAATCGGGCGTAGTCGGCAAACGCTCTTACGGTTTGCTGGATGAGGAGTCCCGAGTACGATTTCCGGTAGGACCAATTTGGAAACGAACTTTTCTAAATTGATTCTGGTCTGGGTGTTCTAAGAAGTGTCCAAGAGTGGATTCTGCTGCTCTGCTACTCCAGCCAATTGATGTGATTGTCTGGTATATTAATATTAACATAGTATTATCCGACATCGATCTAGTGATGACCTACGGCTCTGAGTCGCGGTTACTTACTATGGGCCTCATAACAAAGCTCAAAACCATTCAACGAGCTATGGAGCGAGCAGTGCTAGGCATTTCTCTACGTGATCGAATCAGAAATGAGGAGATCCGTAGAAGAACGAAAGTTACCGACAAACCTCAAAGGATTAGTTGAAGTGGCGCTAAACATTGGGGCAGGAAGGTGTACGAAAGTCTAATGACACAGTCTAATGACATACGGCATTTTGCTTTGGGGTAATGCCGCTGATATCAATAGAATCTTTGTCCTGCAGAAACGTGCAGTTAGGGCAATTTACAATCTGGGCCCCAAAGTATCTTTGAGAGATAAGTTTAAGGAAATTAACATTCTTACACTAGCCTCACAGTACATTTATGAAAATGTAATTTATGTTAAAAGGAATAGTAATTTATTTATGAAAAATAGTGACAGACATAACATTAATACGAGGAATAAAAATAAACTAGCTTTTCTTGATAGTCGTCTTCACAAAGTCAAACAATCATTTAAGGGGCAATGTATACGCTTCTATAACAAGATTCCGGTTGATATACAAAATTTGCCTTTCACGAGGTTTAAAACTATAGTGAAACAAAAACTTTATACTAAAGGTTATTATACAACTTGTGCGTACTTGGATGACAAAAATCCGTTTAGCTCATGGAGGTAGTCTCGATCTCTGATGTTTCAAATAAAAAAAATAATTGTAAATGTTATTTATAAAGAGCAACCCCTAGAGTTTCTTGCTCATTCTTCTGGGGGGAATCTGCCTTACGAATGAGCGGTAGAGTTTAACCATTGTGACGATTTCAAGTGTAATAATGCTTACCTATGAAATAAAGATTATTTTGAATTTGAATTTGAATTTGAAAATGGACGGATGACCTGGTAAGGGCGGCGGGTAACCGATGGATGCACGTCGCGTCCGATGGGCTAGTCTAGAAATCTTTGGAGGAGGCCTATGTTCAGCAGCGGACGCCGGCTGATATCATGATGGTGATGATGATTACCATACAAAAGCATGTATAAGCAACTTTTTCCTTTGAATCGAACTGGAAATTTTATAGCAAGAATTTAAAATATGTATTTTCTTATTCTAATTCTTTAGTGTGTCGATATCGACAAGGCTGTGAAAATATATTTTCGAGAGTCGTACACTTCTACTTTAAAGGGGACTCTAGTGGGCCGAAATAAAGACCTTCGCGGGCCGAAGGTGGCCCTCGGACAGCGTTTTGCACAAAACCTAAACACAAAACCTAGGTCTAAACCGACAATTTTTTTAATGGACACGCCCGTTCGTACCTTTACATCAAGTGAATAATCAGATTGAACAAAATAATACAAAACCTGCGTTTGCCTGTCCGCCATTTTTTTATATCGTTTGACAGGACGAACAAGTCGTGCGCCTGGTGGTAAGCGACATGCCTGTCCATAAAAGTTGCAGTGCCACTCAGAGCTTTAAATCACAAAGTTCTGAGGGGCACTGCCACTGCGCCCGTCATCCTGAGATTAGTTTTTAAATATCAAATTAAGTGACGGGTCAAACAAGCGGGTGCTTTACTACGGGTGGGGTAATTTCACTAACACCCTCATCCTTTAAAACCAAAACGCAGTAATGTTCACATTATGTTGTAGTTTACATTATTTTGTAGTTTTCTACAAACCCACGATAGGAAAGTTAACTTTATTGCCAGAACGATGCATTTTCACCCTGTGTAAATCTTGGAATTAGCGAACTCCAGCGCAGGTCGTCAACCCGGATTAGAGATCGTTGTCCAAATAATTATATTGTAATAGCTATATTGTGCGTGCGCTCACCTTAATGTTAAGGTTAATTATACTATAATTGATTTAGTACAAATGTACGCTTCAGTTGTTTATGCTAATCTGAAAAATGTAAATCGATTTTATGAATTAGTCATTCAGTTTCTTGAATCCACAAATCGACCATTACACCACTGACTTTATTAGCTTCTTGTACATGTATTGAGTACTGAATAAAGTTTTACCTTGTTGAACTAATGATTTTTATAGAAGCATAAACATTGCCATTTATGACATTGTGAAGAGGACAAGGACAGAAAGTTTGTTTTTATTTCTCTTGTTGATGTTTTGTCTAACATTATTTCATGAAAAGTGCTATGTTTCATAAATATACTATGACGCCGATATAAAGCTTCTTTAACCTATATATAGTAGGTGTATAACAGAATACAGTCAAAACTAATCAATCTGGATTAACATGTCCCATGTGCCTGTAATTTCGAAACCGAAACGTAGTAATGCTGACATTACGCCGCAGAAATAGGTAAGGTGGCAGTACTTCCCTTGAAGAATTCTTTGATTTTTTTACGCACACACGCTAGAGAAACTTGTATCGCGGGTGCTATGGTCACACATAGATAACCACAAATTATACCCAAAATCACGAGAGAAATAGAGCCCCTGTGTGATAGTCCAGTATGGTAACCATTCGACCACAGCGGCAGTAAATATAATGTTAGTAGCGGTTACCACCTTACCTCTTTCTGCCGCCAAGCAGTAATGTCAGCGTTACTGTGTTCCGGTTTCAAGGGTACTGGTAAATTACAGGCACTTGGAACTTGTCAACTTATGTCTCAGGGTGACGGGCGCAGTGGCAGTGCCCCTCAGATCTTTGCGATTTAAAGCCCTGAGTGGTATTACAACTGTTATGGACAGGCGTGTCGCTTACCGTCAGGTGCAGGACTAGTTCGTCCCGTCACTTGATATTATAAAAAAAGTCTTTTTTATTAATTTAAGACATATGACATATTTTCTCCTACTCAGTACACACATACATACATATGTACGCACAAGAAACCGGACCGTGTAGCCAGGTGTTTATGCCTACATACACTGACCTGTCTAACTTTTCGTTATTTACCCAATTTCCGTCCTACGGTTTGTCACTTTTGACCCATTTTGGCAAGATGAAAAAATTTCAATTCCTAACACGACGAAAAATTATTGAAAACACCTATTTTTCATATTAACTTAAGACAAAAAATAGCAAGAAAAAACCCACCCTCTGGACAGCATCAACGCCCCCCAATTGCTTCCGAAGCCAGTACCGCCCGCCGAGAACTCCTCAACGCTCACTAGGGGGTAAGGACCATTTCGGAAACTATGCTCTAGCATTTCAATGACCTAGTAAACGCAATCGCGGGTAATTTATTTCCTCTTTTAATACAAATTTTACGTCATCTGTAAAATATTTGTATCAAATCTTGGTTCATAAAGTATTCGTAATTTGATCAAAACCTTTAAACATAATTCGATTACAGCAATTCTCCAAAACTTTTCTCGAAATTGCTTCAGGCAGTTGGTTAATGTTATATATAAGTGTTAAGACATGTCACTTTTGTTGCTACTAGCAAACAGCGTCACGTCACGTCGTGAACGTGATATCGCTGTTTTACCTTAGAACTAAGTCCAAACTCATGGTATCACGATTTCGATTAACTAAGGTAAGCGATTCTTTTGTGAGGAACTGTATACGTTTTTAAAACGTAGGTTAAAGGTATTTTAATTGAAAAGACATATTACAAAATTGAATAGTATGCATTGACTTACAAATAAATGGACGACGGATCTAATACAAAAACCACGAAAAAAATGTCCCAAGTCAACCTATTCGAAATTTAAATTGTTATGTCATCGCAGTATCGCGCTGTCCGTAGAACAAATGAAGACTAAAGCGGAGTGTCGCGCTCTGTATACGATTTTAGCGCCTTACAAGTGCGGACACTTTTTAGCGCGGACCCGACGTCCATATAATTGTAAGTCAATGATAGTATGTGTTAGATAAAGATGTATGGAAAGTAAACAAGATTGTAGATTCCACACAATTATAATTCAATGTGTATTCCATAGCATTTAAGTTGATTTGAAAAGAGCAATCTCTGAAGTTTCTTACCCATCCTTATCTCAGGGAGGTCAGCACTGTTCACTGTGCAGCAGTAGCTTAAAACATGACAATTCGAAGTGTAAAAAAAAATGCATGTAATTTAACCAGACTTCCAAAACTATCTAATATAATTAGTTCTATTATATGTTTTTTTTGTTTAATATAATTATTGAACCTATCTGTGCAAAAGTGCTGTAACCCATTTTTTTCTACTATAATACTTTAAATGATAAATGAATGCAATTATCACAAATAATAAAAATTAATAAATAAATATTTAGGAAATGAAACTATTTTTCCGGGTTTAAATCGCGTATTATTCGAGTTCTTAGGTTTTCGCGATTGTTACACAGGAAATGAAACTATTTTTCCGGATTTAAATCGCGTATATTTGTTTTTTCAAACAAACCGACGTTTCGGGCCCTTTACAGGTCCCATGGTCACGGTTGACTGAGGTGGTACAGTCTTCAACCAGTTATGTCTAATATTAATGCAAACCACCCTATTTTTTCGCGTATATTTGTTTTTTCAGCAGTCAATGGTGCCCTGGGACCTGTAAAGGGCCCGAAACGTCGGCTTGTTTGAAAAAACAAATATACGCGATTTAAATCCGGATAAATAGTTTCATTTCCTATGTGTAACAATCACGAAAACCTAAGAACTCGATAAATAAATATTTTTTAGGTATACAATAGCATCCAAACATAAAATAATTACGTACAACATTATTATAATATAAAAGGATTAATGTTTATTTACACCACTTTTGTACCTATTATAGTGTTATATAGTGTTATATTTAGTTGACTACAGTATTTAATTGTAAGATTTTAAACTAGGCTGTACTTGCGAAAACATATGCCAAATTATTTAAGGAACTAGTTCATCTGTCAAAAATGTCTGTTCACTATTGTACTTTGCCTCCAAAAAACAAACGTTTATTTATCTATCGATCGAAACTGACGAGGATGGCCGATGCTGATGAATTGAAACGTATTGCTGCCCACATAGAGTATTGTTCACTTTAACGGACACACGATTATATAGTGGCAATTTTTGGTAGGCCAGCGGGATTTCAATTCTCGTCTCTCCTCGTCTCGTCTCGCATCACCGGTGGAAAACCGCCTTTAATGTTATAGATGTTGATATAAACTCCAATTATGAAAAGTGAACCGATAACCTGGTGTAGATATCCGTAGTGGCAATTTTTGGGAGAGGCAGAAAGCTGTGAATATCTTTCGACTGACAGAAAAATTCAGAAAAATTTCAAATTCATTTCACTCCTATTCAGAAAATGTCTTCTTCATAAATGTAAAACATTGTTGGTCTGAAATAAAATGATAAATTTAAATCTAGATATTAGGTTTCTTGGCCCTGGCACTGGTGTTTGATTTTGAATTGTTAATCTTTTTAACTTTATGTGGTTTTTCAATAACTTGAGTAACAATTGTTAATTTGAGTCATATTGATCTATGAAGCCTTTGAAAAGCGTGTACCACTGCTGGTACCGCTTGGAATGTTCTGTGGATTTAATGTAGCCAGGAGAGTAGTAGCCTCCGCAGCCTCCGTACATCTTGCTTAGTAAGTTTAAAGTTCAAAATTCAATAGTGGTAATAAATCCAGTTTTATAAATATTATTCCCGTTTTATTAATATTTGTGATCTTTAAAATGTTTATCGCGCAAGAGATTTTTGGTAACTGGTAAACTGTTCAAACGACGATGAAACGAAACAAAATCAGAATGGCGAGGCAAAGGAATTAAAGAACGACTCTAAATTTAAAATCGAGTGGCCAGGAACCGGAGAAAAGGCGATAAAAAGGTGGGATGACGATGTAACGAGGTCACATCGGCACACACCTTGATAACCTAATGGTTTGTCCTACAGCTTCTCAAACAAGAGCAATAACCTTCACATAAATAAAATAGCTGCCATCTATTGGCCTTTTCGAATACTATTATGATCGCATAGAGGGTTTACTTGATGCCATCTATTGATCAGCGTTAAGAATCAAAATAAACAAATAAGCATTTCTTTATATGAGGTTGGGGATCTGTACTAGCATAGTATTATATTATATGTGTTGGTATACAACTTTTATGTATCAACAATTCCCTTTTTTATCTAAAGTACATTTAGAAGTTGCCCATTTATGACTTATTTACTACCTACGGACGAGTTGAAGGAACTTAACCCGTTAATTTCTATATGGACAATTACTGTAGTCCATTTCCATTGACACGGACTGGATGGGTACTGTGACGTTTCAAATGTTAACGTTGCATGCATACTATTTTTAATTACTATCATAATCAGGTTTCAAAAAGAAATAGTACAATTTGTTGCAATGGATCAAAAACAAACAATATTTGTTTCTATGGTAATTTTAATAAAAAAATAGAGTATATAAAGTAGATAGAAACTGAAATGATAAAGATAACAATAAATTACCCGAACTACTTGATGCGTAAAATGGAATACTATTTATCCATAGAGATTTACATCATAGAATCGATAAATCGAATCTGCTATGGTGTATGTCGCGTCAATACGTGTGCATTTGCACGCGGGTCTTTTCTTTTGAGCTTTATCTATTTCTTTTTATATTATCTTTATATATTTCTTTAGCTCGTCTCGTTGATGTTGATGTTATGCTTTTTTGTTGACTTTTTGTTTCAGTGTTGTTGATTTTTTTTAATTCGTTATGTAGTTTTTTAGTAACTTAATAATATAGTGATCGATTCCTTTTTGTTTTGTTTATTGTTCTTAAACTATAGTCTCTAAATCGATTATCTCTTCATTACCACGATTATCACGATAAGATATTTAAATCAGTTTTTTCATTCAATTTTACATCACTACATTTTTAAAAATGTTTTCGTCAATCGTTTGAGATTTCAAATCTCAAACGTCACCGCACTCATGTTGTGTGAAATGGACTATAATTCTATCTAATGCGTCACACAGACATTTCACAGCGCTACTAACCGTTTCACTGCACTACTATGTGTTCTTATCCTTAGAATGTATGGACAAATAAATCAACATACTTATCATTGAGGTTTGGATACCTGGCCGCAGGTAGATAGGCTTATTTAGCAGCTAAATGCGTGTAGAGTTCGTCAATTCATCTTAGAACAGGCGTGTGAGCACGGCCGACCGTGAACCCGACAAACCTTGAGACGGTACAAAGGAACTGACTGCCAGACCGTATACCTACTCAGGTTAAACCGAAAGATTATAGATCATGACGTTACTTAAGGTGTTTACGTTCAGTAGTGGACTTTTTGCACATAAAAATTACAATGACAAATTTAAGCATATGCGACTTTATTGCTAAGTAGCAATTTCTTCTAGAGACCTTAAGATACATAAACGTCAAAGTACTAATAAAAAAATATATTCTTCCTAAGTCCTAAAAAACTCTATTTTTTCGGTATAAATCGCGTGTATTTGATTTTTCAAACAAAAACCAACGTTTTGGGCCCTTTACAGGTCCCATGGTATAAAGGACACAATGGAACCTGTAAATGGACCTGGAGAATGAAAAAGTAAATACCCATTTAACATAAGCTGCCTCCATGGCCGAACGGTTATCATGCTGGAATCCCGGGTTCAATTCCCAGGCCGGGAGAAATATTTCTATGGCCTACATATATCTCTCTCATGAGATTAGGTGTAATTTGTTTTAGTCTATGTGTGTCTATGGCACCCGCAATATAGGGTTTCCCTAGTGCGGGACTATGAGTGTGTGTTATTATTATATTATTATCTTTTTTCCAGTTCATTCTCCAGTGAACAGAATCAGTATGGTATATAGGGAGCTTTGCAGTCGAGTGCCAGATTTGGATATATTCAATAATTCCTGTATTTCAATCGTTATCAGGTAATTTAAATGTAATATAATATGAAATAATGTGATATAACATAATATTGAATTTAATTTATAGTCTTATGAATCCAATTCTAATTATTTTAAAATCAAATTGTTTATTATTCTAATGTGACAAAATAATCATTTATGAATGTTGTGCAAATTAAGGAGTTAATGAGATATGTATTAAAAATTAAAATTATTATTTAAGTATTTTACGTATTAAATAAATAGATTAAACTTTACAAATACAAAATCAAAAGCCTCGCTAACGGCTTGAGGCGGTTGGATTTCTGGGAGAGGCGAGAGTGTGTGAGAGTGGCCTAAAATATTAATATTAAATTAGGAGAGGCGGTATGCTCCGGCAATGGCAGAGTCGGCCGGGGTCAGGGATTCAGGTTCAAGAACCGGCGAACAATACGTGCCGTATCGAGCGGGTCCGCTTTCGGCATTTGTGCTGAAAGCGACACGTCAGAGAAATTGAACCGCATCAAGTTGTTAGCAAGGCTTTTGATTTCGTATTTTTAATGTTTAGTTAATAAAATAATATTAAGTGTAATAATAACACACACACTCAAAGCCCTACTAGGGAAACCCTGTATGGCGGGTGCCATGGACACACACATAGAAAACCATAAACTACACCCAAACTCACGAGATAAACAAATGTAGGTCATACAAATATTTCCCCCGGCCCGGGAATTGAACCCGGGACTTCTGCGTGGCAGTCCAGCATGGTAACCGTTCGACCACAGAGGTAACTTCTGTTAAATATCTATTTGCTTTTTCATTATCCAGGTCCCTTTACAGGTCCCAAACATCTGCAACGAATACACAAAAATAATCGTAAACCCCACTGGTTCGTTCCGTGGCATACTTGGCATAGCATCTGGCACGGTTTGTTAGAAGATGTTGGTTCGAATCTGGATCTAATGAATCGTTTATAAGTTTTCGATCTTTGTATTAATAATTATAACAAACCACTATAGTAATTTTACAAAAATAATTGAATATCATGGTGGTCAAACATTCTGACATTCAAGAAACGTAATTACTATAAAACCAAAAGTTGTCTATGATTTTATTTTTATTTATACATACCGGCACGTAAGAAGCAAAGAGCATTTAAGGTAGGCGCCTACGGATTCGCAGCGTATGCATCGGACGGATCGCATCAAACGGTTCCGTTTGTGGTCCACTGTATCCGCAGCAATCCGATTGCCGACGCAAATATTAGTTTCAGATTGATTGACTGAGAAGAAATATATATATATAAAATTTACAATAAAATTACTTATAGAGTACTTCACTTGAACATCAGTAATTCATCTTCTTGAATATCAATTAATGTGAGCAAACACAAGTTATAATTAGAAATCGTTGGTTCGTTTGTTTGAGATCTGTTTCGGTGATTGCTGTGTGGACTGGTAGAGTTGGCATGCGGCTTCCAGGAGTGAGAAGCAGAAACACTTGATAAGTAATTTAAATTATTTTCGATAAATTTGTTTCTTTTTTCTATTTAATCCAGTCATTGGGATCGAGTAAACAGTACAGTTTTTCCATGCATTAGCCGCTCACGCGATGCGCTCATCCTACCGCAAAATGGCGGCTATTTAGTTTCGCAAATTAGAAAAGGATTCAGTTTAAATACAAGTTTTTATAAATAAAAATTATTATTCTGCATTGCTAAATAAATACCCTCCGTACTACCAACAAAAACATCTCAAATAAAATGCAGTAATACACCGCAAATCCCGCACTTAAAAAGCACTAATTAAATTTTTGGTGTACTTGGGTAAATATGATAATATTCCGTTTGAGTGGTTCTAACGTTTACCATGAAATTACTCCTTTTAAATTAAAAAGCGCTACTTACGGTATGTTTTCAATAAATAAACACCGAAATCACCAGCCCAAACAATAACAGACACGATTGTCGTGACGTATTTTTGAAGTTTTTTTTTTAAATGATAGACCAAGGCATTAAAAACTTTATGGTTTGCTAGAGTAGTTACCGAAATAGCAATTAGTATTAGTTCTTTTACCTGTTATAACGTCGATATCCGAAAAATCGGTATAAAATCATCACCGGCACCTCTAGGTGTGGTATGTGTCTACGGCTGCATGTATCGCGTGAGCGGGTAAAGCATTACTGCGTTCCAGTTTTGAAGGAAAAGGCTGCTGGTGAAATTGCCGGCACATGGGACTTGTCAATTTATGTCTTAGAGTGACGGGCGTGGTGGTAGCGCCCCTAAAAACTTTGCGCTTTGAAACTTTGAGTGGCTCTACAACTGCTATGAACAGACAAATAAAAGCAGGTTTGTTTTCTTTCACATGCAGTCATCAATTTTCATTCAAACGGGTATATTTATTTATTTTTTCATTTTTCCTTTAATCTATTATTTTGAAATAAAAACTATAATGGAAATATTCCTTCTCAAAAGAAACATTCCGGACTACTAAAAAGCGTCATTTCACTTTCAACCCTTTAAAATAGAGGTCCTTCGTGTAAAATTGCTAATTACCATCATTGGTTTAAACTGACCTTCTAACAGAGACCGGCCGTTGCACTTATCTTTACTACCACAGCCTGACTATATACATAGTAAGACAACTCGTGTACCACAGTATACTAGTTATGACAGTAAACGACTCTTCTATTCAAAGGCTGCTAAAAGATTAACTGCATGCAGTCGATCTCGGCTGCATCTCTCTGTACCTCCCTGTGAAAGAATTCGTCCCGGGAACTACTGTCACCTTACCTATTTCTGCCCCAAGCAGTAATGTGAGCATTACTGCGTTCCGGTTTTGAAGAATAAAGATGCCTGTGAAATTTCAGGTACAAGGGACTTGTCAACTTGTGTCTCAGGGTGATGGGCGCAGTAGCAGTGCCCCTCAGATCGTTGCTATATGACGCACTGAGTAGCACTGCAACTGTTCTGGACAGGCGTGTCGCTAGTGTGTGTGTGTAGTGAAATGTAGTTCTTTTAAGATTTTTATAGTTATTATTTTATTTATAGATTTTTTAACAGACACACTCATGGGCTCGTACTAGAGAAACCCTGTATCACGGGTGCCATGGACATACACACAGACAACGACAAATTACACCCAAACTCACGAGAGGAATAAACGTAGGCCACACAAATATATCTCTAGGTCCGGGAATCGAACCCGGGACCTCTTCGTGGCAGACCAGCAGGGTAACCGTTCGGCCATAGAGGCAGTCAAATATAGTTGGAGGCAATAAAGAACTTATTTTTTTTAATAAATAATAACGCTTCTACATTTATATGACTAACGGCTATGGAGTGGAATGCCCAGCCAGTAGACTACCTAGAACTTGGTCTTTTTCAAGGTGAGAGTGTATAGGCCATCGAGTATATAACTGGAAATAGAGACGAAATGTCATATAATTTGTTTGAAAATTATTCTGCCGAATTATTACGGTGACAACTGCGCTCCGATTCGAACACGACCAGTTTAACTTGAGCTTTGCTGTAATTGACGAAAATTGAAAAATTACATATTTCATATTTAATTACCGATGAAATGTGATTCCGTTTGTTTTGTAATCAGATGTTTTACTGTTTTTCCCACACCACCGAATGGAACAGTCCCCATAGTTAGAGATATTATCTTTATTACAATAAATGCGGAATATTTTTTGGACTCTACGGAGATGTACACGCATGTCACTTTGTGACGATGTACTATTTCAGCTTTCTAATTTGTGATTTCAGCGCAAACGACAGTTGATATTTAAAAGTGATATAAGGCCTATTTGCCTGATGAGTTGCCAGGGATGGATGGCCCTTATTTTGTCTCTATTTCTGGTTATATACTCGATGGCATAGGCATTATTCAAATGAGTATGCTCTATCGTCGACCTCATAGCTACTTTACATCAGCTGCATCAGCAAATGGCGGTCAAATGCACCCTTACTTTTTTTTAATAAAAAAACAAATTGTTTTTAAATTAACTATTTCAACTAACTGATTTTACTTTGTCTATGTCTATTTTATTAAGCCTTTATGCACACCCTAATCCTACTTAGCAAGTCAATGTGTGGTCTGTTTAGATTAAAACTGCACGTGAGTGACGTGATAGCCGACCATGGGGTCTCTTAAATCTAAATTGGGTTATTTTTAATGGACTTCAGGTTTAAGAATCAGAAATTAGTCTGGTTCGTTTGCCGTGTCATATGACAATAATAAATAATGTCACACTGCTGGGTAACTCGTCTAAGAAGAGGTTGATTGGTTCACCACGCTGTCCCAATGAGGGTTGGAAGGGTGCAGCAAAGGAGCTCCCCTCACGACGAACCACTTACCTTACTTACCTTTCCTGTTTCCTGAACGAAAAAGGGCACAACTAACATTTTTATCAACATTATGTTACATACATATTCAAAATCAGGAAAGAAAGGTCAATCTACCTATGTTTTTGTAGAAATCACAGCTGAAGTCATTCAGAGGCAGCTTCCGCTTCGCCGCCTTTAAATGTTGGAATGACCTTCCAGCACCGGTGATGACGGCTGAGTCTTTTAATGCTTTCAAAGGAAAGTGCAAGGAATGACTTATTTTGCAACAGAAGTCGTCATGTGGAATAGTAATCCGTATAGATGTCTGGGAACAGTCATTTGTACCCTTCGTTGTTCTGATTAGATTTGTTTGTTTTTATTTGTTGTGTGTATTATTACCACTGGTGACCAGGAACTAAATAGTTCGATTTTGGTTTTTCAACAACCTTTTAGCCGTAGCGCCATCTATGAGAAATCTTAAGTATTTCGTCACCCACTTAGATACCTTTACAGCTACTAGCCCTGGCTAGAGATGTCGCTATTCATTGTATTTAAATTTTTATTTTTTATTTTATTGATATTTAATTATTTTTTATTTAATTTTTTTTAGAAGACGTCGATCCAAATTCGGCCAGATCGAAGGAATTTTTTTTGAATGTTCGATCTTTGTATTAATAATTATAATAAACTAGTTAGATTTTAGTTAGACGATGTTTGTTTTGTTGTAGACTTTTTGTTCAAAATTATATACCGACAATGTCCGACAGAGAACACAGGCGGAGACTGAAAACCAGCACTATGCTGAGGCTTCGTCCTTTTCGTCACTCATAGCTCATAATTTATTAGTACATAATATCGTGTGATTTTCTATGTATGTGTGTTTGATGAATAAAATCCTATTTAATTTAATTTAAATATATCTCAATAATTGTTCAATATACTGCAAGCTCAAAGGGCACAAATGATATCAATCATCAGATTTTTTAGTATAAAAATGTCATATTTGACTTTTACGAAAAAGTACTGCAACCTCACTATTTCTACCGCCAAGCAATAATGTGAACATTACTGCGTTCCGGATATGAAGGGTAAGTTTACTGGCGAAATTACATGAACATGGGACTTGTCAACTTATGTCTCTGGGTGACGGTAGTGACGATAAATGTAGGCGATATAAATAATATTTCTCCAGGTCCGGAAATCGAACGCGGGGCCTCTACGTGGCAATCCAGGACGGTAACCCTTCGGCTTACGGAGACAATCTATAAGCCTATTGCTACTAACCATTCAGAAATGTAAATAACTTAGAAATTAAAGTTATAGACAGGTACATGCTGTCATAGGGACTTGTTTCACAAAGCTGTAAATAAGACAAAACAATTCAAGGCATTCACAGCGACAGTCGACCCTTACATGAAACACGTACCCAGTAGTGGAAAGTATTTCATGTATTTGCAATTAGAATTACTATATATTGCTAACAAAAAACTTATATTGAAAAGGCAATCGACCTGTGAACCGAACATCTACACTGCAAACCAAAATTAATGGGTCGCTTTTGAATTACTGGAATCTACTTATATTGGTACTAACTAACTTCGCATACATGTGTAAAGGCGATTGAACTGCATCTCTGCGCTTTAGGATGTTGTACACTTCGAGCCAAAATTAATGGGCCACATTTAAATTACATTATAACGTCGTTGTAAATGATAATGTTGTAGGTCACAAACGCGCATTTCTTTAGTTATTTATTTTATATGAATATCAAATATACATAATGAATATGAATAAACGTATAATAATGTAATGTTACAGGCTATATCCGTTATATATAATTAAATAGTGAATTATCTGCATTGTTGTTTTTTTAACAAAATTTCGTATAGCATTTTATTACCCATGTATTTGTGTTGAACAAGAAATATGTTTTTCAACATCAAACTGTTATTTGCTTTGTATTATTTAAAAATAATTTTGTTAATTTATTTTCTGTAATCCATACCATTAATAAGTAAAAAAAAATTGTTGATCATTTAATAACATTTTTTAAACACAGTTATTTATGAACTACTATATGATTGTCGTCTTATTCCAAATTCAAAATCTATCAACGTAATAAGTCTTGTTAAATTTCGAGATTTTCAATCTCCCTTAAGTTGGCCACTAATTATGCACTGCAGTGTAGGTACATTCGCAGTGCAACGAACATTTGGCAAATATTTTTTTCTAAATATGTAACGAAGGTCGTTGCCCCTTCGCCATTATCGGCGGACACATTAGTGATGTTCGTGCACTGCTTCGAAAAATCGATATTCCATTGATTCGAATTACATAAAGAACAAAAGATGCTGTTAAAAAATTATGTTAAGAAGAATAGAACAATTTCTTAACGAAGACTATTGATACATATAATATTAATTCCAGGAATAAAAACCAATTCCAAATAAATACTATTAAAATACCATCCGTTTCAATGTATTTTTTTAATATTTTATAACATATATCTTATAAAATCCTATTTAATAACTCAATTTATCGAAATGTTGTATCATCACTAGTGTTTTGTGTAGTTGCGTGTGCGCATCCCAGTTCTGCGTTGCATCTGTGTGAGGCTGTAAAAATGTTTATAGTGGTATTTTTGAGAGGAAGAGGTATTGACTCCTAACTGGGTTCAATACACTACACTGCACAGATTCATATCATAGTAAGCTATGGGTATATAGTACTGAATGTCGGAGATTATATTGAATATAGTTTTGTATGCCGATTCAATTGGTAACAAGAGAAAGTGTATACACGTAGCATTAACACAAATTGTATTTAGATGACATTGTGATTTGAAACCAGAAAAACATCTGCATCAGTTCATTACACGTCTGTGATGAGAAAATTTAAACCGAAGTCCACCACGTTGATCTAGTGCAAGTTGATAATTTAACACGTTTTCCTTGGAAGAAATAAGGCATAAGAATGTTAATAGTGTTAATGCTTTTCTTTAAAGTCGAGTACTATTGTATGATTGTTAATACAAAAATAGAACACATAAAAGCAAATAATCTTTATTTCATAGGTAAGCAAGTTACACTTCCAGGCAGATTCCCCTGAGATGAGCAAGAAACTCTAGGGGTTGCTCTTTGTAAATATACATTTGAATACTTTTATCATTACGATATTTAATTTAAACATCTTAGATCGAGAATACATGAAAGAGTTAAACGGGTCACTATAACGGATTTTTGTTATCCAAGTACGCAGAAGCTGTATAATAACCTTTAGTAGAAAGTTTTAGTTTCACTATAGTTTTAAACCATGTTATTATTAATAATCATAACAATCGAGTACCGTGTTTAAAAAGCATTAGGTACGAGATTTTAAGACCTAATTATGTAATCATTGCATGCCATTTTCCTGGTGACAAAAATAACAAAACTCTATTATATGAAAAACAATACATTGGTTTTATTTTTATAAAAAATAAGTGCACCTTTGACCTCCATCTAACCTGGTGGAAAGTAACGATGAGGTTCACAATGTAGCATGCATGGTTTTATTTCACACATACGTTTTAATCGACTTTTAAAAAAATGAGGTTCTCAAATCGATTGTATTTTTTGTTTGTATGTTAAGCGATTACTCAGACGAACCGATTTCTGTGATTTTTTTTCGTTTGTTGGAAAGGGGTTACCTATATCTATAGTCCCATTCGAATTTGAAGGGAATATTCTACCTCTAAGGGCGCATTTATTCGCCATGAAATTCATCGCGCTCACGCCACGCGGCCGTTGCGCAGCGAACGTTAAATAAATAGAGCATATTTTGCCATGACAGTTAGATGCACGCTAAACAGCCTTACGTTTTGAATTAAACAGAGACCCGGGCGCGCGAGGGAGGCTGGTTGACCGACCGCGCGCTTGTATTATTCCAAGAAATTTTAATGTTGTTGCCTAGTAATGTATGTGAAAGCGCCCTAACTAGGAGGGCGCCGCGCGAACTGGGTGCTAAGGTTGGCAAATTGGAAGGAGATGCATTCGGTTTATTAAAATTCACCCACTTATCAGCAAAACTTGGCAAATATATGTAATTCTTCGTTTATCCTCACGTTACATTCGTGATCTTTGCATTGTGTTGGATGACAATAGGTGTGTGCGTCTAGACACTATTGTTTAGCTAGACAAAGCTGCTAGACACTTATTTACATGACAAAGTAAGCAATAACAACTTTTTAAATCTAGACTGTACATCTGTATATTTATAAAGTTGTTTATTATTATGTCAGGTGTAGGAGGTAACATGTATTACGCCTGGTAGTATGCGAATACTAATGAGTATTCTGCCATAAACTAACGTACATTTACAGCAAAATCAAAATATTAACATGTGTAGATATACAAACAATACGTGTGTTGCAAAAACGAGCGATTCGTTCTGTGTACCGTTTAGGTTCTCGGGTTTCTCACTGAGAAAAGTTTAAGGAGACTGGTATCATGTGCATGAACATCACTGTACATTTACTCAAATATTTTGTATGTCCGTCCGTTAATTTTATTAAGGAAGAAGATCCATAACATTAACCTTAGAACTAAGTCCATACTCATGGTACCACGATTTTGTTTAACAAAGATAAATGTTTCTTTTATTGGGAACTGTATACGTTTTTAGAATACGATTCCGGAGCATTGTATTAGATTAAGATTATAGTTTCCTAAGTTTAAAACTGACATTAAAAGTATGTTAATTGGAAAATCATATTACAAAATTGAAGACTACGTGTTAGATAAAGATGTATGGGCAGACGAGATGAGTTTAGGTTCCATACAAATTTGATTCAAAGTGTACTCCATAACAGAGTTTCTTGCTTCGTTCTTCTCAGGGAAGTCAGCACAGTGAACAAGCAGTAGCTGAAAAAAATAACGTTTTCAAGTGCCATTTATTGGAATAAAATGTAAAAAATAAAACTATGGAATAAAAGTTTTTTTGCCTTTGACTTTGATCTGGAATCAGCTAAACGTAACAACCCCCAATCATATTTTAATATCTTGTTTAGTTTCAGTTTTATTGTGTTATGTTAGTTCTTCTATTGACCATTTTAGTACCACTATGGATCCTTCTATGGTAATCGCACCTAAATTCGCGCGTTACTTGTTTAGTTGTTATATTGACTACTTTAGTGCCATTTCGGATCACCCTGTGGTATTCACGCCTAACTTCACGCTACCACCTCAACAAAAGTCATAAAAGACCCGTGGTAAGGGCGAGCAGCGCCGTCTTGGTCCGATAGTGAACTTAGAGAATAATAATGAATTTAACCTCAAAAAAAGCGAAGTGAAATCGGACTTAGATTGTATTTAGCGGTAATGTCTGTTTAGCAAAATCTCTAAATTGATATTGTAATAATCTTAATACAGAGTACTAAAAAACCGACCTCAAAAGTTGGTGGTATTATATCTATTGGCCAAGTTCTATTGAAATTGGTTACCGGAAAGTGCGCGAAAACGGATTCATCCCCTAGTTTGCCACCCGTCGAGGGGGATTATTTTCTTCAATTTTAAATAAGACCAATACTGAGAAACACTCTTTCCAACAAAACAAGAATCGTCAAGATCGGTTCACAGTTACCGGAGTAAGCACGTAATATTTACACAAAAAATATAATAATATTATATTATATATATATATAATACATTATATATAATATATTACATTAGGGCCCACTGAAAATCAGCGTCACAGCCTTTTCTCGGTGGTGACAATAGCTGAGTGGGATCCTGTTACATACGCCACAGCCGCGCACATGACACTTAATCTAATTGTGTTAAATATTTCATGTTTGCTATTGTGTGTGTGTATGTATTTATTTTTATTCCTTTTTTCCAGTTATTTTTATAATATTTTTTTGTTTTAATGTAGCTTCATCTTTTTTTTTATCTTCATTTTATTACTGTGCATATTTTTGTTGTGGCGTAGTAATAAAGGATTTCTATTCTATTCTATTCTATAATAAGACAGTCGAATTGGGAACTTCCTCCTTTTTTAAAGTCGGTTAAAAAGAGCAATGCATGTCGAAATAGTTAATAACAAGAGGGTCGCAATTTAAATGTCAAAAACTCATGTACAGTACAAACACAATTTGTCACAAGCAATATAAATATTACTTTCTGAAATCTAGATGTACCTAGGTAACATTTTTATCTCGTCAGGTAATTATAGTCTTATTTAATATTATCTTTGACACCGGTGTGTACCCGGATGTGCTTGACGTATGTGAAGAGTAGCAGGGTGTGTCCTGTCTTCAAGGGGAAGGGTGACAAGTGTGATGTGAACAATTACAGACCAATAACGATTGTTCCTACTACATCTAAAATTCTGGAATCCATCCTATCTTCCCACATAATGGGCCGCCTTGAGGACAATGAATTGCTGGCGGATAAGCAATTTGCATATCGGCAGAAGATGTCTACAATTACCGCGGCACATAAAATATTTGGCTGCTTAGTTTCCGGTCTGGATGAGAAGTATAAAATGGCGGGCATATTATGTGACTTGGCCAAGGCTTTTGATGTTATTAATCATCAACTGTTGTTGGATAAGTTATATCATTATGGAATACAGGGTAAGAGCCACAAACATCTCACCTCGTTCTTATCGGATCGAAAGCAAGTGGTAAAATTATCCTCGAACGGTAAAAGACTGGAGTCCGTTGCTGGTGTGTGAACTTAGGAATTCCTCACGGGTCTGCCTTGGGAAACACGCTATTTCTATTATATATAAATGACCTTCCCACTGCCATCATAGCCGGCCTCTCCGTACTGCTGACTATCACTAAATCCAACATCAAGATTTTCTAGGGTCGAGGTCTCACAGTTCCCCCGTGTGTAGCAAGCAATCCGATGCCCATATGCAATGAGAGTAGGTTCCTTGGCTTCACTCTGGACTCGAACCTTAACTGGAAGTGCCATGTTGACAGACTGTGTGATAGACTGAGTGGTGCAGTCTTTGCGTTGCGTAAACTGAAATTGCTCATTTCAGATTCTGCATTAAGACAGGTCTATTTTGCACATTTCCACTCGCTGATGTCGTACGGTTCACTCATATGGGGTAACGCCCGGATGCCAATAGAGTCATGCTAATGCAAAAAGGTGCCGTACGCGTATTGGTTGGGGTAAAATACAGACAGTCCTGCAGAAATCTCTTTCTAGCGCAACGCATAATGACGCACTACTCACTCTACATATACGAAATTATAATGTACGTTAGAAATAATCTTTCTTCATTTGGTACTGTAAATGTTTCTGGCATCCCACTTCGCCGTACCGGTCGGCGGTCATTTGAGAACAGTCCCCCGACGCATGGCACTTGCAGAAAAAAACCCGCGTGTCGGGCCTACTTACTATGAGCGTTTACTCGCTACTCGCAGACTTGAACCGTCTGACGAAATATTTAGACTTAAAATTTTACTTTTATTCTAATTTTTACCGCATTGACATACTTTTGTATAATTCTTATCAACTTATGACGATCCTTGATGGAGAATGATATTTAGTATGTAATTTAATGACAACAATATTATATAATAAATTGTTTTTTCAATTTATTGTGTATTTTTCTAATAATTTTCATTTTTGTACGACGATCTCAATATAATTTCTTATATTTGGACACGTAGTGCAATTTATACTGTAATGTTATATTTGGGAAATAAATGAATTTTAATCTGAATCTAAATTACACTCGCACCACAGTACATTTATGAAAATGTAATTTATATATAGAAAATATAAAGAAGTTATAATTATTTTATATACTACTTTTATTGTGTTAATTTTTAATCACATAATTCAATTTAAAAAATTTAATTGTGTAATGTATTATGACATCAAGAATGAATGCGAACACTTTGTAATTCATATTTGTATGCCACGCTGAACTATAAATATGCCTAATCTCAAAATATGTGAACTGTATTTACCATAAATAAAATATGTATTTTATAAACTCGTTGAAAGGTCGACAATGTTTACTGTGTCAAAGATTTCCGTTTTAAATTTAACAAAAGAAGCTACGCTTCAAGAATACACAACACTCCTTTAACAGAGGGGTCAGCGGAAACTATTATTACATCACTAAACCCCGCTTCGGAGAGTCAACTCTCCTGCCCCTTGACCACTATACCCTTGCGGTCAATAAAGGCTCTTACAACTTTATTGTTTTGGTCATCCGTCTATAGTACCAAGTTGTGGTTATTCTTCACGCTTTGTAACTTTGGAAACGTGACATTCCATCTTTTTTTTTATGATTCCAAGTAACGGGTTGAACAAGTCGTGCGCCTGGTGGTATGCGACACGTCTGTCCATAACAGTTGCAGTGCCGCCAAAAAGCTTTAAATCTGCTTAGCAGCAGAAATAGCTAAGGTGGCTGAACTTCAGTTTCACAATATCTCCAGATGAACCTCCTGATCACACTACATACACACCAAAATGCCTGTCTCCCATTGGGTGAGCTCTTTCATCTCCTCCAATCGCATCAGTCTCTTCTTACGTTAATTCTTGATAATTTTGGCACTTTTGTTGACATCCAGTTTTATTATTCTAAGGATATATTTTAGAAAGCTAAAAATTCTTGCTCTCTCATTCCTGTATATATTTGAATTATCAATTTTCGTACAGTGCCATCATGAATTATTTCCACATGTCGCAAGTGCTCGCCGTTCTGATCACCTACAAACCAGACCATGCAAAACTGCTCTACTTAGAGAAAGCGTGGTTGTAATGGCTTCGAAGTTCTATAACAAACTTCCGATTGAAATAAGGATTTGCAATATTGCTACAGAGTTTAAGACAATGTTATATAATGACATTCCACAATATTAGAGACTTCATTTAAAATCAAAATTGTACATTGTTTATGTTCTTTTTTACTTATTATTTTATTGGACGGCATGAATACAATATACAAAAAATGAAACTTTGTATGCTAAAAGGTGGTAAATTCTATATATATGAACTTTTTGTAACACCTTTGTAACCTGTGTAAATATCACAAAGAAATAAATGAATTGTATTGAATTCAGAATTATACCAAAGGTATTCTTTATTTACCGAACAGTACAACCTGGTTAATTCTAGAGTCAAATTGAACAGTATTATTTGTTCTTTTAATCAGTGATGAACGAATATAGCGAAATACGAAAAAAATTAATTCTGTTGCCCACTGTACCGAACTCGCAAAGAGAAACCATGAAGTAATGAATGAATTTTACAATGTAGTCAAAGCCAAAGAATCATTTATTCGTTCGAGTAAAATTACTCTACTAGTGGACTAGATCGAACATAAATTCCTTCGAGGGATTCGTACCAGCGTCTTCAGCATACCGTGCCGATGCTCTTCCAACTAAACTTTGGAACGAACCAACAGACCTTGCGAATTTTGCCATGTACTTGTTGCAGATTTTTGTTTTATAATTTTAAACAACTTTTTTTTGCTGTGTCTGCGAGAAAACGATTTTGTGTTTGTGTTTCTTCGATATTTCTATCAGTAATAATCCGACATACACAAAAAAATACGACATAATAATTTCAAATTATAATAATTACAAAGGAAAGTATTACCAACTCTATGAGTTCCTATTCCGATCTCCCATCACATCAACATTTTTTTTGTATGTAACTGTGTTCTTTGTTTTCTCCTATAATCTCTTTTTGGCTTGCTAAGCACTTTATTGGTGGAAATTCGTAAATGGCATTGGATTACCCATATTTAAGTATACTAAAATTGTGTTACTTGTCCGTGAATTTTCTAAAATAAATAAAAATAATAAGTAAAAAATAAATCCCAAAACAAATCTTTATTTACAACACGTATTATCTTTTATTAACAGCAATATTCAACTACATCACTAAACAATGACTTACACCACAATCCCTTCAAAATTTCCCTTCAAAACCACTAATATATACAAACCGCAATTCTCACAACACACGTGTTAAACTATGCCATTTTCCCACTCAGTAACCCATTGTGCGGGGAATTTAGGTAAAACATGCCCAACGTAACAATGTTACGTCGCCCCTATGATTTTCCTACTTGACATACGCCATTTACGCCCGATCCCCTGGGTTATTCTGTTTCCTTGTGGAACTATTCGTTTTTATGTCGCTTACTCTTTTTTTGCGTGAAAGCTTTATGATGCTTTTTGTAAAGTACGTTTTGTTATCGTTTTTAACAAATATTTATACATACTATGACCGTCTCTCGCAACGGTATATACGAGTATGAGATCTACAATCTTTTCTGTTAATAATTTTTCATCTAGTTTATTTATGTTTTCTTTTTTATTTTAGATACAAGTAAATATTACACACAAAGGCAAATTTAAGGAAACACTAGTAAAATCGAAATTTTCCTTTTTTTATTTCGGGTCTAATTTGAAAATAAATAACTTTTTTATGAAAAAATACCGACCTCGAAAGTTCGTGGAATTATCGCGCGAAAGAAGATTCAGCCCTTAGTTTGCCACCCTTATGGGTGGAATGTTTTCTTCAAACTTAAATGGGACCAATACTAAGGCACTCTCTTTCCAAGAAAAAATAATCATCAAAGTCACAAATGTAATCGCTTAACATCGTACAAAAAAATACAGTCGAATGTAAAACCTCCTCCGTTTTTTTTTTGAAGTGGATTAAAAATTAATCGACAGTTTTTTCATTACGTTTTAATTTCCTACTAATATAGGTCCAAGAATGGTTCAAGATTGATATTGCGTTCTTGTAAACTTCTTAAACTGTAATTGAAAAAGTTTAGTTTAATAAATTAAAATTTGATTTAATCTATGTTAAACTGTTGAATTTATTTTGAAATTTTCAGCTTTTCTGCATTATCAAAAATTTATTTTGTTTAATTTCGATTTTTCAAAAAAAGTTGTATACAGCTGTAATACAGCTTAACGACTTAATAAGTCAGTATTAATGTCTTGTTTACTTAGATGCAAATCAGTATTTAATACCGTATACCGTTATGTAATAGAAAGACAAATTTCCTAACTTAACTACAATATAGTTGAATTAGATATTTTGTATATTAATATTTATCATTAATTTTGTTTCAAATAGACCTATAAGTAAATAAATAAAATAATAAAATTCATCAATGATAGTGCCCCTACCAGACAACCACAACAATTACCTGATCTCAATCTAGAAAATTCTCTGTATCCAGACCAGAAAAAGAATTCAGAAAATTAATTTCCTCAATTAATCCTGAAATCGAAACTATTTTCTTTTACACACCGGATAATGCGAATACCTCGCCGCGGGGTTACGTGGGACTCTACTCCATGAACCCGATGAACTCGCCCGACGGATCCTCGGAGGCCGACCCAATGTATGCACCCTCACCCACCGGTGCTGTCTCGTGTTATCCCGTTAAGACTCGCCACTCACATCCGTGACCGGGATTCTAATCTGCTCGACCATCGAAGTCATCCTTTGCACAAAATGTTTATAATATATTATAATTGCTTAAAATTGCCTGAAAAAATCGCTACTTACTTAAATTTAATTACTTAATTTTTTTATTCTGTGTTTTAACTGTAATTTAAATGTGCAATAAAGGACATCATTAATTCATTCATGCAACCAGACGCTCCATGTTTCAACAGACTGTATACAGCTGTGCATTGTTCTTACAGTTTAGCGACAAGAATAGCCCAACTAGAGTCCCGCAGGAAGTACGAGGAAAGGCATGCGGGCGTCCTTGAATCCCACTATTGACATACACGAGCGAGAGGGGAATAGTTCCGCTTAACACAAAGTGGTAACTCGAGAAATTTACTACAAGACCGACGGCCTTATCCGTAATATCACTGCTATCCTTACTAACTGCAGTATTTTCCATTTTTGTTACGACTCAGTAAGGCGTACTCAGCTGTCTTAATCAATACGTCCATCATTTCATGAATAAAAAAAACGACACGAAAAGTTTGTGGTATTATATCTATTTGTCAAGTTCTATTGAAATCGGTTTACGGAAAGGGGGTGAAATCCAATAAACAGGATTCATCCCTTAATTGGTCACCCTTAGAGTTGGAATATTATCCTCAAATTTGAACGTTGCCACTACTGCGGTAGCCTCTTTCCAACAAAAAAAGAATCATCAATCGCGCAAGCCTCGTTTTGAAGACGGAAAATAAGCGAATTCAGCACCGTGTCTCAAATTTTATATCACATTTTTGGGTCTCTGGTTTCTAAATTTAAATGTCAAAAACTCATGTACATTATAAAAACAATTTGCCACAAGCAATTCAAATAGTAATTTCTTAAATCTAGATGTAGGTAAGATTTGTGCATCGTCAGTTAGGTAATATATAAAGGTAAATCATTTCTTACGAAGCCGCTCCCAGAGACATCGTGCCCGAGAACTTGGCAACGTTTTCCATTTGGATGCTTTCAAGTAGCTGCTAGCCTGGCGAAGATAAAATATTGCATATAAAGGAATGACTAACAGCCATTTAAAGATTGAACAAGAATTTGCCGTTGAAAAAAATATTTTTAAACAATAGAAGAGTTACATCGCCTTGGCATTGTGAAGTATAGAGACGTGCGAGTGAGACAGAGCAACAACATAAGAAAGGCCACGAGACACGACGCAACGGGCAGTGGGTCAGCGTGTCTAGCCGCCGTCTAGCACACACTAGTACTGCTTGCAAACAAATAATTCTACGAGGGATTTAAAAACAATACAAAAAACAATTGTTTTGTTCTTTTCTCATCAGCTCGAGACTCTCCAAAGACTTTCGGAAAACAATTATTTTCATAGTTTGATTAAAAAATTACAATTGTAATTATAAAAATAACAACTGATAAATATTAGACAATATCACATACATTCGTTGCTCTGATATCAAAGTAAATAACTAAAGCACTTGTGTTATGGAAATCGGAAACAACAACAGCGACGGTACCACAAACATCCATACCCGAGACAATATAGAAAAGTTAGTTTTCCTACATTGATCCAGCTGGGATAGAACCCGGGATGGCGACACCATGACAACCGGTGTGCCACTCAACCACGAAGATCGTCAAATAATAATTACCCCAGACTTAATCGCTTTGTCTACCCATTGAATAAATAACAATTTTTTTTGCCGTTCATTTGTTAGCTCTGAACATAACTAGGTTATTCATCGACGTAAATCCATATCTCTAGTCACAAAGTAAAATGTCGCAGTGCCTGCTCTAGCAATCATGTACTGTTTACGCTTCCACGCGTTTGGCTGCTCTAGTAAGTACAGACGTTGTTTCACAAAATAGATGATAAATATACAGTGTGATCTTATTATACGGCATTAAAACAAACAGCTCCTATTTACGACTTATGAATGCAAGTGCTTTGCAAGTTGGGAAAATAAATTGGATTTTTTTACGGGACGAACAAGTCATGTGCGTGGTAGTAAGTGACACGGTTGTTCATAATATTTGCAACACTCAGAGCGTTAATTCGCAAAGATGTAAATATAAGATGAAAGTGCCATATGCCTGTAATTTTACTTGCCCCTTTACGTTACTGTTAACGGCAGAAATAGGTAAGAAGCTACTGCTATTAAAACTAAAAATTTTTATTGACGATTTTTGTTTATGAAGGTTCCTGAATTTGGCCTTTCTGTGTGTTCACAGTGCCCCAGTAGTTTATTTGGTACTGGAATTCAGGCAGATCCCTAGTTGTTGTCATTGGCGTGATTGTTAGCTCATGTTTATTAAATTAATCCTAGGCAAACCAGACACATTATTGTCTGACTATTGAAAATACTGTAAAACTATAAAAAACAAAAGCCTTCCCTGCTAACGCTACACTTGCCGAGAATGTGAACTAGAAAGTTCACTCACACAAACACACGTTCTCGTCTACAGGGAATTCTTACCACGCGGTCAAGTGTACGGGAAAAACACGGATAGTGTGGGTCGAAGGATACATTGAACCATTTTTTATTGTTTGTTCCACTTTCTTGGACGGTTATATTATGTGGAAAGGGAACAATAGGTAAATAGGGCATAATAATGGCACAGACATACTTGAATTATACAATAACCGCCATTATTGCTTGATCAAGGCCAACAGCTTTATTAAAAATATTGGGTTCAGTAACGCGCCTTGAGGGACTCCTATCACCAGTAGTAATTCAAAGACGACTAATGTTCACTTACACTAAACTTAAGTATGTCTTAAACAAATGCTTGCAATGAAAAATACACTCTGAGTACATTGTGTTAAGAATGCTCATCAATTTAAGCATCGCATTAAGACATAATGACAGATATAAAAGAAACTAGAACACAATCAACATCATCAAACTTCGAAGTTATTAAAACTAACATTTTATCAGTACTTTTAAAATTGCACAGGTTGCTGTATCCAAAACAGTTCTTTGGACAGCTGTGGAATTACATTTCTCAGTAGGCCGCTGATGGTATGATTGGAAGACCCATCGGTCAAAAGGGCAAACTGAAGACTTTATCATAAGCTAAGTAGCGGATCTGAGGTCGTCCACCTCGGCTTAGAATGCTACTGGACACTTTCCCCAGAACGCCATGCTACAAAAACTCCAACTCAAAATGTTTATTTCATAGGGAAGCAAATTACATTTGAAAACATCATATTGATTAAACCCTACTGCTCTTTTGAAAGACTTCCCTTGAAAAAAATGAGCAAGAATCTCCAGGGATTGCTCTTTGTTAACATACATTTGAATATATTTTTCATTTAGAATATTGATTCCAAACATATTTATGAGCAATTTTTGCACATTTTCTGACGCGTATAAGTAGTGAATAGGCAGGTTTTGGCGCGCGATTAGTATGCAAATCTATAGAAGATAGGTCTAATAATACGTCTGTAGTGATTCCAAGACTGGATCGACGATGGGGCACTAAACGTATGTTCCCTTACAAAAAATACACATTTTATTTTTTCCCTACTAAACTATTACATTTATGGCAAAATGTGATATGACAATATTTAATATAGGGCAATAGGATCTCTCGATTGGAATTTTTTTATAGAGGTATCGTGACAAAAATCCAATGTCTGAAGTATCGCCGATCCGATCCACTGTGCGTCGCAAAGTTAAGATAAATATAGTGTACCTGCCTGTTCCCAATTACAATATTCTGAAGTGAGTTCCCGAATCCCGAAAGATCCAGGACCTAAAAAATATTGTCATAAGACAATCTTCATTTTCTGTCTATGTTCCTCGACGTTTAGGTAAAAAAACTCTACCTATTCCGATCCCTGTTAATAATGTACATTTGAAACGTCAAATGACATATTTTTTGTTATAAAAGCAATATTGAAAACAGCAGATAGACAACCATGATAATTATCTTTTACCAAATATAATTCAGGTGGTAACGAAATATTATACTCTATACCCAGGAAATTATGACGTTAATTCCATAAAACTCGAAAGCTCGAAACTTGGAGTTTCTAAGATAGTTACGCACATCTTGTTTTCATAGAATGAAACTGTTTTACAAGGTCAAAGTCTTTTCCACCCAAAACTTGTTTCCCAACTTAACCCTCATCAACTATTAACCACCGGCCGACTGACCCTACTATATTGTGTAGGGCTACCCCGACCTTAAGGGTAGTAGAGGGTCAACGATCCAGACAGGGAAATAGCCAAATAGTAAGGGGTTATTTCGCTTGAACGAACTGAGACGGAAAGTTTTTGGTAAATATTTTTCAAGGATTTTGAAACAACGCCTGAAGATATTGTTTATATACAAAATCATTTAGTATCTGTTATTTTAATAAAATACTTCAAAAAGAAAGTTTGTTTATTTTAACTTGCTTTCGAGGAAATTTTAAGGTAGTAAGAGTTTTGCTAATCTTCGACGTTAGCAGTTTTATCATCACCTTTAAAGTATTATTAACTATATGTTATATTACTTTGCTTTCGTTACAAATACGTGACGCGCACTATAAGTTTCCGGAATGAATAAAAATCCCATAAATAGTCAAAAATGAATTTATTGTTTCTGAAAATATTCTCCGTTAGCGTTAATGCACTTTTTCATGAGAATGAACCAATTTTGAAAACATTTGTGCCACTCTTCCGTGACAATATCTAACACTTATTTTTCATACTCTTCGACAGCCTCTTCGGGTGATGAAAATCGTTGACCGCGTAACTGGTTCTTAATTTTTGGAAATAAATAAAAGTCACAAGGTGCTAGGTCGGGACGTTCGCCTTCGAAAATTCATTTGTCTGTCTGGCCGTGTGCGAACTGGCATTATCGTATCGTCGATGATACGGCATTTACGGTTATTTTTACGGAGTTTGTCAATAACTTCCGGCAAACAAATGGTCGTGTACCAATTACTATTCAAGGTACAACGATTCTCCCAAGCAACAGTTGCCACGTGTCCAGTTATTAAAAAAAGAAGCCATCATCCGCTTAGAGACACTTTGCACGCGCGCCACTTTGGTTGGTTTCAGCTCATCTCGAAAGACCCATATGCTCGATTACTGCTATGTTTTGAGATCGTAACTATAAATCCAAGTTTCGTCACCTGTTACTATGTCCCATACCAAATTTGACGTCCCTTTGTTGAATCTGGTAAGCATGGCATTGCACTAAGTGACGCGATCCGTTTTTTGAGCCTCGGTCAAATTGTGTGGGATCCACCGAGAGCATAGCTTTTTCACACCCAAAT
Organism: Hyposmocoma kahamanoa; assembly: GCF_003589595.1. NCBI lineage: Eukaryota > Metazoa > Arthropoda > Insecta > Lepidoptera > Cosmopterigidae > Hyposmocoma > Hyposmocoma kahamanoa. Next base: position 284,720 of record NW_020653685.1, on the reverse strand, counting down.
GTTTGTGTCGTAGTGATTGTATTTGACTCATGCCTATGCCCTAATTTCATGGTATGTCACATGCCTGTCTGTTTTGATCATCCGGCGCACAGCATCGATGTGTTTCTTGCTCACAACAGAGGACGAATTTCGTAATGATCGCCACTGAGATTCACACGACCGCGTTTAAATTCTGCAAACCAGCTGTAAATAGTCGTCTTGCATGGGGCTTCATCGCCAAACGCAGTTTGAAGCCGAGCGAAGCTCCGCTGAGCTGTTAAATTACACTTAAAGTCGTAGAAAATCATATTACGAAAATTTTCACGAGTTAAATCCATGGTGATGTAGACAACCAATTTCTAAAATGACGCCACAATGTAAAAACAAGTGACAATCAGATGAAACAAACTGTATTCTACAGCCAAAGAGTTCCATTTCCAAATGTTGTAATTACTTTTTAAGTATTGTTTATGCAAGTGGCCAGCTCCGGAAACTTATAGTGCGCCCTATGTATACACAGGGTTATGTTTACAAACCACAGAGGCTAGTTCAATATTATATTTAATAAAAGAATGGGCTCAGTAACGCGCTTTGGGGTTCTCCAATATCCAATTTATATAAAGCGAAGTGAAAACCAAAAGAAAATAGATTATTTGACCTTAAAAATTCAAATTCAACTTGTTTTTAATAGGTAATGAAATCAGAAGATGCCTGTAGTGAACTATGGGGTCTGAATCACAACGACTAAACGTTGATAAAAAATATCACAAATTTTCGCAATATTTTCAGCTTTTACAACATTCATCTACGGAAAAATAATTAATTCCACTGTTATCAGATACATTTCATGAAATGTTCTATCCTGACTATGAGCTCATTTTAGAGAAAGAGTACACTTTATATTTATTTTTTCATGTTACCAAATGACAGGACAAAAAAGTCATGAGCCTGGTGGTAACCTATGCCTGTTCAGAACAATTGCAGTGCCACTCAGAAATTAAAATCTCAAAGATCTGAGCGACACTGCCACTGCGCTCTTTACCCTGAGACGTAAGTTGACGAGTCCCATGTGCCTGTAATTTCACCAGCGCCCTTAACCCTATAAAAGCGGACCGCTACAATGCTCCTCACATTTTCACAAGGCATTATATTAAAGGAATTTGGGGTGCAATTATCCACATCTATATCACATTGACGACCTCCGTGGTCGAGTGGCTTGCACACCGGTTTTCATGGTGTCGCCATCTCTGAGATCCCGAGCTCGATCCCCGGCCGGATCAATGTAGAAACTAATTTTTCTATATTGTCTCCGGTCTGGGTGTTTGTGGTACCGTCGTTGTTTCCGATTTCCATAACACAAATGCATTAGTTACTTAAAGCAACACAGCACACACTTCATAACTTATACAACTAAGTACCATTTCGCCATAAATAAGGAAAGAAAGAAAGAAAGAAAAGAAAAATTGTTTATTAGCGTCATAATTATGCCATATTACAATTTACAAATTTTACATTCTTAAGCCTAGATATAAGTATAACGCTAAACCGACGTCTACTCAGCATTAGTCGAGGCATATTGCAACACCCCAACACTGGTCTTCCGGAGACACCGGCCAGTTAGGAAGTACCAGTACGCGCTGCAACGACACGCCGAACCATATAATATATGGTGACAAGTACGAACTCAATATAATGTAATAAAATACTTAACAGTTAATGGTAAAAATATTAAATTAAATGTTCATTGGTATTGCAGGATAATGTAATATTATTAGAGTAAATTATAGGAACCCACTAAGTAAATGCCAATATAGCATCTATACAACACAGCACAGGCTAAGTTAATTTCTGTTGATACAAAAGATACTGTTTATATCTAAATTTAAAAGATTTTACAGTGTAAAAAGTAAGGCTAGTTATATTAAGTTATGCTCACATAACTGCATTCCGGTTTGGAAGACTAAGGGAGCTGGTGAAATTGCGCATGGACTTGTCAACTTATGTCACAGGGTGACGGGCGCAATAATAGTGCCCCTAAGGTCTTTGCGGTTTAAAGTGGCACTACAATTGGATAGTCAGAAAAAAGTTACTACATACAATTCCTTAATAGGAGACACTCCTACTGTTAAAGACTTACATAAAATAACTAACGCTTTTGGATTTAAAACGGCCGGTGAAAAAGGATACAGGCTGCCCGACAGCACAAAATGGATAATCTGTTTGCTCCCCAAGGCCATCGCATTAGTCATTAGTAGATGAACGTACAGACAGATGAACGACCGCGAGAAGGTCGAGTACCCGTGGCGTAGTCGGTAGTTGTTTACAATGTGACGTGATGCATACCGTCGTATGACTACCACGACCGTGACACTAACAGATGGATTTGCGATTTCGGTAGAAGTGATAATTCTCTTCCAAATTCTTCTGTAATTAAGATTGTTTTAACTGATGTTTCTCAAGTTAATTCAAGTATTTCTGAGAGATAAGTTTAAACAGCAACGGGTCTACTCCCGTCCGGCATCCGTTCGAAACAACGAAAGTCTGAATGATTTCAAGACAGTCGTGGTCATTCGCTAAATGATTATCTCTACATAGCTATATACCGGCACGCTATGATGGCCGTTTTGACGTTTGTCCGCTCATCAAGTTTTATATTAATTAACTACGTTGAAGGAGCTATAGTCCATTTCAATATGGATGCTTCCGGTGACGTTTGAAATTTAAAGTTTCTAGAGATGTAGTGATGTAAAATCGCATGAAAAAAATATCTTATCGAGATAATTTGTAACGAAGAGGGAATCGATTTACAGAAAATAAATTAATGACAAAGTAATGGTGTAAATATGTCTATGGATAAATTTTTCGTTTTACACATTAAGTAATTAGGTTAATTTATGTTGTGTCTATCCCTAAAAACTACACAACCAAACAAAAAGTCAACAATAAAGCATAAAATCAGCACTAACGAAACGGAATTTGAACAATTACTCCAAAAAGATCACGCAAAGTTAAAAACAAAATAAATTCCTCTAGCAAGGTATGTTAATGCCCCGTATTGAGCCGATTCGATTTATCGATTCTATGGCGTAAATCTCTATGGATAAATAATCCGTTTTACGCAGTAGGGGTAACTTATTTTTGTATTTATTATTTCATTTTCTATCTACATAATATACCACAAATTTGGCTTAAAATTACATCTACAACAAATATTGTTTGATTTTGGTACATTATAACAAATTTAATAATTATTTTTGTAACCTGATTGACAGATTAGTTATAAATCGTATGCGTGCAACGTAAAAATTAGACGTGTCACAGAACTCGTCCCTATTGAAATGGGCTATAATTGCTGTACATTATTGCCAATAGTGCACTGCAGTAAAATTTATGGAATGCATTGACTTACAAATAAATGGACGACGGGTCTAATACAAAAACCACGAAAAAAATGTCCCAAGTCAACCTATTTAAACGTAGTGACATGTAAAGGAATATGAAAAAGCTAAAACGTTGAATTTAAATTGTAATGTCATCGCAGTACTGTCTAATTTTGCTTGCTTCGCTGTCAGTCGAACAAACGAAGACTAAAGCGTGAATGACGCTCTGTATACGATTTTAACGCCCTATAAGTTCGGACACCCGACGTCCATATAATTGTAAGTCAATGACGGAAGGTATCATTTTACGACACAACAATTTGTTGTTCGAAATTTTTAAAAATGAAATCTAATACGATTGTCACTTGTTTATGGGATCGCTTGCCAATACAACTTCTACCTCCGGCAAATTCGTGTCAAAGCTCAATGTAAAAAAGCAGTTTCGAATTGATGATTTATTAAGTATGAACATTTTTATTTCCGTTTTATTAAAACTTTTTAATCAGCTACCCTTTGCATTACTAGTTAAATATAAGAACTTATAGATGTGACTCGCATTTGATTATATTTTTTTTTGATAATGAATTGAGATTTGACCTCACTATTGTAATCTGTCAAAACGGCCATCACAGCGTGTCGGTACTGCAATTACAGGTTTCTTACTTATTGGAAATATGGGGGTAATAAAAAAAAACTTACTTACTTTACTACCATGATATTCAATTATTTTTATGAAATGACTCAACTAGTGTGTTATGATTATACGACACACTGCTGGACACGGGTCTTCTCTATTGAATAATAGGTTTAAGGCTTTGTCCGCCATCCAGACCCAATGCGGGTAAGCGACTTCACCCGTTCTACGAGGATTGTGAACCTTTTTCCAAATGCAGGTATCATCACGATGTTCTCCGTCGTCACGGACAACTATTGTTGCTAAAAATTTACAAATGTTCCTAACTTGGAAATTGAAGTCAAAGGTCATAGGGAATCGAACTTTTTTGATTTTGATTGACCTTTTAAGTATCAACCAGTAAAGGTAGACCTTCGCTACGTCTTCTTCTTGTAAACGACACACGTAAATTTTACGGCCCAATATGTGGTTTTTGGGGCTTTAGTTTGGCATACAGGTTTAATGACAGTAGAGCTGCTTGTGAAAGAGTTTGTCCACGGAAGTACTGCCCTTTTTTTTTTTTTTTTTTTTTTTTTGTCGGGGGGGAAATCTTTATGGATACCCCTGAGCCCAGGGAGACTCAGGGGTTATGTGGGGACTCTCCCTCCAGGCTGGAGGGCCTATCCCACTAAAACCCCCCCGGGTTTCCCTCTCGCCGGTTGAGTCGGCGCCGTGGGATCAGTGAACATTCACCACGACGCCGACGGAAGTACTGCCCTAGCTACCTTACCTATTTCTGTCGCCAAGCAGTAATATGAGTATTACAGCGTTTTGGTTTCAAAGGGTAAGAGTGCTGGTGAAATTACAGGCACATGGGACTTGTCAACATGTGTCCCAGTGCCCCTCAGATCTTTGTGGCTTTAATACTCTGAGCGGCACAGCAACTGTTATGAATAGGCGTGTCGCTTACCATCAGGCGCACGATTTATTCGTCCCATAACTTGGTATCACTAAGTCTCCCTCTCTATTTAGTTCTCCTCTGCCTCGAAGGTTGTCTGATACATTGATTCAAGTTGTCTATGTAACGTTTTTGTTTTTTTTAGTGTGAGCAATAAAGCATATTTCAATCTATCTACCAATTACGTTTTTTTTAAGTTCATGTCACGAGTATTGACCACCGTAATATTCAATTATTTTTGTGAAATCACTTGTTAAAATTATTAAACGATCGAACACTAAGAAAACATTCCAAACCAACGTTTCCAGCAAACCCTGCCAGACGCTATGCCAAATAAATCACGGAACGAACTAGCGGACCAAACGAATTTTTCTGTGTGCTTGTTGCAGATGTTCGTTTTTGGTTTTTAACGAATTTTTTGCCGTAGAGCAATCCTAGCAAGTCCTATATTGGCATTTTATTTAAATAACGTCGAAATGCATTCCAAACATTCATCTTAATTTAGATTTTAACTAGTTAACAAAACTCTCTCTTAAATCAGGTAATTATCGTTCATTATCTAAAAACAACATTATCTGAAAGAAAAAAAAACAAACTAGACAATTTAGAACAACAAATCAACATTTCAAACTTATTATTCAATTAACTTTATGCTTAATTTTAAACCGTTTTAATTTTAAAATAAACAAAGCAATTTATTTAACTAGCAAATGGACTTTGTTTAACCACATAGCAACTTGTCAATTAAATGTCGACATTCTCTAAATGACATACATATTCATTAGAGTTAAAAACACCAAAAATAAACCAAAGCTTTTTAACAATAGCTAACGCCAAGCTAAATCGAGTTAATTATAATTTTACCATTATATTATTGTTGCCACGATGAACTATAGTTTTAATCTGCGCCGTTACTTTAAGTGTTGTATCTCTTTGATGTAGCAATGATAATTAACTACCTCCGTAGCCATGCCAGAGGTCCCGGGTTTGATTCCCGAGCCAGAAGAAATATTTGTATGGCCTACATTTTTTTATAATATCACATGACGACACGAACAGTCGTGAACCTGATGGTAAGCCGTGTAACTTAGAAATGTAAGCATTACTGTGTTCCGGTTTTGAAGGGTAAGGGTGCTGGTAAAATTACAGGCACATGGCGCCGTAAACGCGCGTCGCACTTAAGACTTAAATTCAACTCTTAGCAGCTTGAATTAAGAAACATTGAAAGCCCGAAATGCCCAGCTGTACGCGAACCTCAGCCAGTGCTACAGCTCTGTAAGTTTTGCTATAGAAACCTTGGGTATCCACTGCCACGCTGAGGTCCCAGGTTCGATTTCCGGGCTGGGAGAAATATTTGTATGGCCTACATTTATTTCTCTCGTGAGTTTGGGTGTAATTTGTGGTTGTCTATGTGTGTTTCCATGGCATCCGTGACACAGGGTTTCCCTAGTGCGGGGCTATGTTGAGTGTGTGCGTTATTATGTTATGTTATTTGTTAGTTAAGACGTCCCAAAACAAGCAAGTAGGTTTTTTTCTTATACCTTAATCAAAATTCTCATATCATTTTGTATGGGCCAGGTGTAGTCCATACATGCACTGTAGTTGTATGTTAGTTGTAGTAGTAGAGTAGCACGAAGAGAAAGATTACTTGAAAGTTCAAAGTATATTTTCGTAATAAGTTACAAGTGTTAGGTGGCAAATTTTTCCTTAAGTAGTGTCTCTGTGGACAGTTGGTGACGTACTGAGTTAAAATTAAAGATGAATTAGTTATATAAAACAAAGACTAAGTAGTTTGCCGCGTGCGCAGATTTGTACTTAAGTATGTATGGTGAGACCAAACACATTTCCTTCATTCAACACGATAATATAAATATATTATACTTTCAAGTTTTTAATCACAAAATATTTGAGGGGCACTGCCACTGCGCCCGTCTCCCTGAGACATAAGTTGACAAGTTCCATGTGCCTCTAATTTCACCAGCACCCTTAACTTTCAAAACCGGAAAACAGTAATACTGACATTACTGCTTGGCGGCAGAAATATGTAAAATGGCAGTACTTCCCTGGTCGAACTCTTTCACAAGGAGATCTACTGCTACAGATTTATACACAATCACTAAATTATACTATAAAATATTTAGTACTTAGAACTGTTGAATTTTTACTAGTTGATTGTTAGATGGTAACTGTTTACTCGATAACTCCTAGCTCTCAAATAAGAAGAGATCATAATAAAGTGGTGTTTACTAACATACGTTAACGGTCCACGGGGTAATCGTATTTTTAATCGTAATTATAACATTCCCAATACCGCATTACCAATAAACAATCTCGGATCCCGTTCGATTTAAAACAAACAATGGTTAAATTAAAAGCAGCACAAAAAAACGCCGCAATTTAAACCTTAATGACGCCATTCGGACAGCGCACAGAACGAAAATTAAACAACGACACTGTGTGCCAGTTAAAATTATTTTTTCACCAACTCACTCGGGTGTTTGAGTGAAAAAAAATATAAAAAGACACGAATCCATCATCAAGCACGCATACACACACGATTACGCACACACATAAAAAACCACGTAAGTAAAAATGCATTAAAACGCCTACAATGATATAAAAATGCGGACATGCAAAGAAATTTGGCGTTTCTATAGTCAAAAAATCGCCTCTGAGTGCGTGATGACATCAGCCGTGCATCGACTCACTAGTTCCTTACATTGTTGCATTCCATTTTCGATCTCATGTGCATACGATACAGTACAAAATCCTATGTCGAAGTTTAATGATTGGATTGCATCGATTTGAATGTGTGCGTGCGGCATTCGTTGGTTTTGTTCCTTTTTTAAATTTCACCGTTTTAGTTCAATCTATTTATTGGCTGGTGGCATTGTGAGCGTGTCCGTATGCCTACTTGCGGTTTTCGTGCGTGTGTGCGACGCGAAAGTGCGTAGAAAAATGGCGGGATATAATTATATATTGCATTTATACTGTAGTGTTTTAATGCAGTGTCGTTGGGCGATTTTCGTTTTATTACATTGATATAATATTGAGTTTTCTTTTTCGAAAAGAATGTCTTAATAAGAATAAGTGTGTTCTGATGATTATATTATTGTAATACGAGCATCGCAAGTTTATATACTTATTTGAATTAACTTGAAAAATATATTATGATTCACAAAAACGGTTTTAGTGACCGGGCACAAATTCTATTACAGAAATTTTTAATTAGAAATTCTTTCATACAAATTGTGTACTAGAAATTCTATTTCTATAATTAAACGGATTTTTAAAGACCCCTGTCGAGCGAATATAACAAAAAAAACTAATACATTGTGGATTCGGTAGTTCCATACATTCATAGTCAACAAGTCTACACAACGTCTACGCGCTACAAGTGTCTAGTCTTGCGTCTACGAGTGCTACGCGTATCTAGTCTACGAAATGTTGTCTACGCAGTATGCGTTATTATTGTAAAGATGAACAAGTATCTATTTACAAATATCAACCCCTAAAGTTTCTTATTGATTCTTCTCAGGGAAAACTGCCTTACGAACAAGTAATATTGTTTAATCAATTTCTCTATTTCAATGTAATTCGTTTACGTAGTAAAATAACGAGTAACAGCCTTGTGAAAGAGTTTGTCCAAGGTAGTACTGCCACCTTACCTATTTCTGCTGCCAAGCAGTAATGTAAGCATTGCTGTGTGACGGTTTTGTAGGGTTATAGATGCCGGTGAAATTACAGGCGCATGGGACTTGTCAACTTACGTCTCAAGGTGACGGCCGCAGTGGCAGTGTCCCTTAGATCTCTGCAATTTAAAGCTCTGAGTGACATTGCAACTGCTATGGACAGGCTGGTCGCTTAACACAAAGCGCACATTGATCTACCTCTGCTCGAAAAAGGAGGACACTGCCAGTATTTAACTGCCTTCGTGGCGGAACGGTTACCATGCCGGACTGCCACGTGGAGGGCCCAGGTTCTATTCCCGGGCCGGGAGAAATATTTGTATGACCTACATTTATTTCTCTTGTGAGTTTAGGTGTAATTTGTGGTTGTCTATGTGTGTGTCCATGGCACCCGCGACACAGGGTTTCCCTAGTTCGGGGCTATGTTGAGTGTGTGCGTTATTATTATTACTTTGAGCGGAACCCAATATCATCCATTTTCCTAGCTCTAATCTATATTGTAATACATTGTCCTTTATACCTTTAGAGGTAATAAATAATCAATTTGAAAAGATATATATTACAAAGCAGATAAATCTTAACGACATTTCCATTGCTAAAAATTACGGCAAAGGGTGTCACCCTAATGCAAAACGCGGCTATCGTCTCGCCGCTCGAGCTGGCACCGACCGGTTGCCGACTTGCGGCGGACTAGTCCCGAATTTGAGCCTTGCCCTGCACCGGCACAGTACAAACTACAGTAATCAGTAAACGTAGGATGGAGATTTGAAAAGGTTGTAATGAAACATAGGAACAGGGTCGCATAGAGCTTGTGTATTTTGTTTTTATTTTTTAGTTTACCGTGTCACCCTGCTTACCTGGAAGAGATTGCTATCTAGACACAATAAGTTAGAAGTGAAAATTAACTACACAGGACAAATTGTACAAAAAGTAGAACACACAAAGTTTTTAGGTGTAACGATTGACGATAAGTTTGAATGGAAACTTCACATTGATACAGTAAGAAATAATCTGCGTCGTTATGTTTATGTTCTAAGAAGACGTAACACTTCAACTGTATCTACGACTTTAGCGGCATTTCATGGCTACGTAGCATCTTTACTTCGATATGGGCTGATTGTGTGGGGGAATTCAACAGATGTGAATAAATTATTTGTAGCACAAAAAAATGCGTAAGGGCAATGTTTTTGGACCCCGACAATCATGTAAACCTTTATTTAAATCGCTTAACATCTTACCGATGCCGAGCATGTATATTTTTGAAGTGTCAAAATTTGTAAAGTACGATAGTAATCTCTTTGAAAATACTCGGGATATTCATAGTAGAAACGTAAGAAACCAAGACAGGTTAGTGTATAATAGTACGAGCAAATTAAGTTATTACCAGAAACTATGCGGGGCTATGTGTGTAAAGATATATAATTCCTTACCGTCAGACATGAAATTGATAAATAATAATCTTATGTTTAAACGTAAGCTAATGTCATGGCTAAGAGACAAAAATTTCTACTCCATTAAAGACTTATTTTCATACAAATTTCAACAAATCTGACTACTTAAATTAATTTAATTTGTTTTGACCAAAGAGAAAGAAAACTTTACCTATTAACTATTTTTTTACATCTTCATGTCATAATAATGACTTGTTATGTTAGTATGTTAATATTTAATTAAATCTATTTGACCAAAAAGAAAAAAAAATATTTACCAATTTTATTTTTTTATTTCTTCATGACATATCAATAATTTAATATTATAACAAATGTTAATAAATCTGTACTGCTGTTAGAATTGCTTTAAAATTGTTAAATTATAAAATTATAAAATATAGATGACTATATATTATTTGCATGCCAATTTTGGTGAAATATGAGTTCTGTCCTATTACTATATATTATGTGTACCATCTTTTGTAAACCATATTTTAGGCAAATAAATTCATTTCAATTCATTTCATAGCAATAAAATCACCTGTTTGTAACCTGTCTTTTATCTTTCGTTTGTTTGTGTATTTATTGTTGTGTGCAATAAAGAGTAATTTGTATTGCAAGATGAGAGAAATTATTGATACGCGGGACTTACTCGCGTAGTATTTTAGCCGGAAGCGGTCCGTCTAGTTTCGACCACAATCGATGGTCTTCTTCAGGGTTTGAGTGCAACGTTCGCGACCGCGTCACGTTTAGAACTGCGTGCTGCGGCTCTCTGCGCGCGAGCCGATAACGCAGTCCGCAGTGGGGAACAGTCCAGCACACAGAGCTCACCACATCGTTTTGTTGTGTGCTGGACTGTTCCCAACAACAATCCTACGGACAGCAATAGCGAAGAAGAGTTCCAGGACGCGCTGACGCAACGTATCAGCCTCCCGAGTTCCCCACTGCGGACCGTGTCATCGGCTCGCGCGCAGAGAGCCGCAGCGTGCAGTGCTAGACGTGACGCGGTCGCGAACGTTGCACTCAACCCCTGAAGAAGACCATCGATTATGGTCGAAACTAGTCGGACCGCTTCCGACTAAAATACTACGCGAGTAAGTCCCGTTAGTTTTATATTATAATGTGTGATAACCGTGGTGGTTTTCGTAATAAAAATTGTCTTTACTACACTAAAAAATAGTTAAATAAGTTAAAGTCAGTTCGCGAGAGAAAGAGAGAGAGAGACGTCCAGAGCAGCACCCTTAAATTATAATACGCACAAGTCATATAAGGTCATACAGGCATTCACTAATATTTGGTCTTAAAGTAGGAAACATTCTGTACTTTGAACATCTGGTCTCCAAAATTACCACTCGGGAGACTCTGATAAGAACCAATTTAGAAAAACAATATTTTTTATGATCCCAAGTTACGGGACAAACAAGCCGTGCATTTAATGGTAAGCGACGCGTCTGCCCATAATAATTACAGTGCCACCCAGAGCGTTAAAGCGCAAAGATCTTAGGGGCACTGCCACTGCGCCCATCACCCTGAGACATGTAATTTAACCAAGACCTGTAATTTAACCAGCACTGCTACCCTTCAAAACCGAAATGTAGTAATGCTCAAATTACTGCTTGGCGGCAGAAATAGGTAAGGTGGCAGTACTTCCCTGGAGGAACGCTTTCACAGGCACCTTCACTGCTACCATTCCTAAAAGGGTACTACCTGGAATCGAAACATGTACCTCCTATCTCACAGAGTACTTACCGCTGGTCGAAAAGGTTAAAAAACAGTGGAATTAATGGGAAAAGTAAAGGACTCGCAAAAGCGAATTAGTAAAGGAAAATAAATTGGTGATTCGTTGTTTAAGGCATTTAGGTTAATACAATGGCGGTTATTAGAGAAAATTCATTTCGATTGGCATTGTGACAATAAAATCACAATATTTTGTTAACAGCACGCTCAGTTTCGATTTTATAGAATTATATTCAATCACAATCATTGACTTACAATTATAAATACGTATATTTGCGAAAACACAGTTTGTGTAGAAGCTGACAAGTAACGAAACAAACAAAACATCCGACCTAATATTAGGCATAAAAACATATTTGAGGTATAATCATTGACTTACACATAAATGGACGACGGGTCTAATACAAAAACCACGAAAAAAGTCCCAAGTCAACCTATTTAAACGTAGTGACATGTAAAGGAATATGAAAAAGCTAAAACGTTGAATTTAAATTGTAATGTCATCGCAGTACTGTCTAATTTTGCTTGCTTCGCTGTCAGTGGAACAAACGAAGACTAAAGCGTGAATGACGCTCTGTATACGATTTTAACGCCCTATAAGTTCGGACACTTTTTAGCGCGGACCCGACGTCCATGTAACTGTAAGTCAATGGGTATAATTGTACATTAATTTTTTAGTAATTGTTTACTCAAATTACTTCAACAGTTTAAATTTGGAAATAGCAGAGAGCTCCTTGTCAAAGAGTTCGTCCAGGGAAGTACTGCCACCTTCCCTATTCCTGCCGCCAAGCAGTAATGTGAGCATTACTGCGTTCCGGCTTGGAAGGGTAAGGGTGCTGGTGAAATTACAGGCACATGGGACTCGTCAACTTATGTCTCAGGGTGACGGGCGCAGTGGCAGTGTCCTTCAAATATTTGCGATTTAAAACTCTGAGTGGCATTGCAACTGTTATGTACACGCGTGTCGCTTACTTACGACTTGTTTGTCTCGTCAAACAGTATTATAAAAAAAATGTTAAAATTTTTTGTCAGATTCGTACATATGGATTTGAAACGTCTGTCAGTAATTAATTAAGGGGTGCACGAGCGGAGCCTACCCGCACGACATACGAGCCCTTTCCTGTACGTCTAGCGTACCCTGAGAAACAGAAGGCGATTACTTTACGCCGATTGGCAAACCCTTTCCACGCGATGACAAACATAGTAGTGTGTGCCATTTATAAAATAGGAACAAGTTAATAGGAAGAGTTAGTAATATAAGCAAGGTGATAGTTATTTGGATAAATTGTTAAGATAATAATTTGTTAAATGTGATTAGATGCCAAAATAATCAAATACATAATATTTAATTTTTTATTTAATGTCAGAATGTTACACTATCATGATATTCGATCATTTTTTTTGTGAAATTACTGCACTAGTTTTGTTATAATTATTAATACAAAGATCGAATATTTAGAAAAAATTCCTTTTATCCAGCCGAAACGAACCAACAAACCTCACAAATTATTCTATGTGGAACAGGAACGCAGTAATGTTCATATTACTGCTTAATATTAATTGTAAGTACGTTTCCGAGTGTTCGGTAGCAATTAATCTCTTGTTGACGAAGAATAAAAATATCGATGATGATGCAAGAAAGTAGGTATAATTTAAAATTTGTTTAAATATGTAACAGTTGACATCTTATTACTAATATAATATTACAGGCATGTTAATATAATAGTAATAACGCACACACTTAACATAGCCCCGCACTAGGGAAACCCTGTATCGCGGGTGCCATGGACACACACATAGACTACCACAAATTACACCTAAACTCACGAGAGAAATAAATATAGGCCATTCAAATATTTCTCCCGGCCCGGGAATCGAACCTGGAACCTCTGCGTGGCAGTCCGGCATGGTAACCGTTTGGCCACGGAGGCAGTTAAAATGTATTTTTATATCTTTATTTATTCATATATACCTTAATTTATTATATGTTTTATTGTTAAAAATATGACTATGAACGTATACAGTTAATGACCCTCTTTTGTTGCACATACGTTAAGTAACTGCTTACCAATCAGTATACTGTGCCACAGGTGCATATTAGTGCATAAGAGATTCATTGGACGGAAAGTATGTGTGTGTGCGTGTACCGGGTGAAATGCAACTTGTTCTAAGGAGTAGATTCGCGGGAAGGGGTTGCCAACATTTGGATTTAATTCTCAAGATGTATTTGACAGGTATCGGAACATCTTTATCACCAGCAGTAAAGTTTTTTGTGAAAGAATTCGCCCAGGAAAGCACAACCACCTTACTTATTACTGCCGCCAACCAGAAATATGAGCATTACTGCGTTCCGGTTTTGAAGGGTGGTGGTCAAACTACAGGCATATGGGACTTGCAGCTTTAGAGACGGCCCAAATTAACGGGTGCAGTGGTTCTTCAGATCTGTGCGAATTAAAGCTTTAAGTGTACTGCAACTGTTATGGACAGGCGTGTCGCTTACCACCAGGCGCACGAATGGTATCAATAAAAAAAAAAGAAATTACTAACCCAGTAGACAAGCCTAACATTAAGCGAAACAAAAATAATGGATAATTATAATATAGTGTGTAGTTGTTAAGTGCAGAATTCGGTTGTTTTTCTTTTAGTGTCTCTTTGCTTTCTTTGACCCTAGCCGGCGTAATTTATTTTCAAAGTTTTTGTACTTTATTCAAGTTAAATTATGGAGCTTTGACCGACTTTTCGTTGTTTAGACGGATTTCGAGTAATATTTGTACTGTGTTAAATCGTGCAGTACTATTTCTGTTTTATATTTATACCTTTTTACTTATAATATAACAAGTATTAAATGATTAAATGATGAATTAAAATTAAATGTTTTAGTGTTCATTTATTCATGATATGACAATAACTTAAGCCGTTGTACGTGATTCACGAGCTTGTCGCGAGCTGACGATAACCAGGTACTCGCCTTAGCGAGTGAAGACTGTTTCAAACGTACACATTAGAACCTCGTTACTGTATCTGTCACGTTACGATTACAGGTCGCTAATAAGTAACAGGCTTTACATACGATCACACATTTACAGCAGTAGAGCTCTTGTGACATAGTTCGTCCAGTGAAGTACTACCACCGTACCTACTTCAATTGTCACATTACAAATCAAGATGGAAAACCACGCAAGCGCACAGCAACATCTAATTTCATAAATCACATTATTTAATTATATTCAATTATAATTATATTATAATATAATATCATAAAATTAATTTGTTATATCACATTAAGGTAAAAGGTTGACACTGTCCCAATGTATGACACTTTTGCATTTTTTCTCAAAAAATAAGAAAACAAATATTGATATTATTCCAAGACCGTGTTAAATGTACTAGAAACGACATCTATGAATTTAATTTAAAAAGCTTTCATCGATTCATCAATAATTTATGAATATGGCGAAAGTCTTTGAGGCATGTCAAACACTGGTGCAAAATTTTAATGTTTACTAGTAGTTGACACCCATGTCAAGCACTCGTATATATGAATATTTTTTTAAACTTAATTTCGACCATTTGGTAAGGACGGAGAGCATAAGTTTGGATTACTCTGTTAGTGACAAATTTCTATGGGTAGTTTGAGTAGTGTTTTACATGGGTGTCAAAGACTGTTTTACTATGGGGACCCAATAATTGACAGTTGTATATTGAGGTGTCAAAAACTAGGGCGTAACTGTGTCAACTATTGGTTACGGGTATTGTTCAATGCAAAAATGCCACTAAAGCTGTCGCCTTATTCTGATGATGACGCATTGAACGCGGTAGACGAAGTATCAAGATGAATTCCTGTCGCAGCAGCTGCGAGAAAATGTAGGATACCACGAATTATTTTGCTGTATAAAATTTTACTAACTTAAAATTTCATTAAATTTATATCAACATTTTAGTAACTCATTTTTGACTCTAGATGAAGTACGCATTATTTTGGTCCTATTTGGTCCTATAATATAACTACACTGTTACATCCGTATATTTTCTATTTCTAGTTACTATTTTGTATGTTTATTGCACGCACTTACTTACCTTGACTACAAAGGTAAGTAAGTATTTATTAATTTCAATAAAAGCATCTTGGTTGATTATGGTTTTTCTTATTTTTTAAATTTATTGTTATCAAGTGATCAATGCATTTAAATAACTATGAAATCTTAACATAACGTCCTTTCAAATACTGGTACTCCGATCTCACTGTGCCGTAGTCAACTATTGGGACATTAGAAATTTTGCCTGTCATACACTGGTACAATTTTAGAGGTAGCGGAAAACTGGAATATATTAATAATGCCTATGATTATTTTAATTTTCTTAGTTCCTAGAAGATAAATGACAAACCGTTTAATATGTTAACATACGCAGGTAGTCAGTATGACTGATAATTAAGTACTTTTTTGGCAAAATACGTGATTTTCCGTCTAAAAGTGTCAACCACTGGAACATTTACCTTATTGCAGTGCATTATTCTTAATTAGTAATGGAAAACACACATTATACAATACATTCGTTTTAAATAATTATTAATGAGAGATGTCTAAGTTTTTTTGTACTATTATTGGTATTTGTCATCATATTATTTAACTCATTATAAAATTTATTAACAAGTAGTTCCTTTAGTTGTTTATTGAACTGTGTAAGTTTAATATAATTTGGCGTCTGTGGCACCATTACTTATTTTAATATAATATTTAGAAGCGCGACTGTAGCTCCATCGTCGCTCCACGTACGCGCTACTTTTGCAGAATAGATAGCGCCATAGACGCGCCACTGCAATGCATTGTTTGATAACGTCCTAAAGTTGTTGGTAAAACTACGTGTTATGGGACTTGTCAACATTCAGGTTGACGCAATGGCATTCCCCTCAGATCTCTACGACTTAAAGCTCTGACTGACGCTGTAAGTGTTATGAACTAATATCAGGCACACAAATTGTTCGTCCCGTCATTTGATACCATACAAAAAATTAATTTATATTCTAAATAAAACAAAATAACAATTGCTTAATATTTTAAAATGTAACGCTCTCGTAAACCAAACAAAAACGTTAGCCGACAGCGAATGTTGAACACCTCTGACATAGAGTAATGTTACACGGGTAACAGGTCTGGCGGCCATTTTGAAAAGTTTTTAGTGCTTTCGAATTTCGGGTGCCTAGGCCAATGACCTCGCGCAGATGGTGGTAGAATTAGGGAACGCACTTAGGGTCACTAAGGGAACAAAAAGATTTTTTTTAGGGCAGACTTCGTTACTATGCTAAATGGCTGTGCAACTTTGAGTCCTTTAAAATACGCGCTATCGTTATTCCATATACTTTCCCACACTCTTATAAGAAGAGTCTTTAGGCTATAGCTCACTGATTAACAGAGATAAGCAAAGTATATTTAACTAAACTTCACGTAGAGTAGATAAATACGTCCCTCTGATGTCACCGATTGATTAAGTATAAAAAGATAAAACATAAAAACTGTATTTATTTATTCTTATATATTTTTTTTCTGAGTGTTCGATCTTTGTATTAATACTTATAGCAAACTAGTGGAGTAATTTCACAAAAAATAATTGAATATCAATTCAATAAAAATTTACAAAATTTATATACTTTTATTTACAATTGACAATAGCACATTTTTCCCACAAACCCTTTGCAAAATGTCACCTTGTAGATGCATGTTTCACACGCAATTTCACCTTGTAGTAGCACTTGTTGAGAAAAAAAAAACAAAGAGTAAAATTGAGCTTAGAAAGCCCTCCCAGGGAAGTTATCGTTTGTATGACGTACTTCCTGAATAAAAATCGATATTAGGTTTGATGAGGCATTAGTGTCAAGTTTTTTTTAGTATGATGGCCTTGGATGCGTGCTATTTAGAGATTTTTTACTCATTATTATATTATTTTCGTAAGCAGTTATTATCGATTTTTTTGGACTTTCGGTTTTTTGAATTGTCCTGCAAATGCTATGGGCAGGCGTGTCGCTTACCACCAAGCGCACTACTTGTTCATCCCGTCACTGGTATCATAAAAAAATATTTAAATTAATAAATACACTTTCATCACTTTCAGCACTTTTAGCAGATATTAGACAGAATTCTGCAGCCTTGAAATCTGCCGTTCTAAAAACCGAATAAAACAAACAAAAAACTTCGAAACAAACGTTTATTGTTCTGTACAAATCTGTTCTTGTTTGAACAATAAAAAAGCATTTGTTGAGTTGTGTTTTTGGATGTTCGGTGATAAAATTTTAATTTAACTGTATTGTTTGTTGAAGGTTAACATTTTTAGGGTTAGTGTGAAGTAAAGTGAACTAACTATACATAATTAAAAATATTTTTTTAATTGCAATAATTAATTGACTGTCTCCGTGACCGAACGGTTGCCATGCTAGACTGCCACGCAAGTTCGGGAGAGATATTTGTATGGCCTACATTTATTTCTCTCGTGAGTTTGGCTGTAATTTCTTGTTGTCTATGTGTGTGTCCATGGCGCACGCGACACAGGGTTTCCCTAGTGCGGGGCTATCTTGAGTGTGTGCGTTATATTATTATTAATTAAATTTGAAATACTGTATCAATGATACTTACGTGCACAACAAGTCATTCACTTTTGTTTGAATATCGCCTCCAATGCAACGGAACAAGATTCGTCAACGTGTAGCTCATGTGCTGCCGTCCGTCAGATGCGCAATTATATGGGTGCAGCACCAATACTGCTCGATGATGGTAAGAAAAACTTACCAGTCCACCACTCAAAGTTAAAGTCGTTTAATCCATACTTTACAAAATAAATTACACTTGAAAACGCCATTTTTAAAGCTACTGCTCGTTCACTACGCTGACCTCCCTGAGAAGAACGAGCAAGAAACTCTAGGGATTGCTCTTTTCAAATAAGCTTCAATACCATGGAATACACTTTGAATCAAATATGTGTGGAATCTAGAGCCATGTCGTCTTCCCATATATCTTATGTTTAACACGTAGTCCTCAATTTTGTAACAAGATTTTTCAATAAAAATACTTTTAATGTAAGTTTTAAAATTAGGAAATTATAATTTTAAAATATGCTCCGGAATCTTATTATTGCAAAACCGTAAACGTATAAAAGAATCGTTTACCTTTGTTGAACGAAATCGTCATACCATGCGTTTGGACTCAGGTCTAAGGTTAATATTGTGGATATCTTCTCGTAATGAAATTACGTACATTTTTACTGTGATGCCACTTTCATGATACCATTTTTCTTAAACTTTGAAAGAAACCCGAGAACCTAAACGGTACACAGAACGAGTAGCTCTGCAACACAAATATGGTTTGTATATCTGCTGCTTTACCCCACATGAGAATTCCGTATGACGCTATACTATGGAAATAACTAAAGTAAACTATTCTAGCAGTATAAATGCTACAAAAATTAAAATAAAGCCACCCCACCTACGTATCATCAAAGGGTGAACCCAAAAAATAGCTAATCCACCAAGTCCACAAAGCGGAACAAAGGAAATAATTTCCTAATCAAAATCTAACCCCTAAAAATTTGGCCCCTCACCCCTCACACCCTTTACAATCACATACACCTACATGTATATGTAAAAGCGTCTGTAATATATAATATACCTATACGAATCGAATTAGCGGCCGTCCACTTTCACGTATTTGTTCAGGCGACCGCGACCCCCGACCCCCGGGGGGTCCGGTGACCCCGCTTTGGGTCAGAGGGAGGGGGAGTTCGAAAAAACCCTTTTTAAAGTGAAAAGTTAGAAACCCGCGGTTGCCACCCACTTTTATGTGTTACGCTCTATTTACTAAACACGGCCATGTATCGTGTGAGCACGACTTTCCGTTGACCTTGATTTGGCATGTAGGCTTACACGGAAATTGGCTCTGTGTGTGGAAACGAATTACACACATCTATTTAAGGGCGTGATTTATACACTCCCACTTACATTTTACTCATTTACTCTCTAACTAAGTACCTATTGAATTTCATACATACACGCGCCTGTCTCCCACCGGGGAAGACGGAGGCTATGGGCATCCAACCGCTAAGATCCTGACATACCTTTTTTGCTTCCTCCACTAACACTTCTTGGATAATCACATATATGACGAACGGTTGTGGAGTAGAAATTCCTACCTGCAGGGTTGTTCCCCGAACATTATAACTTGAGCCTTTTCAGGGGAGTTAATAGGTATTATTTCAATGTGCATGCTCAATCGTCGACTCCATCGTCACTTTCATCATCAGGTGAAATTAATATCAAATGCATTATTTAGTAGCAGTAGAGCTCCTTGTGAAAGAGTACGTCCAGGGAAGTACTGCCACCTTACCTATTTCTGCCGCCGAGCAGTAATGTGAGCATGACTGCGTTCTGGTTTTGAAAGGTAAGGGTGCTGGGGATATTACAGGCACGACCTATCTTGTCAACTTACGTCTCAGGATGACGGGCGCAAAGTCAGTGTCCCTAAGTTTTTTTGCGATTTAAAGTTCTGAGTGGCTGAGCAACTGTTATGGATAGGCTATGATATGATCGCTTACCACCAGGGGCACGACTTGTTCGTCCCGTCACTTGGTATTATAAAACGCTTATCTCTCCATGGGGTAGACAGCCACCACGAACATCCACTAGCTACGTTAATGAAAATTTCTTTCGCCTTCCCTACTCCGATTAGTATCTTCACATGTGCCCATTCTTGAACGATTATCTCCAATTTGATCCAAATATGTACGTCAAGGTCTATCCTTCTCCACATTTGTATCCATATTTACTCTATAAATTCGTGCCATCTATGTAATAATAATCCATCTATTTGATCAAACCATCTAAGCATTCCCTTGTCCTTGTCACTATATACATCATCTTTTATACCACAACGCTCTCTTAGTACTAGTTCTGTTGAGTCAGTTAAGTAATGTATTTATTCAAAAATACCGTAACCGTCTCGAGTTCCTCAGCTATTCCTTCATTGTCCACGTTTTTTCCATCATAATAATCTGTATCATTATCATAGATACATAGAAGTCACTTACTATAAACATTGATCAAGATTTGAACTGTTAAAATAAAATTGATGTCTTATTTTGGGTATATTTTATCTTGTTACGTTGCCATTCACGCTGTCATGTACTTTAAGTGAACACGCACGTAGTTTTTATCTTTAAATGTTTAATTACTTAATGTATAGTATTTTCTAAATGGGAAGTCCAAAATAAGCTCCTTTTGATTGGCATTATCTGTGTACAAAATTTCAGACACAAGACATGCTCTCTATTAATGCAGTTTGAAAGCTGTTGTTTCGAAAGAACGATAGCAAAACACTGTAACGTCAAATCTCTTAACCGCATAGTACTATTTTTGGGATATTACTTTTCTTGACAGAGAAAAGTATGGGCAGGGCCCTAATCTTGACATTATCTTACCTGACAATGCAGTTGACGATGAAAATGTTGACGAAAAAAAAAATTAAACACGCTCGTACGGATCCACTATGATGAACAGATGCTAATTGGTCATCAAATGCCAGAAGAGTGTTCCACATACCACACTGACCTTTATTTACAAATATTTAGAGAAGGGATACACTTTCCCTTATACATTAATTTATAACCGAAATAAAGAATAAAAAAATTCAACAAACTTATAATTCAGCGAGAAGCGCTCGTATATAAAGGAATCCCGGTAAAAACATTATTGGCGCTCAAACGAGGCCTCAGGGCGACATCGATCGCTCCCATACTTTTCTGCCTCTATGTGATACTGTTACAAATCACAAGTGACAGCGAGAACGTATAAACGACAGCGATTTATCGCCAATTGTCAATGAAATCAGACAAACAGTTCGGTCAATGACGAAATGTAGCAATCCCTGAGAGGGAAAACTGGTAGTAAATAGACAATGGCAAATGAATCTATTTTGAACGTTACTTTTCAAACTAGTATCCCACGTTTCGGGCCCTTTAGGCTAAGAACTCACGAAGCGGTTTTGCCCCGCGCCCGCTGCGGTTGCGGGACACCTGTTTTATTTCAACACTCACGATACCGCAGGTTTGTGCGGTCACGTAGCCGCCGCGGTTGCGGAACGGCCCGCAAATTTGGCGGGAGAGGATCGCAAGGTGCACGGTTATTTGCGATCGATTGAGATCGTCAGTTAAGTCTCAGACGTCGCCATGGACTCACATCAAAAACGAGCTATTGTGTTATACTTACTTCATCGAAGAATTAAAAGAAAAAGGCCTAAAAGATTCTGGGTGCATCCTCTGATTCAAGAAAGAAATCGTTACGAATTATTCATTGTTCTTATTAATGAGTTAAAAAAACATGAAGACGTGGTTCAAACGACACTCTCACCACAAACGAATTAAAATTGATGCTGTGTCTGGTCTTGTGACTTTAAGTCTGATGTACACCACCATCTTCTCAAACTTTGTGGAATAATGTAGTCGCGACAGGTACAGCAGTCTTGTCGGTACGGGCGAACGCAGCAGAAAGTTCTGTGCCTCGCAGGTTGCGGCTGGTTAGTCCTCTTTCTCTTCTCCACCTTTGTGAAGCCATTGCACCGGTCCGTCTGCCTCCATGATTTGGCAACTTCAGAGACAGTCATGCTGGAAGCCATCTCTAAATTATAGTATAGGTTGACAATACCACATGTCTACTTGATGTGTTCTCAGTAAGCCGCAAAATTACTCTCGCTTCAGACTTTAACTCAATCCTTACACACCCCACACCCCTATCTAAAAACGGTTCAAAATAAAACCGGGTTAGGCCCCGCTAGGAATTAGCGGGATGCGCAAACTAATATATTGCGAAATAATGGCGGCCTTTTTTACCCTGCCTACCCTGTTGGGTAATCAGATACACGCTTTAGTTAGGGTTGTTTAGATTCCACCCTGGATTTGACAGAGGCTTCAAGTAATTGGAAATGATGGACGCATTATTTTAAATATTTATAGAGAAACTTTCTCAACTATGGCTCGATTATTTCACGGTCTCTGAATTCTTGTGAAGTTTGGAATAATTCTGTACTTCGCGTGAAGATAATCTATATATAAAACTTAAATTTAAATTTAAAAACCTCCGATACAAAAAGTATACTGCAAAAAATCACCACATGAGTCCATACACGATAGTCCTAATGTAATTAGCAAAGAAGTTAAATAGTGTACAGACTGTCTAGTATTTAAATTTTTGTTATAAGTTTTGTCTAGTATTATATTTTTCTTTAAGTGCCTTGTAAACACTTCCTATGAAATAAACACGTCTGCAAACTGGTCCTAGCTGGAGAATTAGATCTAGGTTACCATGTCTAATCAAGTCAAATGTAATAGAGACATACGGTGTCCTCTAAATCTCAAAATTTTGTAATTTATATAGAAATAAAAATATAATTTATCTTTTAATTTCTTTGTACACCAGATTTTGAGTTAATGGAACAAGTGGAAGTATGAATTTTACACACTTGCCCGTAAATAGTGTCATGGCATGCAAGCAAAGTCGACCGAAAAATCCTAAATTATGCCCACGGGCTTTCTCATTCCATTATTTATTTTGTATCTAATACACATTGACTTACACTAATACATCATGGCGACATTCGTCTGATACATCATGGCTACATGTTAACAAAAACAAAAAACCCTTAATTTGCAAAATCCATACATGTTGTGTTGTGAAGCGATATTTATTCACAAAAGAAATAAATCTCGGTATCGATATCGTTGTATCTATTTCCTAGCAAATGTGAAGAAAAACATAGTATGTGGTACGGGCGGTAAAAATTACACACCTCGAGCCATTAAAGCCTCAGCCTTCGACTTCAGGTTTCTAACAAACTCTTGTTAGTAATTTCTTATTTAGCGCCCTTAATATACCAAGTACTACTATATTCACTTTATGACTGACATCCCTACACTACGAGATTTGAAGACCTAGTTATGTAATGATTGCATACAATACTTTTTCTACGAACGTGAAATAGAGACAATATTTAATGCATATTTTGTTAACAATCCATGACAACAAACGCAATATTTTTTAATAAATCTCATTCATAAGAAATGAAACTATTTTTCCGGTTTTGACTGCCACCCGTGGTCCCATGGTCAACCGTGACTCCGATACCAAAGACATAGAAATGGCGGGTTTTCATAGTTACATTTTTTACACGAATTAATTTTTAGTTTATGTATATTACGTTGTGCGTTTCTAGATTATTTGTTACCATTAAGCTGATGGCTCTGAAGCCAATGCTTTACAAATAAATAATAATAATAAATATTATAATATACAATGTATAAAATTTACGAGTAGCGTCCTATTTTATATATTAATTAGCAAAATTACATTATTTTTTTGAAACTCATTATAGTTCTGTGTACAGAACTCTAATACAATTTTTGAACTTGGTGGCGAGTACCATAGACAATAAAATTTTAATTCATAACTAAAAAGAGCGCCTTTGTGATACGGTTTATGAAATTATAATTGACATATTAGATACAAAACATAGTTAAGAACCATCCCGATTACATTACCTTTAAAAAACTTTACCTTTAACGTTAGTATGTCCGTTTGGTAGCGACGTTGTCATAGCCACTGACAGACGTACTAATAGACACTCAGATAGGCAAACATAGGCTTCAAATTTTATATTTAAGGGTTTAACTTCCCTCTTTTTGTGTCATGAGTTAATAACATAAATGAAAATGTTACTCTTTGTAAGAGCAAATGACATCATTGTGACGGGAACCGATGGAGAATTGAACCAGCGAAAATGTTGCGAATTTTTTGTGACCTAACAACGACGTCAACATTCCGACCGATCTGAAACCATTCGAAGTGACTTTGATATGTGTCACTTTTCAAAAATAAGACTTTTTGTCTTGTCAATTCTATTGGTATAGTTGTGACGTTTTTATAAAAAAAAAACTGACCTCAAAAGTTTGTGGAATTACATATATATGCCAAGTTTTATTTAAATCGGTTACCGGAAAGTGCACGAATCCGGATTCATCCCCTAGATTGCCACTTTAAGGGTCGTAGTCTAGATCTCTACTCGATGCTCAAGTCAGGATTGCAATGGAAACACAAGCACTGGAAATACGACCCTAATGGCAGGAACTTGAGTATGATTTCGAGTGCTTTAAACCATACTCAAATCCTGACTTGAGCATTGAGTAGAGTTCTAGAATACGACCCTTAGAGGTAGAATATTTTTTTCAAATGTGATGAAAATGGGAACAATATTGAGGTACTCTTTCTAACAAAAAAAGAATCATAATAAAATCGGTTAACAAAAAGTTATCGCGTAACATATCTACATACAAAAAACACAGTCGAATTGAAAACTCCTCCCTTTTTGAAGTCGTTTAAAAATTTATTAATATCATTGACCAGTTGCTATTCATTAATAATATATGCGACATTAACATTGACTTACAATTATATGGACGTCGGGTCCGCGCTAAAAAGTGTACGAACTTATAGGGCGTTAAAATCGTATACAGAGCGTCATTCACGCTTTAGTCTTCGTTTGTTCGACTGACAGCGAAGCAAGCAAAATTAGACAGTACTGCGATGACATTACAATTTAAATTCAACGTTTTAGATTTTTCATATTCCTTTATATGTCACTACGTTTAAATAGGTTGACTTGGGATATTTTTTTCGTGGTTTTTGTATTAGACCCGTCGTCCATTTATTTGTAAGTCAATGGACATTAAGTTTTGTTTCGAAGCTTGTCAAGTCTGTACCAAGATTGATGGTTCCGTATTATTATACACATATATAAATCACGCTTGTTTATCCTTCTCTACCTCCTCTCACCATGCTAATAAAAGCCTCTGTCGCATCAGTATCTTCACATATTCCTGACACAACATCCCCAATTTAAACGTTTACCAAGCTGGACTGCCACGCAGAGTTCCCAAATTCCATTCTCGGACCGGTGGAAACGTTTGTATGGCCTACATTTATTTCTCTCGTAAGTTTGGGTGTAATTTTTGGTTGTCTGTGTGTGTTCATGCACCCGCGCCACAGGGTTTTCCTGGTGCGGGGCTATGAGAGCATGCGTTATTTATTTATAATTTACTCGAGATATCTATATTGAGGTTTCCACCCACGTTTTCGTCCACATTCGCTCGATGAATTTATGCTGTCAATCTACTAACATACATTCTTTCTATGACCAAATAATCATATTAATTATGAGATTTTTTAAATATTTCCATTTTAATGTCACGGTTTTTATGGATGTGATCACTGTCAAGGTACATTTGCATTGCCACTTATAGCTTTAAATGGCAAAGATTTGAGGAGCATTGCCCCTGCGCCCATAACCCAGAGACATAAGCTGTCAAGTCCCATGAACCTGTAATTTCTATACAACGTCTATGCTGCATTAGGGAGATTTCAAAACAAAATCAATCCGTTTATTCGATTAAGAATTTGGACCGTATGACGTGCTTGTTTGTTTACAAATAATTATTGCATTGAATAAACATTCTATACATTACTTGTCTGGTAATCCTGTATCATTATTTAGTAGCAGTAGAGCTTCTAGTGAATGCCGCCAAGCAGTAATGCTCACATTACTGTGTTTCAGTTTTGTAGGCAGGTGAAATCACAGGCGTTTGGGACTTGTTAATTTATCCTTTAGATCTTTGCAATTTAAAGCTCCGTATTTGACTGCAACAGTTATGGACAGGCGTGTCGCGTAGCAAAAAAAAAGTACAATATATAATTCAATAACATAGGTAGCAACAACCTGAAAGATCTAAGGTCATTACTATGAATTTTTATCGCCAAAGTACGCAAAAGCTGTAGAAATAACCTTTAGTATAAAGTTTTTGTTTCACTATAGGCTTCAGCCTCGTGAATAGCAAATTTTGAATATCAATCAGTCCACGTAGTATGGCTACGCATGATAGTCGACGTGCGCGATAATTGAAACTAATTTTTTTTTTATTTATAATTAAAACTAATTTAGATAACCAATAGTGCTTATTTCAATTTTATCGCGCGCGTCGCGACTAGCATGCGTAGCTATGCTACGGGGGCTGATCTTATTCTATAATAAGTAATAATAATAAGCTTATATAAGCTCACTCGTGTGATGTTTTAATGAAACTCGCATGTCGGCTCGTTTCATAAACCCACACTCGTGTTTTAATACCTTTCATTATATAACAGTCACGTAAACTACTATTGTCCAGCAAATTTTCTCTACTTAAGACATAATAAATGAATGAATTAGGAAGTCTTTTATTTGATTTATGATTTTCAATTGAAACAAATAATAAAACTCTGATTAAATCGACCAATTCAATCAATCGTTAATGCAATTTAATAATTTGTGTTACTTAAATTTCCCACTCCTCTGTACAATCACTTAAAAACAAAAATCTATTTGGTAACAGTCTGTTTCTCGTTTTTGATATTGTATTGTCTGCTTTTGAGAACAAACGTTCTGAAGAAAGGACAAACTTCGCCGGAATTGCGAGGTACTCAAATGTAATGTTTGTCAGTACGAAAATTCAAATGTTTCTAATTATTTTTCTTCATTCTCATTCTTATAAAGAGGAAAATGGTAGCATACACTATATAGCCAAGTCATTTCTGATAAAGGTTGCCTTTTTGAAAATATCGCAAAGTTCTAAGTAGGAATTCCTAAAGTCCTAAATAGAGTACAAAAGTGGAAGGAAAAATACTCGATACCAAAAAGTATCGACACTTTTTTCATGTCCCTACGTATACACAGATTACAACACTGAATTAAAAATAATTTTAATTTAGTCTATATACTAACTATGCTAAAGGTAATAACTTACAAAAAGCTATATTTAAATTGGTTTAATTAATTAGCGAAAATCACATGCACGGCAGTTAAAAGGGGAGTACCGCAACTTACAGAGATGAAAGGGCTTTATCTAAACCACTCTAATGTGAGGACAAAAAACTTTCTAATTGTTTAGCAGGCATATGGAATTAATGGGGAGCTATGCCGCCGATGCCTTAACAAATGGTACTCAGTCTTGTTGGGGACTTTACGTGTTTTCCAAAGGTTGTGAACAGTCTTCTAAGTGCCGGTTTCATATCGGTGTTTTTGCATGCATGCATAGGATATTATTACTCTGTGCCTAAAAGATATCACATCAAACCATATTAAGTTAAAACGAAGAAACTATAGTATAGTTTTTAGGTTTTTGCGATTGTTACACATAGGAAATGAAACTATTTTTCCGGATTTAAATCGCGTATGTTTTTCAAACAAACCAACGTTTCGGGTCCGTTACAGGTCCCATGGTCACGGTTGACCGAGGTGGTACAGTCTTCAACCAGTTATGCCTAATATTAAAGTAAACCACCCTATTTTTTTATTTTTTTTATTTTATTTATTAGATTCATCAACAGTTGTTACATCAAATAACATGTTACACAATTTGTTATTAGTATTATGCCAAGATGTACAACTAGTGACAGACGAAACACAACTTGCATTGAGCAGATTATACCTAATATTTATGCGCTATGAAATCCAATACAATTACAAAAGAAACAGAAAACAATGTAGATAATTGTTAGATAAAAAACATGAAAATCAATAATAATACTTATAGATAATATGTTTACATGCTAATTGTTGCTCTACGGAGAGCGGTTAGCGAGTCCGAGAACACATCCACTGTGACACTGTGCTCATTGTGTAGTCTAGACAGACGGCAGACTGGTGAGTTCAGACCTAGTTTAGTTCTTCTAAATGGTGGCGACAGAAAGGCAACAATCTTACGACGAGGGTATCTACGCGGAATCGTAAATTTAAACATTGCTGTCAATTGCGGACAATCAATTTTGTATTTAAAATTATGGATCCATATTCTAAAATGCCTCGAACAAAACAATTGTACACGATAATTTTTGTCTCTGGATTTTGTCATGCACTGCAATGCAGATTAGTATTGCAATCTGCAGATTGTAGAACTAATTAATATGTTTTAATTTATTCGAAATCCCATTATTAATTAATAATAAATTTAACTGAATAAAAATTCATATTGTTACAATAAAATAATTTCTAAAACAATGTCGCGTAAATTGGAATGTTTCTTTGTAAAATTAAAAATAAGGTATTTAATTAATAACTTTTGTCACTATAGTGAAAAAATAGGGTGGTTTGCATTAATATTAGACATAACTGATTGATGACTGTACCACCTCAATCAACCGTGACCATGGGACCTGTAAAGGGCCCGAAACGTTGGTTTCTTTGAAAAAACAAATATACGCAATTTTAATTCAGAAAAATAGTTTCATTTTCTAACTATAGTCTGTCTTTTTTGCAGACGGAGTCAAATGATAGTTCATAGTGCAAAAATGTTGCCTGCTTGCGAGTAGCTAGTGATTGCAGTCGATAAATATTCTATCGACTATCGACTGAATACTGGTCACGCTTAAGAAATAAATAGCCGAATTTGTTTCATTAGAATTGTCCTCGACCTATTCGTCATTCATCCATCCAATTACTGAGCACAATTTCATTTGAATTGTCAATTATTGTAAGCTCATACATACATACACTGTATTTAGAAGTATGTTTATGAGATATACAAAGAGGAGACATATTTTGAAGTTTACTTCAGTATAGATAATTGTACATTAGGATTAAAAATTTGATCTTGATACTAGTAGGCCAACTGTTAAAATAAGAATAAAGAAGGCAAGAACGCAATCAGTAATCATTAGAACGTCGTAACATTCACAGTTTAGTCAATTTTGGCAAAATTTTATCTTCTTTCACTCTTCATAAAAGACAGATTATAAATATGCTCAATTCTCAATGTCTCAAACATTGACTTACAAATAAATGGACGACGGGTCTAATACAAAAACCACGAAAAAAATGTCCCAAGTCAACCTATTCGAAATTTAAATTGTAATGTCATCGCAGTATCGCGCTGTCAGTAGAACAAATGAAGACTAAAGCGGAGTTTGGCGCTCTGTATACGATTTTAGCGCCTTACAAGTGCGGACACTTTTTAGCGCGGACCCGACGTCCATATAATTGTAAGTCAATGGTCTCAAATAATAAAAGTCTGTTTTTTGCGTACTCTGTTTAAAAAGCAAGTCCTAAAAAATTCATAAGAGAAACTTAAAGAAATAAAAATAGTATTTTAAACAATCATTGCCTTAAGTAATAGGTAGGAGATTGAATTAGAAGAAGATTATGTAATACTTTTTGCACGAGTAAATAAAATAATAAAACACAATCATTACTAATTAATGTATATTTTGTAACAACAAATTCAATCGAAAACCAAAACAACGTTATAAACATTGAGTTACAATTGTATGGACGTCGGGTCCGCGCTAAAAAGTGTCCGAACTTATAGGGCGTTAAAATCGTATACAGAGCGTCATTCACGCTTTAGTCTTCGTTTGTTCGACTGACAGCGAAGCAAGCAAAATTAGACAGTACTGCGATGACATTACAATTTAAATTTCGAATAGGTTGACTTGGGACATTTTTTTCGTATTTTTTGTATTAGACCCGTCGTCCATTTATTTGTAAGTCAATGGTTATAAAACAAAAAGCTAAGATATAGACTATAAGCAGGCATTAAGTACCGCTTAAAATTTAACCAATCATTTTTTTTGTCGAAAAATACTTTTAGGCCAATTTAACCAATCAGGAGGCCTAATTTTTTTTAAATAGCAAAAATACTAACTTATTATAGTTCTGTGTGCAAAACCTTAAACATTTTTTTCAGCTCAGTGGCGAGTATCATAGACAATAGAATTTGGATTCACAACTGAAAAGAGCGCCTTTGTGATATGGTTTATTGAATTATTATTGACAGAGTACAATAGTAAAAAAATGTAAATAAAGCCATACAGAAAGTTCAGAATGCACGCATAACTGTTTCCCTGTGCTAAGAAGGGACCCACATCAAATCATATTTAGTCAAAAACAAGACACTAAATATGCGCAATTATGATAAAATATTTATATGAAAAACTTAAAGATTCTTGATGAGAGGTTGCACAATAGGGTTCTCCTGCTCAAAATACCAAAAATATTTTTGTCCGCTGCCCGGGTTGCTTCAAAAATTCCGTTACGAAAATTTGGAACGACCTCTCCTGCTGTTCGAACGACAGTGTCTCAAGCACTATCGACTTTTGAATATAAATGTTTTCTATGGCTGTTTGAAAAGCAATCTCGGGATGCAGACTTCACGAAGTAGCTTGTGTTTGTATCTCTGAGTCCACTAGCAAACTGCGTTATGTGCGTGGATTATAAAGCTATAAACTAAAAAAGACAATTATTGTTCCGAAAACGGATTTTTAAATGCTACTTATTTAATTACAGGAAAATTGTGATAAAAAATATGAAGAAACAAAATCACAGTATTAAACCTTTTACTTTATTTCTATTTAAAAACTGAACGTAGAGAGTTTTGGAACAGTAATCGTAAAATAACTAGTTTTTTATAATTATTAATACAAAGATCGAACACTCAGAAAAAATTCCTTCAATCCGGCCGGATTCGAACCGACGTCTTCTAGCATACCGTGCCAGACGCTATACCAACTAAGCCACGGAACGAACCAGCGGACCTCACGAATTTTTCTAAGTGCTTGCTGTCGTGTCTTCGTATTTTGTTTTTCAACGACTTGTATTAATAATTATAAGAAACTAGTGGAGTAATTTCACAAAAATAATTGAATATCAATTCAATAAAAATTTGAAATAACTAGTTATGTAACTGTTCAGAATTAACGTAGCTAGTTTTGTAACAACACAATGATAACATGGCCAGTTTTGTTATAATAATAGTAAAAAATACAACTTAAATCTAATTGTAATTTTCCTCTAGACTCTTAAATCCACCTCGTCAACCATCAACATATCTTCATTATCTGTCATTTCTTCTTCATTGGTCACATTTGATTGTACTTGCCCGATAATATGAGTATAAATTATAAGAATTTCGTATGTAAACCAATCTTCTCCGAAATGTTTGACGATCAAGTTTTTAATAAATGAACGTGAGCGACCTCTCTGATGACAAAATAATAAGTACCAAACAAAATAACGGATTTTGCACGAGTTTATGCTCAATAGAGCAGCGCTTGCAAGTTGACGACAAAATGGCAACTTTTGGAAGTGTACAATTAAGAATGATAACTATTTTTGCGAGAGTAGTCAATATTTGACACTGGCTTGTTCAGAATATACCAAGTAATGGCACTGTATTGTTGAAGTGTTTGAAATTATTTAAAATAATGATCCATTACACGCCATTAACTAGCATGTTCGAATTTGTATTGTGTAGATACTGGTCGCATTATGACAAACCTTAGTGGTTTAAAATGCGATTTGAAACATATTTGTGTATTTTGTCCTTTAGTTAATAAATAAATAAAAAAACTAAAAATCATTAAAAAATATCACCTAGCGCTGTTTGCAAGTGGACTAATAATCTATTCTGTGTATGTGTGTATGTTTGATATTGTCCAATTTAAATTGTTTATTACTCGAATTGATAATTTGCTTTGTCTAATTGTTGTTTGTGTCTTTTTATTTTTTTATTGTCTACAATTAATTGAATTTTAATTTTTTGTACTTAAATATATATTTGATTATGGTGTTCTAATTTATGAAGGGCCATGGCAAAATAACAGCGAGCGCTATGTAATTAACATAATCCTCAGATAGTTCTCAGATGCTGTCAGTCTGTCATGGACCCTCTTGACACACTTGTTTTTTGTTTCTAACTTCAATTTATTTTTATTTTTTATTTTTTTCTTCTTTGCTTAATCTTTGAAATTTGTGTATTTTGCGTGTCAAATAAGGCCGATTTTATTTTATTTATTTTTAGCCGACTTGAAAATTGTCTTGTCATGATACTGGCAAACTAGGAGATGAATCCGGTTTCGCGCAATTTCCGGTTAGAAATTAATGACATAGATATACATGCTGCCACAGCAATACCGTTCGATCATTTAATAGGGATCGCCTTCCTTTGGCTACCAGTGGAAAAGCGGCTGCATCTCTACTAAGTTATCTTGCATCTTACAGTATTTAATCTTCTTCTTATCGTATCAGGGATATACATTACATTGTCGCGGAGCAAAACTTAACCAGGCTGACCATGCTACTAATCACAGAACAATAAATACAGTAGAAGAAATTAGTTAGCGTCTGACGCGTGCCAACTATAGACCTATCCGAGCTCAGTCCGCCATTTCCACTTTGTGTGGTATGGTTATGTCATTCTTTCGTGCAAATTCTCTAAAATCCTATAAAAATGCCTTATTGTGAAAATATTACCCGTGGTGGTATTTCATATTATCGGAAAGTCTAAAGAATATTTAATAAATTTTCTATTATCTGTTTTTGTTACAAGAATCGATAGTAAAGCTTATACGCCTGCAATATGGTCGCTTCTTATTTGAAGAACTAAATTGATAACTCCAATTCGTCGTTTTTTAGCAACCGCTAGACGCACACGCTCACGATGCCCCGCACTAGGGAAACCCTGTGTCGCGGGTGCCATGGACACACACATAGACAACCACAAATTACACCCAGACTCAGGAGACAATAAATATTTACGCCATACAAATATTTTTTAACCTGGGACCTCCGCGTGGCAGTCGGCCACTGAGGCAGTTGAATTTTTTTACTTGTATTGATGGCATTGAATTTTCAACGATATGCCAACAGGCTAATGTTTCGTAATAAAACATGTTATAAATAATGTTTCGTAATAGTGTTTCAAATTAAAAATGTGTGTAATCGAGGCCTAAGGCACTGCTAAACTGCATATGGGACATGTTTGCCATTATGGTGAACGGATTTGCCATTCAGCGTAAAGTACCCGCCGATTGTAGCCCTTTTTAGCCCAAAATTTCTGTTTGGTTGTGGCTCTGGCAAATTAACCACGTAAGTTTATTTTTCAATATTTCCTGCCATTTTAAAAACAAACCGTCGTAAAAAATTGGTGACCAATGGCTTGCAATGTGGGCGCTAGTTGAGGAGGATCATTTTGAAAAAATGAGCTTTTCCGAATTGCTTCTAGTCTGGATGACCGTTATCACTAATTACAGGTTCTGACCATGAGTATGTGTTTTTTTAATTTTCCGGATATAACAGAACGGTTGCACGTTCCATGGTCACGAGTTTCTTGCTCATTCTGTTCAGAGGAATTTCCCTTACATGCAGACTTTAATCAGTATGAAGATTTCAAATGCAATTTGCTTAACTGTGAAATAAAGATATTTCATTATTTTGATGATACAAAGTGACGGGAAGAACAAGTCGTGGCTCTGGTGATAACAGCTGCAGCGCCACCCAGATCTTTAAATCACAAAGATCTGAGACACAATTCCCTTGTGCCTGTAATTTCTCCGGCACCCTTACCCTTGTAAATCGGAACGCAGTAATGCTAATATTACTGCTTGGCGGCAGAAATAGGTAAGGTGGCAGTACGTCCTTGGACGAAATCTTTCATAAGGAGCTCTATTGCTTCTAAAATAAGAGTTTGAGTTTGAGCGATATTGGCACTCCAAGGTACTTCGCCCTGTGGTCGCCACGCCGAAGCAGTGTAGTAGGACTTTGTCGAGCACCTACGAAACAAATCTAACGAAGTCTCACGACCTCAAATAAGACAGTAACACATTTAAGTGAATATGCAATATGCCTCACAAATATCATTACACCTTTCCGTACATAAAACCAATGCGAACGGCAACGCCTTAACCTAAAATATTAACGCGAAAAAGCGACAAACGAAAAAGGGTTTTGTACTAATGATTCGCATTTCGCAAACCGTTTTAATGCGTGCCTTCGGACATATTTAAAACACAAACTTTTCCGTATCCTCTTTACCCCCTGCCCCCCCGTTAGATCCCGAGGAGCCCACATTTCGGTAGTTAGCGGGAGGCAAAAACGAGAAAAAAGATCCCTCTGGAGTGGGGTAAAAAATGCGTAGTTTTAGCTAATCTGCATGACGCGGGCGGGGTTGTTTAAACTCCGGCGGGGGTAGGCTTTTTAACACTGTACAAAAATGAGGGAGGCAGGGTGGCGTGTGTGGAATCGGATGTATTATGTGCGAATCTATTTATGTGGGTACACCCCCGCGTTAATATTGGTTGCTATAGCAACGGGCCGATTACTGCATCGCATCTACTCGATTTTTCGCCGCTTTTTCCGTTGTAATCAAATGAGGTGCGACGCGTGTGTGGGAGGGGGGGTTAATGGGGCCCGAGGGGGGAAGGGGGGGTGACACGCGTGTACTCAATTATCCGCAGTGAATCAATAGCGAGATGAGGGTAGTTGTGATGTTTGTGACGCTGTAATGCCGACTTTTTATTCTGATTATATTTCTCGGATCTCGTTCCGGATCGCGCCGCTTTGCCGCTTTGCATAGAGATTGCCGATTTGTTTGGAGTTTTAAGGCCGTTTAGTGTAGGCTGCTCTAGATTGTCTATGACTGCGGAGTTCAAATACTTACTGGCGATAAGATAAATTACCACTACAATTCCCTAGCGTTAGAAGTATTTACAAACAGTTTGAATTGCGTAAATAAAAACCCATTTCATCTGCTAGCGCCAAGAACACCATTTCAGGAAAGAATGTTTTAACAAACTTGAAATCAATTCAAAATTCTTAATCTGCACCGGGCCAGCCCAATGGACTTGCCAAAATATTATTATTTTAGTCATTGACTTACAAATAAATGGACGACGGGTCTAATACAAAAATCACGAAAAAAATGTCCCAAGTCAACCTATTCGAAATTTAAATTGTAATGTCATCGCAGTATCGCGCTGTCAGTAGAACAAATGAAGACTAAAGCGGAGTTTGGTGCTCTGTATACGATTTTAGCGCCTTACAAGTGCGGACACTTTTTAGCGCGGACCCGACGTCCATATAATTGTAAGTCAATGATTTTAGTAGATGTAAAACTCCGAGTGGTACTGCAACTGTTATAGACAGGCGTGTCGCTTACCACTAAGCACTTGTTCGTGCCGTCACTTGATGTCATAATGTATTTATCACCATGTATTTCATGTATCCACTGTAATCTATGTTGATGAATAAATATATTTTTCTACTCCTGCACTTTAATCTGTCAATTATATTTTTTTATATTAAGTGTTTTGGCTTGGATACAAGTCCTTTGATCCATGTCTTCGTTTCATTATCGGGATCCTCATTAAATATTTTCCATTGTGGTTCTACAATATTACACTTTTAAACTTTCGCGTTGCATTGAACTAACATTTGGAAACGCGTTTACATACGAATAGGTATTTTTCACACCTACCTAGTTTATCTATAACATTAATGTTTTCACTTCCTCTTAAATTACTTAGTTTTCTTGTTTGGGCTTTCTAAATAGTCTTTTAAGCGGCGGGAGTCAATATTTATGTTTTCACTTTCACTTATATCACATTATTGTCACTTTGAACAAAAACTTTGAATTCGTAATTATCGGAATTTTCAAGATAAACTCATTTTGTGATTTGGTTTAAAATAAGGAATATAAATGAATACAGTTCTAATTTCCTTCATAACTATTTCTATTTTCGTATTTTCTTCATAATATAAACTGAAAATAAAACTAATCTTTGTAAAAACTGTACTTGTAACTTCAAAAGCTCGCCATTTTCAATCCATCCTGTCAATTATAATTTCATAAACCACAAGGGCACCCTTTTTAGTTCTGAACCAAAATTCTGTTATCTATGGTACTTGCTACTGAACGGAAATATTTTTATGCAAAAAAGAACGTTGAATTATTGCTAATTAAAATATAAAATTATATGACTCTATTCAAGCTCTATTGCCTCCTGATTGGTTAACATATAGGCAGTACTTGGCCAATCACGGACACTTCTATCTACCATCTATTTGGTGTTTTATTTTGTAACGTTAGTTTATTTTCGAGTTAGTATAGTTGTCATGGTTTGTTAACAAAATATACATTAAATATGGTTGTGTTTCATTATTTTAATTTGCTCGTAGAAAAAATATTGCATGTATAGAATCATTACATAATTAGGTCTTAAAATCGCGTACTTATTATTTAGGCCTACATTTTAAGAAACCTCATTATGCAATGATTGCATGAAATACTCTTGCATTCAATTCCATTGAATACACTAAATTACACGCATACCAATAGCTAAATGTTTGCCTCTGACCGTGTAGTTTTTTTTATCTCCTTCTTAGTGTGCCACTTCTCTACGAAGGTTCATGTCTATTCTCATTTTTGAAGCTGCCACACGAAAGAGGGAACGCATGCTGAGTCGGAACCAGTCTCTCAGGTTCTTCAACCACGAGGTTTTCCTCCTGCCTCGATTACGCTTTCCTTGTACTTTTCCCTTCATTATTACTTGAAAAATCCGCTATCTATTGCCCCTTAATACGTGGCAAAAATACTGCAGCTTCTTTTTATCACGCTTTTTTGTCATATCTCACATAATATTAGGCGAAGTTATGGATGACGCTTTCACTATAGCCATGAATAACCCTAAATTGTTCCTTTCGAAAAAAAACAGATCCCTAGTGCGGAAATATTAATGTGTGAAAAAAGATGCCAACAGTATATTCCATTCCTTTGCCATCTGCATCAGAAAGGATACAGCAAAGCGATTCATGCGAATGAGTGGTAAGCCAATAGCATGAGTATTTCCGGATTTTCTAATAGTAGTAACGGTCAGTTCAAATATAAATTACAGTCTTTAACTTTGACCTGTTGGGTCCAGTTGACTTGAAATGGAATTCTAAATACAGGCATTTAACCTTCCAGCGGTCGCTCGCGGTCTCGGAGACCGCAGCGACCTTATTACTAAAATAAGTAACATTCTACAAAAACTATAAACAATAAACGGTTGCGCGACCGTGATATCCTCGAGGGGGTGAGGTACTTCCCCTTAGTAGCCCTGCGATATTCGTCGCAAGCGCACATGTAACTTTATTTGTCGTGTTCCAGAAAAATTCATGGAATGAAATTGAAACCTGGGTGAGTATTTCATGTTATTTGTTATATTACTTACAAAATTACATTATTTTATGTAATATGTATTAAATTATCCATTATTTCACTATTTGTTGTAGACACAACATGAGTTATGGAGAATCAGAATGGCTTGCAGAGCAGGCGGAAACAGAAGATGAAGATTTTGATGACGTCAAACCATTGCTACTGATAATGAGTAGGTTATCGTACTACCTGCTCCTTAAAAAAATTAGAAGTTTTTTTATTTTGTTTTCCTTTTTTATTTTATAAGAATTGAGATATTACGTAGAACATCACATCAAAAAAACATTAAAAAGTTAATGTGATATTAGAGTTCCTACAATATTGTGCAATTGATGACAATATTGATTGATCTCATTAATAATCTATTGTAGTGTTATATTTGTTTTGTTATTTTGTTAATTTTTAACGTTGTTTGTGTCATATGACTAAAATTTTGGAATTTTATAGATTGTTCAACTAATAAGTACAAATTTAAAAAATAATACGTAAAAAATGTTTTCTTTTTTTTTATTTAAATAGATGAAAGACTTTTTTTTTACACCACGTCATGAAAATATTCAATTGTCTTCTCAAACTAAATGTCTTAGTTGCGGTCTCACAGATCGCACGCGACTGCTTATGTTCAGCGCAAGGGTGCCACTGGAAGGTTAAAGTGCTTTTCAATTAGCATAAGTTTCATCATCATCGTCCACAGCCTTGCTCAGTACTGGGTATAGGTCTTCCGTAGTTTATGCCATCCACCACGGCCCTGTGCTAGTCTCACCCACTGACCATTTCTTGGCCACCATGTCTCGCAATAGCAATATTTTTAACAGATAGCGACGTAAAAAAAGAACTCAATGACAAACATATAATCTCAATACAGAGTCCTAAAAAAACCGACCTCAAAAGTACGTGGAATTACGTCTATTTGCTAAGTTTTATTTAAATATATCCCAGTTCGCCACTATACGGGACTTGACACTACGGAGATAATAAAAATCGGTTCTCACTACTCAAAGTATATTTAGAAAAAAACGCCTTGTATTGGAGAATAGCAAAACCAACCATTAAAATAATTGCTCCTTATAATAAAATTTAGGCGCTACTTATAAAAATGAATGTCCATGCGTGATCAGCCACCCTTCGAGGTGGACGATTTTCTTCAAAATGAAATGAGACCACTATGGAGGTACCCTTTTTCCAACAAAAAAAGAATCATGAAAATCGGTTCACAAATACCGGAGTTATCACGTAACGTACCTCCTCCTTTTTTTGAAGTCGGTTAAAAATAAGAATTATAAACAACATTCAAATATATAACACACACTAAAATGTGCACATGAAAAATGTTCATGGATCAAGCACGTTTTTGTCAATTACTGAAAATTTTATAGTTAATATTTTTTTAATACCTATGGTTTTTTTTTGATAATTAAAAAAATAAGTAACTAACTAAATGATTTAATAAATTTACATAGATATTTTTGCTTATCTTTAACAGGATAATCAAATATTAAAAAAAAAAAAAATCCTTGACACTTTTGATGTGTGTAGTTACAAAGCCGGCCAGAGAATTTGTTAATATAAACTTAAAACCAAAAAGGCTTAACAAGTGCCAACACTTAGAATAATATAGCACAATCTTTCTCAAGTCCGTCTTTATTAATTAATAGTAATAAACATAACTTCCGCACATATCAACAATTAAATATAATTTATTCATTTTCAAGTTCCCGCCGAGGCTTGTACAGTGCTTTTCTCA
Source organism: Hyposmocoma kahamanoa (assembly GCF_003589595.1). Classification (NCBI taxonomy): domain Eukaryota; kingdom Metazoa; phylum Arthropoda; class Insecta; order Lepidoptera; family Cosmopterigidae; genus Hyposmocoma; species Hyposmocoma kahamanoa. The sequence goes on along the minus strand of NW_020653685.1, from coordinate 245,102 downwards.
AACAATGTGAGGAAAGGTCAATGGGAAATACTAAAAGACCAAAGAGAGGAAGATATATAATTAAAAAAACATTAAAATTAATATTGCATGTTAGGACAATTTGCTAAAATAATATATGTTGTTATTTTTCCAGGCACATATTAGTAATCTATAGTAGTCTTTTGAACTTCTGATGACGTGATTCACGTGATTCTCCAGCGCATGAATGTTTCTCAAGTTTTCATGTATCTCACTTTGCTCATAGCCAGCAACAAGTTTTCCATGGCTAATATTACCTCTTATTTTAAATTAGGCGGAGCACATTGACTTACAAATAAATGGACGACGGGTCTAATACAAAAACCACGAAAAAAATGTCCCAAGTCAACCTATTTAAACGTAGTGACATATAAAGGAATACGAAAAAGCTAAAACGTTGAATTTAAATTGTAATGTCATCGCAGTACTGTTTAATTTTGCTTGCTTCGCTGTCAGTCGAACAAACGAAGCGTGAATGACGCTCTGTATACGATTTTAACGCCCTATAAGTTCGGACACTTTTTAGCGCGGACCCGACGTCCATATAATTGTAAGTAAATGGCGGAGCACAATCAATTACTATATTTCCGTTATCGCTCTTCTTATTAAAACTATTTTGAGACGAAAATACAAAAAAGGCAGAGAAGAATACCAAAGTATTTCAGTTTATTTTACCGCCCTTTCTTTTTTTTTTAACTAAGCATTAGAGGTAGATATTTGTCCAACTGCCAATTGCCCAGTGTTCGCAATCACGAACACTGGGCAGTTGGCTGTTTTTTGTTGGCAATATTTCTTTTGCCTGCTTACGTAGTTCATTATTAGCTTAGACTATTTTTTTCCGTCCTCTAAGATTATAATACTAAATAGATTTAAAAGTAGAAGTGGACAGTAATCGATTCTCATACATACTTTGCAGGGCTTGGCTGGGAAGAAGTCGCATGATATATAAATAACAAACTTTCCATGTTCATTTTTTGAAAGTAATGAAAACATTTACGAGCATGTTTGAGAAAAATTATTTTATATTCATTTTGAAGACGTAATTGCTGATCGAAAGAAATAAAAACTAAGACTAGTATAGTAATTACGATGGTAGTTTTAATAAGCAACATCGATCCTTGGTAATTAAATGAATGAATGCCATGACTGCCATTCAAACGACACTCTACTGAGACTCAACTGTCATTGCAAGATTTTAGCAGAATAACAAATATTATCAGAATTGCAATACGAGTATAATAATGACCTTTTAATTTACTCAGAGCTTAGTACAATAAGGCACAAGGCGTCGCGGCGCGTCCTGTTTTTCAACTACAACCCCTGACGACACTCGTAATAGTGCGCCCGGATCACAGTATGATCGGCGTCTGACGCCTCACTGCGCTCAATTAACACAAATTTGTACCTTAATAACCGGAAAATAGAGATGAATATGCTATAGGCGGAAAACATGACGCGTCGCGACGCTTCGACTCTGCGCCAGTGTGACTTGAGCCTAATGCATTTCGTGCTTTGCTGCGGCTTCCCTGGCGGTATAGTGCGTCTGGAAGGCGTCTGGCATGTTTGCCGTGAATGGAGTAGATGATTTTTGCGCCATAATACGTAATAGACATTGGTCTTTTCTTACGAGAGTGAGCGATTCGGCTAGTATGACTGTAATGACAGTATGCGATACGTGCTACTTTGAAAGCAAACACTCCATTTTTAAAATATATTAATTACAATTATACTATTATTTGTAATGTAAATTCAATTTAATTTAATCATTAATTATTTACTTCACTAATAATATTAATTTTCAGATAATAAAATTTAATTTAATTGTTATCGTGTTATCATTAATGGGTGTATACCTAAATAAAGAAACATTGTATTTATTTATTTATAATCTTAATGGCGTCCCAATTGAATTACAATAACCAATCAAGAAAGTCAGCAGGCATGGGGTAATTTGAGATAATTGTAGTGGTTGTGGCACATTATTATTTTATTATTAATTATTACACATAATTAGTCAATCTTGTAAAGTTTCCGTGAAATGTTCCACTAAAATCAACTTCATTTCTATACATGCAAACTTCGAATTACTACGCCTACATCTCTCTCAAAAACTTGTTATAACAGCTTTTAACTTGTCATGATCAGGTTTTAATTAGTAATGGAATGTTCTAGTAAAATTAGTCCTTCCCTGGAAAATTAGTTAATAAAGGTTCGGTCTGAAATTTCATGAAGTTTACACACAAAGAGCGACGCGCGTTTTAAAATCAAATTTATGCATTGTCAATAGCACGCGGCAAAAGTTAGTAATAACAACCATTAATTTCCCATTGCAATGATACAATGTTCACATAGGTAATATTACAATATATATATATATAATATAATTATAATTATTTCGTAAAAAAAACCCTCGGAAGTTCAATTTGTGGAATTACATCTATTTGCCAAGTTTTGTTGAAATCGGCTAACGGAAAGTGGATAAAATCCAATAAACAGCATTTATTCCTATATTTGCCGTCCTTAAAGGTGGAATGTTTTCTTCAAACTTGAATGGCACCACTACACTATCCAACAAAAAAATCACAAAATCGTACATCATCGCGTAACACACAAATAAAAAAAATTCAGTCGAATTGAAAACCTCCTCGTGTTATTAAAATCTGTTCAAAATTAGAAACAGTTATATAATATAGGAAATGAAACTATTTTTCCGGATTTAAATCGCGTATATTTGTTTTTTAAAACAAACCGACGTTTTAGTTTATTCTAATTTCTATTAATAATTAATAATAATTAAACTTAATAAAAATTCATTCAATAAAATAATTTGTAAAACTTAATGTAGCGCAAATTGGAATGTTTTCTTTGTAAAATTAAAAATAAGGTATTTAATTAATAACTATTGTAACTATAGTGAAAAAATAGGGTGGTTTGCATTAATATTAGACATAACTGGTTGAAGACTGTACCACCTCAGTCAACCGTGACCATGGGACCTGTAAAGGGCCCGAAACGTCGGTTTGTTTGAAAAAACAAATATACGCGATTTAAATCCGGAAAAATAGTTTCATTTCCTATGTGTAACAATCGCGAAAATCTAAGAACTCGATAAGTTCTATAATATATTTTATTTTTATTGAATATCATAATGCTAATAAATACTATTCCAAAACTCAAACGGTCGTAAGACTAAATTATACACGTGTATCTGACTAAGTTGGAAAGCTGTTTATAAATTTAATCCACGCTTTTTATAAAATTAACTTAAGGTAAATCTTCTGTATTTTTTCATAAGAAAATGCTTAATTTAAATTAAGTTTAGTTCGCATTTAGCCAAATTTACACAAATATTACAAAATTAACTAGAAATAAATTAAGTCCGAGTGTTTAAAGTTGAAGGTATTCTGTATGTTCAGGTTTTTCATGATGGCCTAACAAACAAACTCGTGTTTTTACAAAAATAATATTATTCAAATTCAAATCATTCATATCGGAATATTACATCCATATTATTCTACAAAATTCTAAAATTACAAAGCGCACACATACATTACATTAACAAAATACTAACATAAATAAATAAATTCAAATTAAAATAAAATAAAAAACCAAAACGAGACTCAATACAATAAAACTCAAACCAAGCACATTAGACTCAATTAAATTATATGAACATGATGATAGTAATGATGATGATATTCATACATACTATCATAATATTCATAAAATCATGTAGAACGGATGAATGTAACAAGAATTACTAACAGATTCATGATGCGAATGTGGATGGAAGGGTTTTAAAAGAACGTCCCGGAAGGTCTTACATTGACCAGATTGGTGATATCCTCAAAAAGGCTGGGGTCCGAAGTGACAAGAATAAAAGTAGCTGTATGAAAAGGCGTCGGGATAGAGTAAGGTGGCGTACCATGGTCTCTGCATACCCCTCCTGTGGGACAAGGGCGTGAGCTTATGTATGTGTTTACATTATCCATTTATTCCATATTTCTTCAACTTTCTTGTTTCCTTAACTCAGCGTATTTCCCGTTTTTATAATAATTAAAAATAAAATTTAATTTGTCTCTGGGTAATAAAACGCTTTCCGCGAGAAGCCATTATTATAAAGAAGAAGTACCGGTCCCTTCAGGATTCAAAAATGGCTAAACCACCTTTTAGAAGTTACTTGCCGCAGCTCTACAACTCTGTAGAGTCTTATTACGTGTGAAGCTTTAAATAGAAAACAATTTACACGTCCATTCATTCCCTTTTATAAATTTCTATTGTAATAAATTGTCTGTGTACCACAGGTCATTTTATATTGTGTATGACATATGTTGGAAACCATTAAACCATACTTGAATAGATTCTTAATTAAACGTATTACGTAGTACAAATAATACAAGGTGCCATAAAAAACTGGAAATTATACAAGGTGTCACAGGACATCGTCGTAATTCTCGAACTAGTGTTCAACTATAAAAGAAGGATGGCGAAAGCTGACCCAAAATCAACAAAATGGACTTTGCTGGTATAATTTAACGTTTTAGTATAGTTATTAATATATTTTGTATATTTTTAGAAGTCGGGAATAAAGAAATTGTAAATCAATGTATTTTAAAGTAGATGCAAGAACAACAACGCAATTGATTTAGTTCGACCATAGATTAAGTAACGTTCTTGTAAGGTCGTTTTATTTTAAGCATGATTGAATGTTCACCTGCCTAAAGTATTGGTTATTTTATAGTACACACGTCAAACATTAAAGCTATAAAATACCTAATCAAATAATCAATTAAACAATAATGACAAAAAGTAAAAAATAAAACAATGCGACAAAAATGTTTAGATAACATTTAAATACGAGATACGAAAGATAGCCAAGGAAATTTTTGACAAGTGGCCTCTTGCCAATATCACTTTTATATTGAGAACAGTGTGACCATTTGTGGCAGATTTCTGCCATTTGGGCAGATTAAATTATTATTCATTTTCATTGCTGCAGAACATAAGATAAGTTATATTAAATGTGACAGAGTTTGGTAGATTTGGGGATATTCGGGAAGTTCGTTATTATTTTAGGGAACAAACTGAAATTTTGTTGTTTTCTGCTACTACAAACAAACATCTGAAGCAAAATACAGGACAATGTTACAAGCATAACCTATATCAACTTTACAACCCCAGGTTCTACAGGCTGTATTCAACTAGCTTTTTGATGCTATGATAATGAATCACAAATATTGATAACTTTAATGCATGTCGTCAAAAGACACAGTGGTCACAAAATACACGGGATGTCGCCATCCTTCTTTCCGTGTCAAGTTTTATTATTTAAATATTCAAGTATATTATCGTGTAATTATTAAATAATATTTCACAATAAAATACTCGAATATTAAATAATATGGCACGATAAAAAATCAAATACTTAGATAAATAATAAAAACCACGGAAATTAGGTAGTGACCACTAGTCCGAGAATGACCGAACATTCTTGCTGATTGTCTCCCAGGGTGGGCCAGGTATAAGGGGAAAATGGAGAAAAATTCATCTTGTATGGAGGCTTTTCTTGCACCTCAACCACTAGAGCTCTACATACCAAATATACGACACTGGAAAAATAAAACGTCTAATGTGTATTTGGAAAATATTAAAGGAGAGCAGTTTAAAGTAATTTTTTTAAGAAAAAATATTCCTAACTGTAATTTTACTGGTTACGTGGAAAAGCTGGAGCTTTCCAGTTGTCCATACAACAAACATAATTAGAGTTGTGATTTTTTTCTTAAAGAAATAAATTTAAATCGCTCTCCTGTAAGTTATAATTTGCAAATGCACGTTAGACGTTTTATCTTTCCAGGATCGAACATCTAGGTCTTCAAAAGATTTTTATGGAGATCAAAAATTTTAATTGTATTAGCTAGGTGGGTCGGTTTCGTTTTGTCTTCTTGGAGGAAATAAATTATTTTAACTACCATCTATGAGACAAGCCGAGAACTTCGACACAATTTTATATCCCCCTACTAAATCAACCCTCTCTCTAAAGCACTATCTCTTAAAGTTATCATCCTTCGTTAAGACTTGTTCTGTCACCACCCGACAGATGGCGCTTTTCGGGCTTCAATAAACGCCATCTATGATCATTTCTACGAACTATTTAGTAACAAAAATTGTGTCCTGAAACCTTAGAGGATGGAAAAAAATAAAAGAAAGGAGCTGACCTAAGTACAGAATCAACGTGCATATTACCAAAATTTGAAAGTTACAAATGGCGGATTTCTTTAGTGTTGTACCATAATCTATCGATAAGTCATTATCGACATGCAAATGTATGGCTTGAATTTTTGTTTCTTTAGTTTACTGTAACCAAAGTATGCCTAAACAAACACAAGTCTGATAATTTAATCTCGAGTGGTATATTATTATAAATGTCAACACACATTTTTAAACTTCAAAAAAAATTTATTTTCAACATTACAACTGGTAACTTATTTAGTAAAAGTCACCAAACTGCTGTGCAGTTTGTTGGCGACATGCACATTCTTGCTTAATTATACCTACTTTACTTGTATTTAACATTACGTAGTATTAATTGTACTTACTAAATAAAATATAAAAATTACTTTAAGAGGTACGCCTTTAACCTACATTTTAGTACATATTTACATAACGTCTTTTAACTAACCGTCAAGGTACAAGTCTATTCAGGTTTCTGCGGATTCTAGTATTCCCGTTAATTCCCGGGCTTTCTTAAGCAAATGAATCTATCAAGCAATTTTAACACAGAAATAATGGAAGTAGTTGTAAAAATCAATTATCGGAAATCAACAATTATCATGTACTAGCTTTTCCCCACGATAAAATCCCCGCAATAAAGTTGCAAAAAAGAAATGACAAAAACGAACGTGGTGGATGCTGATTATTCCAGAAACAGAACAATATGACATTTTGTTGATATATAATATATACTTCTTTATTTTGTGTTTTGATTTTTTTTTTAATAGAGTTATAAAACCAGTATGCATTTCATATGCGGACGGACTAACGTGTGAACGCTATTGGTCGAGCGCCTTTGGTTTGTGATAAGCCGAATGAACTCTATACACGTTGGCGCTCGCCTTCACTCGGTCAGCTAGGCGAGTGACACCGAACAAGGCAAGGCAAGGCAAATAGGCTGTCTATACGTTGGTATGTTGTCATTGTATTGCAGGCTTTAAAAAAATAGTCATTTTTAATAGTTAGAGTTGTCATTGGGAAAAATCAGAAGTGGATAATTTTGTTTTCAGGAACTGAGAATAGCTAGTAAATGAGTCTTGTTTAATCTAAATTGAACATAAAATTATTTACCAATAAACCTAATGATGGAATAGCATTGTCATGTAATCTAGTTACATTTAAAGTTCTGTTAAAATTTGACTCTTCAAAATGAAGCGAACAAATGAAGATGGTCTTTGATCCAACGTTTATATTCGGCAGTCCTATGATTTCCAACCATTCTTTCTTCCTTTTTTCATTTGTAGGAAAACTTGAAATAATAATAATAAAACAATAAAAACCTCATAGTGAATTGTTTTAATAACAGAATATCGATAATATGTATGCTTACAAGATCAACACTATCTCAAAATAATCGTTAACAACAATCATCAAAATATACAAACAAACAGGCAATCTAAAGTAACAAAAGCAAAATTTGGCAAGATTTATAAATAAACTACTTAAATAAGTCTAATTACATAAAATATTCGGGCTATTGTGTGATTTATAGACAAAAAAATAACACATGCCTGTGCAATGTAACATTCGATTGATTTGCAGTTTTTCTAAAGCCGCATCCTTTAATGCTGCAGCGTCGCATTTTTATTAATACCTAATTATTCTCACTGTCAATATTTTTGTCCAATTTAATTATAATACATGTGAATAATTCAATAATACATTTGGAAAAACATTTGTTTTGACATTTGATGTACTTCCCTTTGACAACGGTATCATGTACCTCATGTACTTGAAATGGCCACGGTTGGCATTTAAAATGACGTTACGAATTTTCGATTCCCGTGTTTGACACAGACCAATGTAATGCTATCTCTTTTGGCTTAAGAAGGCACGTAATAGTTAAACAAAGACAATAATATGTTTATGTTTTCGACGTCGAAATGCATCATATACATATAACGTCTGATTTATATATGTCAACGTAACATGTCCTTTAGTTTCCATAGTCTAAGCCTGAAACAAACCATCCTCGCGTTCAAGTTTCTGTCAAGCTTTTGTTCCGAATCAGGGGTAAAACTTCGGCTTAGCGGTCATAGTAACACGCGACGTTTTGGGAATTATACGTTCTTCCGATTCGTGATTCTGATTGTTAAGTTAAAACAAAGAATTGTGTGTTTTCAAACCGCATTCGTGCACTTATAATTCTGTAATATATTATAAATACCAATTAATATATATGTTACTGGAAATGTATGTAATCCGTCATTGTATACAATTCCAAGGAAATGTATGTAATTCCTAAAATCGCACGGAAATGTGTAAAATAAATTATATTAGACGCATTTCCTAGGAAATCTATACATTTCCTAAATAGCAATCGGAAATGTAAAATATTAGAAATTTCAATGGGCACGCGGGGATAGCGGGGCGAGGGGAGGGTGTTGCTTCGTCTGATTAGGCGATCACGCTAGTGCCGCGTAAACTGTCAGTGCGTACGCGCATCGCAGTCCCTCTGGGCAGAAACGAATCGGATTATTTAGGTTAAGTTCGGTTTTTTTTATACAAACGCGGAAGTCCCTCTGGGCAGAAACGAATCTGATTATTTAGGTTAAGTTAGGTTTTTTTATACAAACGCAGAAGTTCCTCTGGGCAATGAGTACTTTAATAAAAAATATTATTCTCATTTTAACAACGTGTTTTATTACAGAAAGCATTATTTTTATACATTTCCTGATACGATATTGGAATTATATACAATTCCTAGGAATTGTACACATTTTCTAGGACATTTACGTAACAAATAGTTTTTGAAATAATATTTTATACATTTCCTAGATAGCTTCGGAATTGTTAACATTTCCTAGGATTTGTATACAATTCCTAGATTTCATATATTTCCGGTAACATATACATTAATTGATGACCTCTGTAGTCAAGTGGCTTGCACACCGGTTTTCGTGGTGTCTCTATCTTTGAGGTCCTGGGTTCGATTAATAATCCGGGGTCAGTGTAGAAAAATAACTTTTCAATATAGTTGAGAAGCAGTAGAGCTCCACCTACCACCTCACCTATTTCTGCCGCCAAGCAGTAATGGCAACATTACTGTGTTCCGATTTCGAAGGGTAAGGGTGCTGGTGAAATTACATGAGACTTGTCAACTTATGTCTCAGGGTGACTTGCACAGTGGCAGTACTCCTCAGATATTTGCGATTTAAAGCTCTGAGTGGCACTGCAACTATTATGGACTGGCGTGTATCTTATTAGGGTCAAAACTTGTTCGTCACTAGATATTATATAAAAATATTATTTCTGATGCATGCACACCTAAATAATTCCTATTCATTTTCGCCTTCAAAAGGTCCAAGTTATAGCGTTCGGGGAACGAATCCGCAGGCAGGTAATTCTACTCTATAGTTCGCCATATAAATATGGAAGCGAAACTCTTCGCTCGAATCCTGGGAATATCCACAACACAAAGGAACCCCAACCTACGTGTTGTCTCGGGTCTGGTTATTTGTGGTCGTTATTTCCGATTTCCATGACACAATAGCGCTCTAATTACTTATTTTGGGAATCGGAGCAACATGTGTGAAGGTGTCTAATATATACTTTAATAATTATAACTTCGAGTTCTTAGGTTTTCGCGATTTTTACACATAGGAAATGAAACTTTATTTTCCGGATTTAAATCGCGTATATTTGTTTTTTCAAACAAATCGACGTTTCGCCCTTTACAGGTACCATGGTCACGGTGACTGAGGTGGTACAGTCTTCAACCAATTATGTCTAATATTGATGCAAACCACCCTATTTTTTCACTATAGTTACAATAGTTATTAATTAAATATCTTATTTTTAATTTTACAAAGAAAACATTCCAATTTACGCTACATTACGTTTTACAAATTATTTTATTGAATGATTTTTTATTAAGTTCAATTTATTATTAATTATTGATAGAAATTAGAATAAACTAAAACTGGTGGTACGGAAAACCATCTTCCCTGTTGAAATTAGGATGTTTTTTTAATTTCAATGGCCTCTCGCAGCATCCTGGGTAGATAACGGACTTCTTTTGCAAGGATGCAGGAGTTTACAAGCTTGACTGTGAGTGCGGTCTCTCTTATATTGGACAAACAAAGCGAAGTATTTGTACCCGCGTCAAAGAACATATAGCTGATGTCAAACACCGTCGCGTAAACAAGTCTGCAGTCTGCGAGCATGCGATGGATAAATCTACACATTCAATGAAGTTTGACAAACCCCAGGTCCTTGCAAAAGAAGTTCGTTATCTACCCAGGATGCTGCGAGAGGCCATTGAAATTAAAAAACATCCTAATTTCAACAGGGAAGATGGTTTCTCCGTACCACCAGTTTGGGAACCAGTATTTCCTGTAATCAAAAATCCCAAACAGACATAAGACTGCAGTACTAATTAATATGTTTTAGTTTATTCTAATTTATATTAATAATTAATAATAAATTGAACTTAATAAAAATTCATTCAATAAAATAATTTGTAAAACTTAACAAAGCGTAAATTGGAATGTTTTCTTTGTAAAATTAAAAATAAGGTACTTAATTAATAACTATTGTAACTATTGTGAAAAAGTAGGGTGGTTTGCATTAATATTAGACATAACTGGTTGAAGACTGTACCACCTCAGTCAACCGTGACCGTGAGACCTGTAAAGGGCCCGAAACGTCGGTTTGTTTGAAAAAACAAATATACGCGATTTAAATCCGGAAAAATAGTTTCATTTCCTTTAATTATAACTTCTTTATAAAAAAAACCGACCAGAATACACACACCATCTATCGTTACCTAATAGTTACAGAAAAGTGCGCTTAATCGGATTCATCCCTTAGTTTGCCACCCTTAGAGGTGGAATAGTTTCTTTAAATTGAAATGGGACTAACACTAAGTTACGCTCTTTCAAACAAAAAGAAAATCGTCAAAATCGGTACACAAATTCATTAATTAAATATATAAGTAATCGTATTCGAATACGTATAAAAAATAGTCGAATTGAGAATCCTCCTTTTTTGAAGTCGGTTAAAAACGCAAAGGTTTGTGTTAAGTATTTAAAAAAATTTAAATAAAGAAAGCTACCTTGTGACATTAAAACTCAAGTCACACTGGCGCAGAGTCGAAGCGTCGCGACGGGTCATGTTTTTCGCTTATAGCATATTCATCTCTATTTTCCCATTATTAAGGTACAAATTTGTGTTATACAAATACGGAGTAACTTAAGTGCAGTGAGGCGTCAGACGCCGACCACACTGTGATCCGGGCGCACCAATACGAGCGTCGCCAGGCGTTGTAGTTGAAACCCAGGACGCGACGCGACGCTTCGACTCTCCGCCAGTGTGAGTTGAACCTAACTGGAATAGTTAACTCATTTGTTTAAATCGAATTTTTGTTCGACATCTTTCGAAACTATACGTGGTAATCATGAGCTTCCTGAATCATTCATCGTGAACTTAAAAATATTGCTAAAGTCTTTATCATTTCTAAACTCCTAATCCCAGGTAGTAAACAACCAACCGCTGAGTACGGCTCTGCTACGACGAAATAAAACACAAATTTAATACGTCGCAAATTACTTTAGATTTATTTTTATAAAAGTAACTGGTAAACAAAATATTAAATTATTGCAAATAAGGAATATCGATAAATATCTTCTTTTATTATTATTATTATTACAGTAATAATTATTAGTAACTATAGTTATTTTTGTTACCCATTCCGTTTAATCTATATATCTCCAAGCTGTTTCAATATATCTTATAATTATTGCACACAAGTTTTCGAAAATACTTTAGCTTCTACATAATTCACTCATTATTTGTGTAAATCATTTTTGAAATCCATAACTTTCACAAAATATATTTTTACCGAAATAAAAACTAAACATAATTGGCATAATTTATTTCGTTCAGTCGGACGGCACTAATTCTAAAAACCAATTAAATTCATAACAAATCTTATAAGATTTATATCATTTATAATATTTTTAGACGGAAAAATATTTATTACAAACTAAAAAGAATTTATCCTTAAAAGATACATTAAAATCGACTTTGTAATTTATACACAACAAAAAAATTTCAAAATCGAATTTTGTTTTAGTCGAAAATGTACCTAACTACAATGGATTTTCAATTCCATTCTATTTTTTTTAAACAAAAATTCACAAATGGGAAATTATTTTACATATTCCATTTACTTATTTAATATAATACATATTGTATTTACTCGCTACACAGCATTTTCAACTTAATTAGAACAAGTCAAAGTTGTGTCTGGTGATCAAGAAACAAAACCGAAACTGGGCCCAAGTTTAAATTCTCAGAGCGCGTTCCGTTTAAAGTGTCGTGGCTTGTATATTTAAATGAAGTTGTTCACATATAGTACAACACGATTAACTAACGTACACAACTATTTTGATGTTACGACAGACTGTCGTGACAATGGGAAGAGCTAGAACGACGTCGTCGCGTTACGATAAAAATGTAACGTCAGATAATCGCAGCTTCAAACGATTCTGTCGTGCAAGCGACAAGGCGGCTGCAGTTAACCGATAAATTGTCGTCGCGATCTAGTGGGAACAAGTTGACACGACAGTCGTTCAATGATAAAATAAACGTCCACGACAAAGTCACGACAGACAGTCGTGATATAGGAACAGGCTAGACTCGACAGTCTAATAGAACGTTACGACGTTACAGGACGCGCCCTCAGTTATATATCGATAGAGTGTCAATGCCAGAATTTTGAACGTTTGATATTATGCTAAAAGTTAAGGTTTATCATTAGCTAGCCATCGAGCTGTTACTTAACTGCCATCAATGACACGTCGATGACACAGTCTACTAATTATTTGACATAAAGAAAATACATTTAATTAGAACACTGAATTGCTCTTTAAATGATGTAATAATTAAGGTACACATTTCCATGGTAGTTTTAGTAACAACATCGATCGTCAGTATTTTAATGACATAATGAATGTCATTGCTAGACATGAGCGCCGCGTCGGCGCGCATAGGACGACAGGTCCATTTCAAGTAGCTGGAGACAGTCGGCTATCGGTATGGATATATCACGAAAAGTCGGAGTCAGCTCAAAGGGACTCCGTTTTGTGGAGAATAGACACGCCTGTGTTTGGTAGCGTTAAATTTGACAAGATTGGCATCGCCCCAATCGGAGACTGCCTTGAGTGTCAAATTCAAACGGCCAATCATAGACTCTCGACAAGACTGGATTTCCTTTCCACTGACCCTTGCATTGGTCAAGTACCTATCTACAACTGTGCTGTCATCAGCATACGCAAAGGTACCTGGAATTAAGATATCATTGATATGCAGCAGAAAGAGAGTTGCAGACAGAACGGAATCCTGAGGAATCTATCGCCATATGTCCGGAAGAGTAGCCTTCTAAGTCCTCTCGAATGGAACGTTCACTCAAGAAATCTGAGATCCAGTTGAAAAGTGGAAAGCCCATAAAAGGGAAGCTTACTTAAAAGGTTTGCGTGTCAGACATATGTGACAGGCATACACAAGAAGATCCCCAGTTGATCGCCCTCTTCGGAATCCTTCAATGAGTATGGAAGTGACTGAGATAGGTCTATAGTTGTCAGAGTCAGCTGTGCTTCCCTTTTTCGGCACAGGTTGCACGTTTGCAAGCTTCCAAGACCTGGGAATTACACCAGTCTCAAGTGAGAGGTGGTACATGCGTACGTGTGAGTACATGTTTGAACAGGAGACAGCTCAGGCGCACAGTTACGTAGGACTAGTGCTGGAATTCCATCTGGCCCGCTAGCTTTATTCACGTCTAGATTCCATAGAGTTCTAAGTACCTCTTTTTGGCGTATCCTAATTGGTGCCATAGTGCAGCCAGCCTGAGGTAAGATTAGATCCAGACGCGAACTCTTTGCAAAGAGTGAGGCAAAAAGATTGGCTTTGTCCTCGACAATGTAGGCCAACGTGCCGTCCGGCCTCAGCAGAGGTGACATAGATAGGCGACAAAATTTAGTTAGTGATTATATAGTATATCTAAAGATGTTTTGTTTAAAAAATTAATTTGTCAATTTCTGGCGTCGCCATTTTCATTACGCATATACAATATGGAAGCGTGCGCGTGCGTACGATCGAGCGCCTGATAGAACTGATAAAAATTTGATTACTATAGAATATACGTTATTTAATTTTTTCTTTTGAAAAAGTATTTGTAGAACGGTTTTTGTAAAAACAAACACCAACATACAAATTCGTTTTAGGGTCGCGCTCGCGCCGCCGAAACGCCGCCGCCGCCAACACTTTTTTGTCACAGTTTAGTATTACTGCCGAGGGGCTTTAGAACTTAACTTTAGAGTTATTGAGAGTCAACTAGTGTTGTAAAGAACTCAAGTCCGGGAGTCTACATAAATAAACTCGACTCAATTTTGAGCAGCTCGGCGGTCTAAAATACTCACCAATCAAAGTCAAGTCGAGCGCGAGTCATCGGAACACGGACTCGAGCCTAAAAATAATTCGAGTCGTAAACCTAACTCGAGCTTTGAATATAACTTGGGTTCGACAACCGACTCGATGCGACTTCTTCTACAATGTCGAGTACGACAAGCAGGGTTCAATTCTATTACCCACGATTTAAATAAAAAACAAAAATCCAATATGGTGGTTAAAAAAATACTTAATTATACTATAGTAATTGTACTACAGTTTAACACACCACACTCCAACACCGTTCAGTACCAGACTTGAGCGCCACTTGTTACATAATTAGACTCGAGCACTAACATCGAACTCAAGTCTGTACGGAAACTCGATAGGCTCATAATACCTCGATCAGTGGAGTCTGTCTTTATGAGTCGAGTCTTGTGAATTAGAGTTGAGTCCTTAAATGTCCCGGACTCGAGTTTTTTACAACACTAGACTCAATTGATATTACAACTTGATTTTAGCAGAATATCAATTATTAATATAATCAAATATTGACACTTGAATGGAATCACAATGATCAGTGGTTATTGACCATGGGACCTGTAAAGGGCCCGAAACGTCGGTTTGTTTATTATATAGATCCAAAAAAAGAATAGTTTTATTTCCAGCGCACAGCAATCGAAAAAACGAAAAAATTAGATATTTACATTTTTTAAATTTGTTTAGAACAAAGTTTTTTCCAGAAAAAAAGCCCTGGAGTATAGTGCTAAAGTTTCTTCTTACAATAACCAAACTTATGCTTTGACAAAAATAGCCAGCATCGTTTTTGTCACCGGAGGCTTCAACGAAGTGTTTTACAGATTTTATACAACTGTACATTCTTAACACAGTCATTTACTACAAGCCGTACGAGAGAGGTAAATTTAAAATATTTTACAGAATTACTAAATTAAATTGTCAACTGCTAACTATTTGAAATATTTACTTATATTATCTGTTAATACCTAATTTGGCCACAGATAATAATTAAATAGTGGAAAAGCTTAGGAGTAACCTATTATGTTTATATATACAGCAAGATTGTCCATGCGCTCTTCAAATTCTACAATTATGGCCCATTTACACAGGACCAATGGACAAGCCATTCCACGAAGCCAAATCATGAAGCCAGTCTAGTGAAAAATGCGAAATTCGCAACGTCCTTCTACACTACAGCCAGTATTACAATAAGTTTCTTTACTAAACGGCAAGGCAAACCAGTGTTGTGGCTCAGGATGCACGGTCACACAAGGTCATTACATGAGCCAATTCAATGCACGTGTGGTGAGGAAGGTATTGCCTCGAAAAATTTGAAATTGCTCTAATTTAGTCTTTTATTGTCAGATTGTCTTTATCACTAGTCTGGAAAATCTCAATAATGGATTGTCTCTATTTAGACTACGGCAATAAAGGCATGGCTTAATGGAATGGCTCGTCGATTGATTTATGATATCAAGCGACGAGACAAACAAGTCGTACGTATGTCCATAACAGTTGCAGTGCCACCCAAAGCCTTAAATCATAAAGATTTGAGGCACTAAGTTGACAAGTTTTTGTGCCTGTAACTTCACCAGCACCCTCACCCTTTAATATCGAAAAAAGGTAAAGTGGTAGTACTTCCCTGGAAGAAATCTTTCACAAGAAGCTTTACTGTTATAGAAACGTGTCACGTTCTGTAATGAGATGGGCAGTTAACATGGTTAAAGTCGGGGACTACAGAGGAGACTAGAGCAAGATTGTGGTGGATATCACAAACGTGAGGAATATACGCAACAGTGATCGAAGTCGGGTTATGGATGCTGATGATGAGCCTATTGATAAATTGGTCAGAAATATAGATTTTTAGAAATTATGACGACGCCAAGATTATATAAATTGCTCCTACGCCTTGAACATAAACCATGCCTACATATAGGTCATATATATATATATATACATGAAATATAGACAAACATGTCAACATTTGGATAGAGCTACGATAACATGAACGGAAACATCGGAAACGGAACGGTAACACGAAGCTTACACTACCACTAGTTAGAATTTACAAATTACATATAGTAGTGTGGTACGGTGTCGATGCAGTTGAAAACGACTAGACTAAAATCATATTCTATATAATACATATTTAATTATTGAATAATATGACATTTTATATCTTGACATCAATAACTTAATTTTAAATTTTTATTGAATTGATATTTAATTATTTTTTGTGAAATTACTCCACTAGTTTGTTATAATTATTAATACAAAGATCGAACACTCAGAAAAAATTCCTTCAATCCGGCCGGATTCGAACCGACGTCTTCTAGCTTACCGTGCCAAACGCTATACCAACTAAGCACGGTAAGCTAGAAGACAGTTCGAATCCGGCTGGATCGATGGAATTTTTTCTGAGTGTTCGATCTTTGTATTAATAATTTTAATAACTTAATGTTCACATATTTTTCCTTACCTTTGATAACAGTAATAATATTGTTTAAAAAAATATATACTTTATTAGATACTAGATAGAGTATATACTCAGATCAACTCTTAAACAATCACAAAGAGGAGCTAAGAGTATTATTCATAAATGATCGACGCAATCAAAAGCTTCAGGAAAGTCAGAAAGTTGTATGATAGCATGCATTCTATACTTGAAAGTATTTTACATTTTCACTAAGGTACTCATAGCTTCTTTTTGTAATTGTTTAAGAGTTGTGATTAACTGTGGGTTTGATAACCCACAGTTTTACAAATAATTTTCAAAACCCAAAATAAAAAAATCATTGTTGCAAAAGCAATCTTTGAAATAATGCTACCACGTCGACACCGTACGTTAATATCGCATTAACAAATTTAATGCTCTCCAAACTAATCACATTTTCACTTATATCTATTTACATTGGATAATATTGAAACCCTCTTTGAGAATTAGTATTTTGAAAGTCAATAGAGCCACTGTTTGAACAAAAAAATTTAACCAAACCGTGAAATCTTTTAATAATAACCCTCTTAATAAATCTCACTGTTTTGACTTAATTTGGAAGATAATTGTGATAATGAGTCATTTTCGATATCAAACAGCCCTCTGTCTTATCTGTAATAGTGCAGTCTGTTGGCTAAAATGTAACCATTAGTTCTCATTAACTCGCATTATCAGACTTGCTCTCATTCTCCTCTGTGATCGTGATCAACGGAGGAGCATCAAAGGCTTCTCCTGGCGAGGAGTCATTCGTCAGCTTCTCAAATTTTGGAGATCCAGATGGCCTCATAGCTTCCTTAACAGACTCATATACGTCTGTACTTATAATAGGCAAAGATGCTCTCTTACCTTTGAATATTTCTTTAGAATTTAGTTCATCTATCATATCATTCTCTTTTATGGTGTTCTTCACATTGTTTTCATCTGCAACTACTTCTACTTTTTCTGTCTCTAAACGAACTGGTAAACTGTCAGTCCTATTTAACGCTTTCTTAGGACTTTCAATCTTTTCGGGAATCGGTACAGCAACGCCATTCTCAAGCTTCTTCTCTAGGAGATGCTGTAAACTGAATTCCCTGGCTTGGACATCAGATAACAACGGTCCATCGCTTGAACCTTCAATACAATACGCAGGACCTTGTAAAGCATCATTGCCGATTATCGAATCTTGCTTGAAAATTGCTGCAGTAACCACAGGTTTGTCAGGATCTGTAGGGGTTTTACTAATTAGCGGTTCTTGAGAATTGTCATGAATAATTCCATTACTACTACTTTCTTCTTTGGATATATCATAGCCAGCATACACTGGGTAGCCGAAAGGACCTTGTTCATAACCGAATTGACCTCCGTAAGAGTAACTAATGTTATGCGAACCATTTGAAGACATACTTAGATCAGAAATTGAGAGGCCTGTACTGGATAAAGCGATAGCCCTTTCAGCGGTGAACTTTTCGCTTTTGTCACAGTCTTCATCAAGTTTTTTCTCCAGTTCTTCTGGGACGTGATGGATTAGAGCTTGATTGGTGGAAATCTGTGGATCATGCGGTGGAGAGTTCTGAAGGTTTTTGTTGTTAGGTCTGTAAGCGGTTGACTGTTGCACTTCTACTACGAAAATTCCATCGTTGTCTGGAGAGTACTTCATTTTAGTTTCGCGGCCATTTTTAGTGATGTCCTGAAAATAACAAAAAATACATCAAAAGTTGTTGCATTAGCAAAAGATTTTCACTTTAATTCGTTAAGATATTAGTTTCTTGAATATATTCAAAACGATACACGTAAAAACCTTGTCAGTATTACATACATTCAATATATACAATTCGTACACTTTTCCTATCGAATTAAAAGTGTTGACCTGGCCTCTTGTCCCAAAATACACATGGCCAATTTGGTCCAGTACACATAGCTATATAATTAAACACATTATGAATCTAAACAGAAACTCTCTAACCCAGTCGTAATTGATAGAGCAACTAAGCCTCATATCAAATCTACATTCCTGGAGACGTATTACAAATGACGCGCGTGATAAATTACTCACTCTATGGATGTACACTAATCGCTCCGAAAATGAATGTACATTAAATACCATTTGTTACGCAATGTATATGTCAATAGTAGTAAGTCCAGGGAAATACTGACACCATAAGTAATTCTACTGCCAAGCAGTAGCGTGAGCATTACTGCGTTCAGGTTTTGAAGAGCACCCTTAGTGCTGTTGAAATTACAGGCACAGAAAACACAGAAAACAACTTTATGTCTTAGGGTGACAGGCGCACAGGTAATTTGTAATTTAGGCGCTACGTTTACCACCAGACGCACGACTTGTTTATCTGTAAAAAAAGCTAGATAAATAACAAACTCTTTCAAAGAGTTAACCGAAATAACACTAAGGATAATTTTAATTTGACAAGCCGATTACATTATAGCTACTGCTATTGCAGCCTAATGTGCCTATTGCGTAATGTTCACATTACTGTTTGGCGATAGAAATAGGTAAGGTGACAGTATTTCCTTGGACGTACTCTTTTACAAGGAGCTTTACACACGCTAGACACGTAGAGAAAGACAAACCTCTACGTACATACCACTACGATCATGTTGGGGATGACCTTAAAATTGCCAATTTAATGGCGTAATGACTTTTATATACGTATGTATACCAACCAAATAATCAAGATCTTTGAATATGGCTTTTAATACATATTTTTTTATAAGTGCTTATGCAGAGCTACTAAAGTCCGTATCACAAATACCTGTAAAACTAGCTATTTCTACTGTGTAGTTTAGTTACCTGGTAAGTTTTAATCTCCTCCGAAAGTCATTAAGATTAGCAGAGACAGATCGTGTATCTTCGGATCAATACTTACATTCCTCTCTTCCGTCTCCACAATAAGATGGTTGTTCTTCAGCGTCATTGTGAAGATGGAACCATTAGCCGGGGGACCGTCGCCGTTTCCCACTGTGTCACCGCTAGAGTCTTCCGTTGGTGACTTGAGCTGTAAAGAAATTCAGTAATTTAAATTGATGGCTGTAATACAAATTCTATAACATCTTTATTTACTAATTACACTTGAAATCGCCACATTGATTACTATCTACTTTGAAAGTTTCTGTTTGTTAATCGACATTTGTTCACATATATCATTTACAGTATCCTTCTGAATATAAATTGCCATGGCTGATCTGGGAGTCTTTACATAAGGTTCGGACTCGAGTTGGTCGAAGTAAGGACAATTTGTTCAGGTGGGGATTTTCGAGTGGTTCTAACCTAGATTGTTTGTGCGGTACGATTCTAACGACGGCCCATTTCGCATCGTGTCCTAACACCTGCATGCTTGAGGATTTAATGGAGTCTGCTAATGCCGCGGTTGACATTAACTGAATGGGCCAAAATAGTATAGTGTATGCTATCGATATGACAGAAAGAAGATTTACAATTGTTAAGTGTGTCTCAGCCAGTACTGCCAACTGTCCGCGACGAATTCTATATAACGCGCTCCAATTTAAACTAACCGATTTTTACAGGTATGAACTCGACTCGAATTTACCTACCATTGGTTTATACAACGTCTAGCGCTTTTCAATTTTGAAAATTAGATTTTAAAACCGATTTTTATTTCAATAAAATTATTCTTAATTTCTAGTGGTTTTTATGATTTCTTGTTTAGATTTCTTAAGAGTGAAAGTCATAGTCAAAATATTTATTCATCAAGACAACGCACATTGCCTATAGGTAAGTCAAATTACAGAAAATACAGAGTTCAGGTATACGGGTATAATTTTTTAAGAAATTGAATATACATTTAAATTTCAATTTCAAAGTAAGGTTTTAGAAAGTGCTTGAATGCGACCATTTCTAAGTCAGATATACTAACTGGTAGTTTATTGTACATATTAATTTTGTATTTTAACGTTTTTACTAATCTGGTTGTATTTGTTACTACTTTATGTTTACTTCTAGTGTTATATGACAATATTTATTTCAATTGTTATAGACAGAAACAATCTCAAAGAGTTAGTGGCAAATGACAATTTCTTTATATCAACAGTTCGGACGTTTGCGTTATTGTTCGTGAACGTATAAGTTCTCGCTCGCAGACGCAACGCTGTTTCCTTCCTTGGTTTCGGGCATAAAATGAAATTCTTAAAAACTAATTGGAATACACTTTTAGAACAAGACAATTTGTCTATAAAATGTTTATTAATATTAGCCTTAAATAGCTGTAAATTTAATCTTTTGGCAAATACAGATGGCCGGCAGCGCATTCCATTCCACTGCCGCACAAATTAGGAAGGAGCAAAGCGCTTCATGCAATGGGTGGTTTAGGATCGAGTGTTCTGGACTTTCTAATCAAACGAGGAGAAACGGTGAAGGTGAACCTAAATTGAAAAGTTCCTGCGCACGCTCTTCGGATTGTATCCGATGAAAAACCGACAAGCAGACCACTTTTCTGCTATGATAGACATTCTGTAACTTCGACTTCATAAGAGAGTCGTTGCTAAATAGTCTAAGGCTGATATTAGCAGTAGAGCTTCTTGTGGAAGAGTTCGCCCAGGGACTGTACTGCTACCAAGCGGTAATTTATTAATTTATTAAATAATCAACGTTAACATTATATAATTTATTTGAATATTTAACTCAATTACTATAATTGAACCATTTTACTTTAACTTATTTTCTTAAACAGTTTTATTTGCGTCGATTTCGTGCGCCATGTAAGCCGAGTTGCAAGCACTAACGATGCGAGCAGTTTCTTTCTTTGTTAGTTTTACCTGCCTAGCACATTCTCTGAGGAAATAGGGGGAGGCGAACTAGGCACTCACGCTCCATCACGTATACACACATATACTTACACAGACCTATACACGACAATTGATGAACTCAGTTTTTATTGTACCAATTTAAATTTATTTTTCTACCCAATGTTGTAATAATAATATCACATGTTTTGTATACATAGTGAGTTTCTGTAATTGTCTTTTGTACTGCTTAAATACATTTGTCAAATAAGTTTAAGAATGCCGTTGAAACTTTGTTCATTGAATAAAATAAAATTTTAAAAAAGTAATGTGAACAATTTACCGGTTTTGAAGGGTGTTAGTGAAATTACAGCAACATGGGACCTGTTAATTTATGTCACAGGTTGCATTGCCACTCAGATCTATGCGATTTAAAGCTCTGAGTGTTGCTTGCCACCAGGTGCACGACTTGTTCGTTCCGTCACTAGGTATCATATCATATTCGGCATAGAATTTGATAGTCATTTAAAACTATGTAAAATCTGGATAAAACACAATTCAAATGTATTATATTATATATCACATGATATTATAACGAGAGTAAAAATTCCAAAAACTTTTTCGGCGAAAGCAGCTATTGTAAAGTTATGGCGGTGGCTGAGAAGTGATTAATTCCTGTCACCCCCCACTGGTAGCATAATGTATTTCTGCATGGGGGAGAAGAGGCTTTCTAATTCTTATACGCATATAGCTGTTGTGTGATATAGCTGATGTTATGTTATTTATTGTATTGTTAGAAAAGTTTGATCATAGTATAATAAGATTAAGATAAGTATATATATAATCACAAAAACGTAACAGCGCGGCACACATATGTATGTGCACGCCCACCGCGCGCTATTTACGGATGCACACATTCACATAAACTCGCAGTGCACTCGCGTTGCATACCACGGGTCGTCAGACGCGCTATTAATTAATTATAGAACTGAAGCGGTCACTTGGTGTTGAAAACATGACATCTCTTAGCAATAATCTTATTGTATTTTTTTACATCCTTATTTATGTATATGTGTACCCACGTGTATATATTACACTATTTACATATTATTGCTATTTATTATGATTCAAATAATGGTATTTTTTTATTACTTTATTATATTTCTTCTGCACTATCTCTTGCTCGCTATTGCCCGCTTATAACCGTACCTCTCACTGTTTGGTAGTGTGTATACTAGAGTGCCCCAAATTCAAAATTGTTCAGCATTTAATTTCTGTTTCATAATGTGAGGTTTTCATACTAGATATAAAAATGAGATTCCAGTGACTGTTAAAACTAATGTGGGCAAAAGCGGCCTTATCGCTAAGAGCGATGTCTTCCAGTTAACCTTTGCGATAGAGGAAAGCTAATCAGAATGGAATACATAGTGTGCCAATAGCAAAATTTGAATTGTATAAATAAACAAAAACTTAAATTATATTTTATCAAATAATAAATGACTACCTACATATATATTAGTATATATAAATATACCTAAATCATCGAGTATATAACCAGAAATAGAGACGAAATGTCATTTAATTTGTTTGAAAACTATTCTGCCATATCATTACTGTGACAACTGCGCTCCGATTGGCTAGCCCGAGTTCGAAACAATTGACGAGTGTCCCGTGTTGTGTTTCACTTTAAATCGACCAGTTTTACTTGAGCTTTGCTATAATGGACGAAAATTGCAAAATTACGTTTTTAATATTTAATTACCAATGAAATGTGTTCCCGTTTGTTTTTTAATTAGATGTTTTGCTGTTTTTCCCCTACCACCGAATATTACAGCACGGCGTTGTTAGAGATATTATCTTTATTACAATAAATACAGAATATTTTTTGGAATATACGGAGACGTACACACAGGTCAGGAGTTGGCCTGTCTATATTTCAGTGCAAACGGGATTGATATTTATAAGAGCTGTATCGCTAATGTATTACCAGGAACATATGGCCCTTATTTCGTCTCAATTTCTGGTTATATACAAGATGGCCTAAATAAACTTATACTTACCACTAAATATATATACACGTTGCAGACTAGGACCGTGTCAGAAGATATTTACGAAATTCAGTTTTGAAAATAGGATTTCAGATGGGAGTTGGTTCCATAGAATAATAACGCATAGAAACCTAGTCCGCATACGCTAAGTGAGGCAAATTGATGCGCGCCCAATGGGTCTACACGAGCGGGCGGGCCTTCAGTGCTCAAGGTCAACTTGCACCGCGAACAGCTCAAGAATTTTAGCTAAAAATAACGAAATTTGCGGTAAATGAGTGTAAAAATACGTCAAACAAACTTTACAACTTTTTTTAGACAAATTTCTTTTTCTGACAATATGTCAGAAAAATAAATAGATACTATACTACAAATTTTCTAGGACGATCCCTGTGACACTTCACAAAATTCTCCATAATATAACCTTGTAACGAAGTCTACTAATTTACGTATATAAAATGCGTGTTTTTATAAGTCTCAACTATTTTTATAAGTCTCGCTTTTAAGTGAATAACTTTTGTTTAAGCAAATACATAAATTAAAGTAAAAGTAACACCAAATTAGTGACAAATGCCCAGAGAAACATTTTTTTTTCAAAAATGAATTTAAATTTACGACAACGTACCAAGGTTACTTCATTAGACTGCATTTGCTAGAGATGAGGTATAACGATAAAAAGTTTTCGATAATTTATTGAATAAATAAATAACGTCGTGGATAGTGCAAATTCACGTCTGTAGTATTGGTAAAAGGCACGTATCTGCACCAAACCAAATTTCACAGAAGACGGACTTAACGTTATTAATTTGTTATTTCAATGGCTAGGACTTTCATTTTTGTACAGAAAGCATTAATTAAGTTGTCTACGGACTGATGACAGTAGAGTCTCTGTAAATCACGCTAATTTGGTTGCTGATTGTTATTGTATCATAAACAAAGACTGCGTTTACATTTAATTTATTTCTTCTCCGGTACCTGTACCTATTCCATAGAAATAACGGATCGGATATCAGAAATAAAATAAATATTATTTATACACAATTCATTCTTCAAAAATCTATCGACTTTACCTCATCCCTGTGAAAACATCAAATGAAGTGTCACAGGGATCATACTAGAAAATTTGTAGTATAACATCACATTCCACAAGGAAGTAACGCGTTTCAACTTGTATTTTTATATGAATATTCACTAGAACCGAAAATTAACCTACTACTAAAACTAGCCTACATGAATTTGATTTTTGCCTCACTTGTGACAGTTCGTTTGATATGAAACTATCATTCTATGCGTTATTATTCTAAGTATAAGTACGTTTTGTAACAACGAAAAACAATTTTGTTTTCATCGGCCTTAAATGTTAACGTCAATAAAACCTGTTTAAAAATATATACATTATGATAATAAAAACAAAGATAATCAATAAAATAAATATTACAATCAGTCAATAATGTGAACGTTTAATAAGACATTTTATTAAACGTACCTAGATTTCAAAATAATTTAAGAGAAAAAGTTACTATTATATGCGATAATATTTTGAATAACGCCAAACTATGCTGTATGGTCCTCACATCATTGCTCAAACGGACAAATAATAAAAGATATATAAACAAAACAAAAAAGCGGCTGTATGGTAGAACCTTTGCCTAAACGAGTAAATTAGTGGAAAGTTGCAAAAAAAATTACGTCAAAATTCGAACACCGTTTTCTTAAAAATTCTATTTCGAACTTACTCATTCTAAATTAACGTCTTTTCCGAAAAGAAACCTCAAATGTCTTTTTAAAATCTATTTCAAGTTTGTTTTTATATCACGTTGTTATTTCGTCTCCAAAAGTCATACAATAAACTACTCTGGCTCTCCAAACTCCGAATTGCATGTGTGCACTTCGAGGTCAATGGACAAAGGCTTGGGACTATTTGCTGTGCGTTTTCGGAGCCAGCTAATGAGTTTGGCTCACACATTCACAAATCGGTCGCTCGCCCACGTTTTGGTGACTGTTTGTTTGATGTTGTATTGAAATGAGAGAAACTCGTTTCAAAGTAAAGTCCTTATTCAAACTGTACAGGCTGTTACAAAACAATACAATATTATTCTCATTTTTTGTTATAATAACAAGTAACAGGTAGGACAAGTCGTACGTCTGGTGTTAAGTAACACGCCTGTCCGTAACACTTGCACTGCCACTCAGAGCTTTAAACAGCAAAGATCTCAGGGACTTAGGTTACTGCTTGGCGGCAGAAATAGGTAATGTGGCAGTACTTCCCTGGATAAACTCTATAACAAGGTAAACAACTAATGATAGAAATAAAAAAATGATAATAAAAAATTATGAACAAGTCGTGCGACTGGTGGTAAGCGACACGCCTACCCATAACTGTTGCAGTGCGCTTAGAGCTTTGAATCGCAAAGACCTGAGAAGTACTGCCAATGTACACGTCACCCTGAAACATATAATTGATAAGACAAACCTAGTGTATTAATTTTTTTAACGAACTCACTCATAGCCCTGCTCTAGGGAAACCTTGTGTCGTAGGTGCCATGAACACACACATAGACAACCACAAATTACACCCAAACTTACGACAGAAATAAGTGTGACTCACACTTATTTCTGTCGAAATATGTACAAAATATTTCTCCCAGTCCGGGAATCGAACCTGTGACCTCTTTCTTCTTCCTCGTTCGACCAAAGAAGCAGTTAAGATCAAACATTGAACTCTAAGAAAAAAGTCGTTAAAAACCAAAAACAAAGGCCTGCAAGAAGTACAGAGGAAATTTCGTAAGACCTGCTGGTTCCTTCCGTAACTCTGTTAGGAGAGCGTCAAGCACGGTATGCTGAAGACACTGGTTTGAATCCAACAAACATCTAACACTAACTCACGTGAAGTTAAGCGACGATATGATCGGGATAGTACGTATCTATGTAAAAAAAACTTATTCACACCACTCTTCAATGGCCCTAAAGCGTAGTTCTCGGGAAGCCGGTAATGTATCCCATTCCTTTGCCGTCCGTATTACGTAGGAGGAAGCAAAGCACTTCATGCGAATAGGCGGTATATCAACGACATAAGGTTAGAGTTTCCGGACTTTCTATTCGACCGAAGAAGGAAAGACGAGGATGGAACTAAATTGTATAGTTCCAGCGCACACTCTCCGAAATGTATTCTTGCTGCTTAAATAATTTTGTGAATCATCGCCACTATTTGGAAGCCCGTGGGCGTGAGTAAAAGTAAGTAAGTAATTGCCACTTATTTACCGTAAAATACTAGCCCTTTTCATTAGGTAAACCTTGTATTCTGTAATATATGTCTTTGGAAACACTGTTTGCAATTAAAGGTACCTTCGGTAGCGGTAAACAGGAAAAAATATCTTAACACATTTGGGCAGCAAATAAAGGTTTCTAAAGTCGTATAGTCCCATATCTTTTACTCAATTTTAATTATAGTTCCATACATAAGCCTTTGGTTACACGGGAAGGACATTTAGGACATAAGGGACATATTACCTGTGCAAGCAAGCTTGCACAGTGACTTTATCTGTCGGGTCCTGGACCCAGATCAGACCGTTGATATAGAGTTCATCCGGTTCTCAAAAGTACCTTAGGTGAGCCTTCGAATACATGAACAGCACCCTATAAAGAGGTACAGTCAAACAAAGCATAGTAGCTATTAAAACCTTTAACTCCAATATAACCAATAAAAACAGAATCGGGAATGAAAAAAACAGTGACTAAATTAAAAAAGAAATATTTTAGGAACGGACAAAATAGATTTGACAAAATACCTATGTGGTATTAGCCAAATATGCCATTTCTACCATACCAAACTTACATTTACTAACTTAAACTTTATTTGCTTTTTTAACTTACAATTTACATCAATTTCAATTTCATCACTATATTATTAACCAAGCGATATGATAACTAACACAAAAAGCAGGTGTTATCCTTAACCTCAGTTATGTACTCATAGTTGAATGGCCCAGTACCCAGGAGGCCTGTAACCGGCAGTGAGACATATATGAACTACAGTAAAATATTATAAACACAAAAGTTTAAACTAATTCTAAATGTTTAAAGTTATGCATAGAATACAAAAAGGGTTCAAAACCCTGCCCAAAAAACCGGACTAATTAACAAAACTCACCAGCACCAAATCACGAAAAATAAAAGACTAACTAAAAAAACTAGGTCTGTACTTAGGTCCTTCAGATCCCTTTTTAGACCTGGGTCGACGACCGGTCGTTGGCCGGATTGGGCAGGTTTTTTATTTTTTTCGCCCTCACCACTTGCAATCGAGTTGCACTTTTTAGATGCATCTACTCTTGTACGACTATCTAACGACGGCATAAACGAAACTGTGGAGTTGCCAGTTTTTTTTGCCATGGACAATGGTTAAAACAGAAGAGATATGACGTTAAAGATTTTTAGCGGATTAGTAATGAAATTATTGCATTCTATGACTACATTATCCGCTATCTTAATTATTGTGTAAGATAAATATGCTATTGTATCGTATTTACTATAACCAAAATGTGCAAATTACTAATAACCAGGTTTTTTAATTGATTATAATTTGAATTTGAAAATGAAATTGACCAAAAAAAATCCATTGGTGTCAAAAATATTTATTAAAAACCTGATTTACAGTAATTAGATAGATTTAGAAAGATCTAACCAATACTATATATAATTTTGTTTTTTGTTAAGAAAGCAATTTGATTACCATTTTGACAAAATATTTCTAAAACTACAAACATTGTTATTGTGATATTTTTATTCCGTACATAAACTTTTAAGTCATCGTTCGACTCTATAGGCATCCTATCCCGATTTCAGCTCTCAGTACATTGCACTACCCGGAGCCAGTTTGACTAGATTTTTGGCAGCGGCTGCGCGAGCGCCTACCCTCCGCCTCCTTGCCCCTCACTCACCGCCCCGTGTCCACCGCCCGCGCGTAAGCCTTTATGACTTTTTGATGAGTCGCTTGCTCGTTTTTAGAGGCTTGTATTAGCTGGACGTGATCTTGAGATACTATATAGATAAGAATATTCTTTTCACTCAAATAACTTCAGAAGCACCTCACGATGTGTATATTTATTCCATTTAAAGCGAACAAACAGCAATAACCAACTAATGACCTTTTCTTCGTCATCGGTTACTACTTCTGCTAGTTGCTGTTTGACCTGTTTTAATGCTATTTTATTATGAAACAAGTTTCCAACAAAGTTTTATTCTTCAGAGGAAGCATAAGCGACAGATTCGTTTAATAATTTATTTTATTACACTTTTCCTTTACATTACGGCGCTTGAGTCTGATCTTAAGAACTGAGAAGCGAGATTATTTCGTCAAAATGGCTTTTTGTTTATAAAATATTCCTTTCATCTAACTGTAAAATTAAGTCACAGCTATAAGACAGTAAGTCCGTTATGAGTCGTCGTTGCACTGAAGCTCACACACCATGTTTAGCACAGGTCGCCCCCAAGACACGCTACTAAACCCAATCTTTATCTTAATGCATAGTAAACTAAATATACTACTTGGTACCTAAGATAGATTAAAATTCTAATACAGGCTATTACAGGTCATCGGGTTCACATCCCTAGTTGAAAATCATATATACATAAGTCGTTATAATATATTTCTGGAAATCGTTTAATATTTACAGTTATATGTTACTTGTAAACTCAGTTTAGATTACTTAATTAACACTAATCTTTCTAGTTACCAGCTCCTTCATTTCGGGGTAATCTAATTTTAGAAAGATAAATTAAAAAGCATCACTGTGTAAATTAGTTTTACTGAAAAGTATTCAGTATATCAAACGCTGGACTAAATTCTCAGCAATATCAAATTAGGACATTTTGCTAAAGTCACGTGTAAGGTGAATATTTGAGTGAAATGTGTGCGGGACTTGTAATTGACATTGGTTCACCACATCATTATATTTCAATTCATCGTGAAATATGTTGAAGCAACGTAACAAGGAAATGTTGAGACATAAGATTCTTTATTGTAATTGGATACATATTTCTGCTTGTACTATGAGCCAATAAAGATGCTTTTTAAAACTCTCCCTGTTTTTAACTGACTTCAAAAAAGGTGAACGTTCTCAGTTTGACTGTTTCTTTTCTGTGCTTGTTACGCAATTACTCCTACCGTAGATGTAGTATCTCAGTAGTGGTCGAATTCAAACTAAATATTCCACCTCTAAGGATGGCAAAATGGAGAACAAATCCGGTGTATTGGATTTCACCCATTCCGTTAACCGATTTCAATAACACTCGGCAAATGGATGTAATTACTAAAACTTTAGAGATCAGTTTTAATTATTAATACAAAAATCGAACACTCAGAAAAAACACTCAGAAAAAATTCCTTCGATCCGGTTGGATTCGAACCGACGTCTTCTTGCATACCGTGCCAGACGCTATACCAACTAAGCCACGGAACGAACCAACGGACCTCACGAATTTTTCTATGTGCTTGCGTCGTGTCTTTGTACTTTGGTCTTTCAACGACTTTTTAGTCGTAGCGCCATCTATGAGAAATCTATTACAGATTTATCATCCAGTTAGTACCTTTACAGCTACCAGTCCTGGCGAGAGATGTCGCTATTCACGGTATTAATTAAATTTTTATTGAATTGATATTCAATTATTTTTTGTGAAATTACTCCACTAGTTTGTTATAATTATTAATATAAAGATCGAACACTCAGAAAAAACACTCAGAAAAAATTCCTTCGATCCGGTCGGATTCGAACCGACGTCTTCTTGCATACCGTGCCAGACGCTATACCAACTAAGCCACGGAACGAACCAACGGACCTCACGATCAGTTTTTTATTTAATATAAATGTTATAATTATACTACACGTCCTTAAGTACATCAACCTAATATGTGATGGCGACTCAACCAATCGCATTTCGTGTAACGACTGCAACAGATTACAACCACCAGAATTGAAGATTTCAACAGATTAGATGCTTGCTTAAGCTAAGTCTCAAGTAATTAAAAATAAGTCCTCTGACCAAAGCAAAATATGGAACGTTATAACTACCTTTCGGTGCCTTGTTGCTCTGTCTTTAATATTTTTCCGTCTGAATGAGGTCGGTGGACGACGACAAAGGGACGAATCAATGCCCTCAGAGGCCCGAGCAGGCGTCGCTTCAATAGCCTCTGTCCCTCTGTTTGCAATTGTATACTACAACACTGTGTTATAATATGTATGAAACGACGTACCGATAGACAACAGATTGTGAATAAGAGGCATTAAAAATACTGGATAAACTTAATTTGATAAAACCGTTTGGTGAGTGTCGATTAATGGTTAGTTCATTACTTACTGGAAACTTACAGAAATTCTAGTGTAGAATTTTTTTAGTAATAATTATAATAGATTTTTATGAAATATAGTACAGCTTAATAGTTCTTGAGGAGTATATCTATCAAGTAAATTAATCACTTGAATTGATATATGTTCACTTCCCTTAAAATGTCGATCATTGGTGCCATCACCCCGGAAAAGTTCATTTCCTAATTTGGTCCTACCGGTTATAGAATCCGAGACCTCCTCATCCAGCGCCACCGAGGTCCTCTCATAAATGAATTGAATTCATTGAAAGTCATGACCTGCACAAAGCCCAAAATGTTGGTTTGTTTGAAAAACAAATATGCGCTAATTAGATTCGAAAAAACAATTTCATTTCCTACAAATTATTGCCAAATTTCTAGATATCTCCATATATTTATCTTTCTTTAAATCAATGAGATCTTTCTCTACTACGGGTCCAATGATTTATTATGAGCGAAAATACCTGAACGGCATAAGTCCTGGAAATCAACATTCTTACACTAACCCTTTAGTGTTGAAAATTTATGTTAACAAACATAGTTTCTTTTTCACGAGAAATTGTGAGAAAATAAAAATAAACAGGCTGTTCTTTACAGTTGTCTTCACAAAGTCACAAATTCGCTTAAGAAGCAATCTACACGTTTCTGTAGCCATTTGCGATATTTAAAATAATAATGAAACAAAAACTTATACTTTGCGTGCTTAGATGACAAAAAAATATGGTAGTATCCCGTTTAACTCTCCAGGTTGTTTCTATCTGTGATATTTGTAATAAATACTCTCAATAATAATTATTATGAACGAATGTCCATTTACAAAGAGCAACCCCTTGAGTAACTTTTTTGTATTTCTCAGGGATATCTGCCTCATGAATGAATGAAAAATAATAAAATAAAATAATTTAATAAAATAAAATGATAACATATTTTTAATACCTCCTTGGCCGAATGGATTTCACACCGGTTTTCATGATGTCGCCATCTCTGAGGTCCCAGGTTCGATCCCCGGTTGGGTCAATGTAGTAACTACCTTTTCTGTATTGTCTCGGGTTTGAGTGTTTGTTGTACCGCCGTTGTATCCGATTTCCAGAACACGAGTGCTTTATTTACTTAGGCATCAAAGCAACGTATGTCATGTTGTCTAATATTTATTAATATTATTTTTTGTTTTTAACTTGATTTGATTTTTGCTCCTGTCATTTACACATAAAGCAATTTTCCTTTTATTAAAATACCACAGATACTCTAACCGTTGTCTTGGGTAAAGGTTAAATGATGCCGTGGGGGGTTACAAGATCGTACTTTCACCGCGACATGAGTTCAATTTTAGTCAGTTGATGGATTGAGAAAAACGCCAACCGCACTGTGACGTGATAGATTCGTGTTTCGGTACAATGTGAGCTATGAGAGGACGTAAAAGTAAACTATGTTAAGGCGAGGTATTTAACCTGAACCATTTTAGGTGAGGCGTGACCACCCCTCGCGTGCCCCACACCTCACCTTGCACTTACAATTATTATGAAAAAAGAAGAACATGCGGAGAAAATTTGACACATGTCCGTCATCGATGACTCAGATGATGACTGATGGGGCAACGATGCGGCGTCTCGTTATTTTCAGGATAAGTGTGAATTTAATAGCAATAGGGGTAAATTATTAACACAAAGATCGAACACTCAGAAAGAATTCCTTCGATACGGCCGGATTCGAACCGACGTCTTCTAGCTTACTGTGCCAGACGCTATACCAACTAAGCTATGAAACGAACCAGCGGACCTCACGAATTTTTCGATATGTTTGTTGTCGTATCCTTGTATTTGGTTTTTCTAACGACTTTTTAGATGTAGATACCGACGATGCTGCTGTACCTGTCCCGACTGCATTACTCCACAAAGTCTGAGGAGACAGTGGTGTACATCAGACATAAAGTCAAATACACCCTGAGGGTCGCGCTTTTGGAGTCCCGCCGCAAACATCTATCGACCCTCGCGAAGGAAGAGTTTTGGCCGAAGGGTGTCATGTATCGGCGATTCCGCGGCCGGTTACCCGACACCAGATTACGCCACACGTTGCCGACAAGTGCAATTCGTGTAGATTAGTTAGAAATAGTATTTATATATATTGTATGTATGTATATATGTATATACATATAAGGTATGTATTTATGGGTCTTTGTAACCTGAATACAAATATATAATAATGTAATATAAATAAATATTATGCAAATTTCCAAGATTAAACTTAGGAGAAAGAGAGAAAAGATGCACTAGAACATTCCATCGCATCATTAACAATAAATATAGTAGCAGAAGAGCTCCATGTAAAGGAGTTTGTCGAGGGAAGTACTGCCATTGTACCTATTTCTGCCGTCAACCAGTAATGCCGCGTTCTAGTTGAGGGTACAGCTGAAATTACAGGGACATGGTCAACCTATATTTCAGGATGACCGGCGAAGTGGCAGCGCCCCACTGCAACTTTCGTGGGCAGGCGTGTAGCCTACAACCAGACGCACGACTTGTTCGTCCCGTCGCTTGATACCGAACTTAATTAACCAAAGAATATATTTTATTTTTATAATACCTAGTGACGGAACAAACAAGTCGTGTTCCTGGTAGTTGGCGACACGACTGTCCATAGCAGTGGCAGTGCCACTCAGAGTTTTAAATCATCTGAGGGGTACTGCCACAGCGTCTGTCGTTTTGAGACATAAGTTGACAAATCCCAAGTGCCTTTAATTTGACCAGCACCCTTACCCTTCAAAATCGGATCGCAATAATCCTCACATTACTGCTTGGCGGCAGAAAGAGGTAAGGCATTACTTCCCTGGACGAACTTGAGAAGGAGCTCTTAATATTAAAAATATTTCCTTCATGAAAGATATTTTAGATTCAATTAGATATAACTTTAATACAAAGTACTAAAATAAACTAATTGTTCTCGTCTCACAAAGTTACAAGTTATTAACTCACAAATTCGTTTAAGGGACAATATATATACACTCCTATAATAAATTTCCTCTTGATACGCAAGGTTCGCGTTTAACGAAGTTAAAAATTGTTACGAAACAAAAACTTTGTACAAAGGATGGTACAAACTCTCCAGAGCGGTCCGCTAAGCTCTTTCGGTTTATTTTGTTTATTTGTAGCATAGCTTCCGAATACAAACTATGAAATTGCTTAAGGTGAGGCATTTTTACGCGAGTTTAGGTAGAAAGAGGTGAGGTGTGGGGGGTCGCTCCGAGCGTCCCACAACCCGCGCGCTGACAATTAATATGAATAAAGTAAGAACTGGCGGCGCTACGACGGCTAGGCGTGTCGTTAAACTTCTGGGCAATTTGAACATTTTGGAATAAATTTGTTAACTACAGTGACCGTAGCATGGCAGAATATGTGTGATAAACCTGTCCGTGGCAATAATTACTTCAATTGATAAATCAAGTTTGCTTATTTGGTAATGAACTAATGTTACACATTATGAAGAACAAGGACAACGATATGAATTTGTGCATATAGCTATCTTTGTCGTTTAATCATCGCCGCGAAAACCATGAAATAAAAAATGTCTCTTCATTTCGTTTGTCGCGCTCAATTTTTGCGTCGATAAAATTACTGTGCAAATGTTTTAAAATCAGCTGTGACCTTGCAGCCATGTTGGGCACTGTGTTAATCTTTTGCAGTTATTGGTCGCTGGCGCTCGCGATTACATAAAAATATGACGTCACGGTGCTTGCCATGTTCGCTATTGTGATAAAATTATAAAATATATATCACTCATGTATATCACTCGATTTGACTGCTAAATGTGGATATAATAGCTTTATCGAGACGGTATACTATGGGGCAGAGCTTCAGTTGAAAAC
>NW_020653685.1:192684-204913 GCF_003589595.1 Hyposmocoma kahamanoa | reverse complement strand
CATCCTGCATCAAGTTATACAAATAAACGTCTTAAATCGAGTTCTTAGGTTTTCGCGATTGTTAGACATAGGAAATTAAACTACTTTTCCGGATTTAAATCGCGTGTATTTGTGTTCTCAAACAAACTAACATTTCAGGCCCTTTACAGATCCCAAGGTCACGGTTGACTCGGTTGGCCTTATATTGAAAAAATACTGGTTTTCTCTGTCATCCGAAATTCGTTCTATTACAGTTTCACTTAGGAATTTTATGCAATATAACATTCCAAGCTCTTATAAGAACTGTAAAACCCTTTATTTTCTGCTGTCCCTACGTTGTGTGGGGAACAAAGGCCAGGGGCGGTGAGAATTTACCGTTTTCAGAAATTCCGGAACCGCTGTTAAGTTTAACTAACAGATCGCTTTTTACCACAAGCAAGAGATATTGCGTGTTGACCAATTTTAATATTATCGTACCCTTGCATTAAGGTCACATCTTCAAAATGATAAGTTTTCACGGGAGAAATTAGTCGACAACTTTTTTATGCTCGAATAGGGAAGTTATAAAAGATCGTTTATTATTTTTTTATGATACCAAGTGAAGGGACGAACAAGTCGAGTTCTTAGGTTTTCGCGATTGTTCCACATAGGAAATGAAACTATTTTTCCGGATATAAAGCTGTCAACTGTGACCATGGGACCTGTAAAGAGCCCAAAACGCTGGTTTGTTTGAAGAAACAAATATTTTGCGAGTTAAATCTGGAAAAATAGTTTCATTTCCTAAAAATAAAACTATATTTCATAAAAATGTTTTATAAACATGTTAAAATTTGGAAAACAAAAACAACCGCTTTTAAATCCAAATCATTCATTTTATTTAGTCGATTTTCGAAAAATGAGACTTGCGCGCAATACCGTGGCACCATTACCTAATCATAAAATGTGTCTCCACCGCCTATGAAAAATTTATAATTAATACTGGCGTCTATGTTACTATATTGTTGTAATTAAGGCGAGAAATGAAGGTTATATTACGAGGTTATTCTAGAAACACTGGTACTATTAGCTTAGGCTTAATGGAGCATTGTCTAGCTCTCTCTAAACCTACTTAGTTTCTTAACTTTAGAAATCAGGTTAATAAAGAAGCAGGGTTTGTAAGCCGTAAGAGATGAAAGTGATGTTATAAAATTTGACTTACACAGCTGAGAAATACACTAACAAAAATATGAAGTAATGCGACCAATTAAAATATTTATATTTTGTCGATTAATCGACATATCGATTGTTTTGTAAAAAAAAATCGATGTCAATATTAGATGTTTTATTAATCGATACCCATCCCTAAACGAGGCAGTATTTCCCGTGACGAACTCTTTTTTTTTCATGTAACTCGAATGTCATGCGATGTTATATCAAGCTTACAATATTTTCGGTTAATGAAGTAATGAAAAGCTTCGCAAAAGATCTGGATACGTGTTTCTGTTACGTGTAATCAGATTGTCACGTATCATTACGCTCATGCGCCAATATATGAGCTAATATTTCTAGTAGTGAACGTGGTTAGAATATAGATTATAAGACTTTCACTAAATGATTATCACTAGGAAATAAAACTATTTTTCGGATCTAATCGCGTATATTTGTGTTTTCAGACATATTAACGTGTCGGGCCCTTTAAAAGTCACGGTGGCTAAGGTGGTAATGTCATCAACCAGTTTTGTCTAATATTAATCCAACTCAATCTATTTTTCGCTATTGTCACAAAAGTTATTAAGTAATTACTTTATTTTTAAATTTTTCCAAAGAATATTCCAATTTATGCTACATATGTTTTATAAATTATTTTATATTAAATGAATGAACCCGAGACTAACGATTTTCATGGCTGTTGTCTTATTTCACCATCTACAGTTTTCAAACATAGCAAAACACATTCCTTCTGGGAGTGCATAGGCATTATTTAGGTGTGTCGACATCATCGCCACTTTCAATCGGGTGAGTCGGAGGTCAAATTCACCCTTATTTTATCATAAAAAAGCGGATGTATGTGCTGCATATCAAAATATTTTACCTTGTACCAATACAAGGTAAAATATTTATATGTTATATTGTCAAATTGTTAGGTTAGCGCAAGGGCGATGCAATCCTACGAGGACATGTGCCAATTCCACACGCAGATTCTGCGCGTGGAAAGACCGCGACTCGTACCTGATGCGGTTAACCGACAACAAAGTGGACCTGGTCCACGTGAGAGTCGTGTAGGAGGAGGCGGGCCGCGATCTGGCCAGGATCATCGGGGCGCCTTACATCAAGACCAGCGCCAAGAAGCCGCCGCTCAATATCAACCGCGCCTTCCTCGAGGTATGTCTGCCTTTGGCAAGTTATAGCAATTCCAATATGGCGAACAACAGTGATTATTTATGTACAAATACAAAAATTCTTTATTGACACAATAAAAAATCTATAACGGTACGCCAAAAATGCCAGAGGGCTAAAGGGGGTGGATTAACTTGTGCTGCCTGGAACCGTTGTCATTCCCAAGATCTTTGGCGGGCTTAAATGTAAAGAAGGCCGAAAATAATTACACAATTTGAAGAACTATGACAGTGATTGAAGATAAATTTAAATGAATTGAAAAAAATAATAATAAGAAAACAATGCGTAATCCCATATTTGTTTCTGTTGTTGTTTCAAAGGCTTACTTAACAAAAACAAAAGCGAGAAATTGTGTTCATAACAGGGTAATAAATCTATAGCAAAGTGCGAAGTAAATCACGAAACAAGAATTGTCAGAGACAGACACTGGCATAAGGCAGTACATAAGAAAACAAAATGGCATCTCTTGTAGTTACAGTTTGGGCTACCGTTTATTAAGTGCGCGCGTTTATTGTCATCCAAGCTATGTGTACAGGGCGGGTGAAACGCTCGGTTATTTGAAGAAGAACCTAAAAGTATTTCATCTACTATTCTTCCTTTTGAGTCAGTTTTTAGCCAATTTTTTTTATGATTGTGTTTTATGACAAGTGACACATCCACCCATAACAATCGCAGTGCGACTTCTGAGAATGAACTTCTTAATTTTTAAAGTCTAACGGCCGCTGATATTGCGCCCTTCACCCTAAGACAAAAAGTTGACAAGTCCCATATACCTGTAGCATCGAGTATATAGAAATAGAGACGAAATAAGGGCCACCCATCCCTGGCAATTTATCAGGCAAATGGGCCTTATATCACTTTTAAATATCAATTCTCGTTTGCGCTGAAATCACAAATTAGAAAACTGAAATAGTACAACTCCAACGACTGACCTGTGTGCACGTCTCCGAATATTCCAAAAATATTTTATATGTATTGTACTAAAGATAATATCTCTAACAATGGGGGCTGTTCCATTCGGTGGTATGGGAATAACAGCAAAACATCTAATTACAAAACAAACGGAATCACGTTTCATCGGTGATTAAATAAGTAATTTTGCAATTTTCGTCCATTATAGCAAAACTCCAGGTCCGCTCTAGTCGATTCGAAGTGAAACAATTGACGACACTCCTCAAGTGTTTCGAATTCGGGCTGGCCAATCGAAGCATAGTTGTCACCGTAATGATTCGGCGGATAATAGTTTTTAAACAAACAAAATGACATTTCGTCTCTATTTTTGGTTATATATTCGATGACCTGTAGTTTTACCGGCGCCCTTATCCTTGAAAACCAGAACGCAGTAATGCTCATTCGCATAACTGCGTGGCGACAGAAATAGTTATAACCACGGACCAACACTCAA
The DNA here is from genome assembly GCF_003589595.1 of Hyposmocoma kahamanoa. Classification (NCBI taxonomy): domain Eukaryota; kingdom Metazoa; phylum Arthropoda; class Insecta; order Lepidoptera; family Cosmopterigidae; genus Hyposmocoma; species Hyposmocoma kahamanoa. The sequence continues at coordinate 201,153 of NW_020653685.1, read as the reverse complement.
ATTCAAAAGGACTGCTTATCTCCATACTACTTATCGTAACTCCGAAAAAGGTCAAAATCATGTCTTATATCTAGATAGCGCTGACCGATAGTCTGAAAGAGTTTATATTATGTAAATCACAGTAATTATCGATTAATTCCTACGATATGTGAAATATAAAAAGTCAGTTTTTTCCTTGTAGCATTATTATTGAAATATATATCATGAGCTAAAATTATTTTCTAAACTTTGACAATTAATATCGCGTGTCAATAGATGGCATGATGTGACAGAAACTAATTTATAAATTAGTGCTTTCTAATATGGATAGATGGCGCTAAAAATAATCTGTGCAGTGAGCGCCATCTAGTTGGTTTGTTTCTTATCACTAGAAATAAGAGTAGCTTTGATAAATTGCAACTTGCCAATGTAAAACAAATTAAGGCCCATTCAGACAAGAACTAAAATATCGCCTACGATTATGTCATACGAGATTCGCAATCAACTTAATCAACTCCTCAACTGTATACACAGATAAATATGTGGTAAGGAGATTTTTGCTTACGAGTTTTCGTGTTTTAAACACGATGACATTTAGTTCGTACGATTATCGTACAAATCGGTTCGAGCCGTTTTGAGCGCGAGAATTGCCATTCGAGTTCAGTAATTACGGCGGTATTGACTGGATATATCGAAATAACGCAAAAATCATTCAAATTTGAAACTGCTGGTAATATTAGGTTCGTTGCACTCGTATTTCACTCACTTTATATTCTTGTAACACTCTCGCGCATTGCACTCAATCACACAAACTCGAAATACGATTTTTGCTTCCGAGTTCTGTTTACATGGACAAGTTCAATATTCAAAGGCGAGGCGATTATCGCTCACGTGTAAGGGCGATAATTGAGAATGTTTAGATGAAGAAACTTTTTTATATTCTTTCGATAATCGTATCATCGAGACGAGAAACTCTCTCCATCTAAATGGGCCTTTATAGTCACAAAAATAGCTATTTATTATTCGTTGCGGCATCTGGTATAGGTACCAATAGGTACTCGGTAAATACCCGACTACGTTGTCTTGTATCGCGAGCAGTCCTCTTGACTTATTGGTCCATGGTATAATATACGAATGTGGATTAAACCACAAAAACCTCCTCGGCAACTGCCGCTTATTTTGTACGAGTTTGCGCGAAACCGGCAAAGTGGAAATTTCGGGGAATAAATTATAATGTTTGTTCTACAGAAGCGTAATGATTACGTAATTTACCAACTGAGCCCTAGTGCGTCGCTGAGAGATATCGTCAAGATATATAATAAGCGCACACGCTAGAGAAAACCCTGTGTCACGAGTGCCATGGACACACAAATAGACCACCACAAATTACACTCAAACTCACGAGATAAATAAATGTAGGGAATTGAACCTGGGATCTCTGCATGGCAGTTCGGCATGGTAACCGTTCGGCCATGGAGGCAGTTGAAGTATGGAAAGATAGTATGACTTTTATGTTAAAAAAGTTGTGTTGACAGCGAAACGCAAGAGTATACCAAAGACGAGAGAGAGAGAGAGAAGAGAGAGACTAAAGGTTTTAAGATAAGTAAGTTTTTTTTGTAAAAAACGAGTTATATTTTTATTTATGATGTAACATTATTATATTAACATTTTATTCATTGGCATTTAAAAGCGTTCAAAAACATAAGTTGTTTAACTTTTGTAGTTGTTAACCGTTGAAATGGAAAAAAAATTGCTTATTTTTTTAACGTTAAAGCGTATGTTTAAAAAGCGTGCTTGTAAAAGCGCTTTTCATTTAAGCGCTATTTAGTTTGATGCTTAAAAAGTCGTTTAGAAAGCCGTTTAAGCGCATAGACTTTATGTTTAAAAAAGCTTGTTAAGAAAACATAGATGGCGCTACTTGAAACTTAAGCACGTTGTAAAAAATGAAATTGTCGAGTACCTATATAGAATTAAAAACGTGAAAAAATGAAAAACGTGCTTATGCGCTTATTTTATAAAGCAGACTTATTTAAGTGCTTACATGTTACACGGTGTAAACACCCAGCATGTTGTATGCAACTAACTGATTTCATATTGTACACTAATGAATCGGGGTAAATACACCACGAGAGGCCTCCAACCGCTCCTTATAGCCACCTTGGCCTCACATCGATTTCTGATCACCATGTCCACAGTTAACTGGTCAAACACACACTCATAACCCGCACTGGGGAAACCCTATATCGCGGGTGCCATGGACACACAGCATGGGTGACTCTAGCATTAAGCAAGTGACATCTACTCAACTGTTAGTATTTACCATCGACAATGGGTTCTGATGGGATACACACACCGAGAAGCTGTGTGCCAGACTATGCAGAACGTGTTTTGCAGTGCGTCAAAGGCCAGGACATGCTACTTCGTCACGGTGCACTCCGGTCTCACATACGGAACATAGTTGTGGGCAAACACTGCCAGCTGGCACAGCTTTATTTTAAATATTTAACCGAATTTAAAAAAAGAGGAGGTTTCAATTCGACTGCATGTTTGTTTTTTGTATGCATGTTACGAGACAACTCCAGCATTTATGAACCGATTTCCATGATTCTTCTTTTGTTAGAATGAGAGTGTGTCAGTAGTGGTCCCATTTAAATTTGAGGGAAATATTCCACCCCTAAGGGTGGCAAACTAGGGGATGAATGACTTTTGAGGTCGGTTTTTTTAGTACTCTGCGCCGAGATTATTGTATAACACTGTCATGAATAAATAATTTCATTTAATTTCACACATAGACACCCATAAATTACACCCAAACTCACGAAAGAAATAAATGTAAGCCATACAAATATTTCTCCCGACCCAGAAATTGAACCCGAGACCTCTGCGTGTCAGGCCAGCATGGTAGCCGTTCGTCACGGAGGCAGTTTAAATGTAATATATTTTGAACAGTGTCTACAATTTTATTATAAAAACGTTTACAGTGAGCTAGAAAATGTCAAATTAACTAACTAAACTACATGAATATAGTGGTCACAAGTTCATTTTCAACCGACATCAAAAAAAAATTGTAAGAACGATAAGCAATTACTTATTGTTTAAAATTTCGACATTTTTTTCAGGGGAGTCAGTTTTAAAATTCAATTTAGGTTTTAATTAAGTTTAAGGTTTAAAATTTAATTTAAAACAGGACGTAAATATTTTAAAATAGCCATGAAAACCTAAAACCATCGACTGTATAACCAGAAATAGAGACAAAATGTAATTTAATTTGTTTCAAAACTATTCTGCCATATCATGTCTCGAAATGCCAAATCATAACATTCGGTCGATCAAGACTACCACACCAGTATAGCTACGAAGTAGAAGGGGCACTCATGCAACGTACAGACGCGGTGCAAGATCTAGGAGTACGGTTGGATTCGGAGTTGACATTCAGGTTTCATATAGTAAATGTATGTAAGAAGGCCTATCGAAGTTTGGGTTTTGTGATTCGCCGAGCTAATGGGTTTACAAATATCAAAGCCATAACCACATTGTACAACGCTTTGATACGGAGTCAGTTAGAGTTTAACTCAGCCATATGGGCTCCGCACGAAGCGAAGAATAATCTCACGCTCGAGCGTGTCCAGAATAAATTCACCAGATACTTGTACATGAGACTATATGGAGTATACCCTTTCTATCCCTTGATGTATCCAACCTTATTTGTATTAGGTATGGTTGGATACAGAAGTTGGAACCAAGGAGGGACTTGGCTCTCGCAAGTTACATACGAGTATTGCGAGGTAAAATTTCAAACGCGGGAGTGCTGTAATCACTCTGTCTATGCGTGCCAAACGAGTACGTGCACCGACGCCGACAAATCTGCTCAACAAAGCGCCTCTTATTCGCACCATTCACACACTAAATCGAGTAGCTGAAGAAGACATTTATAATTAGACATTTTTACCCGTTTTTAGAGCGAGTTCATGAAGGCAGCACTGTTTTTGCTTTGTACATAATTAATTAAATTTCATTGTACATTATTAATTATAGTACTTTATTATAAACTGGCCTTAATTAATTGTTATTAATTTTCAATAATCGAATTTTAATTTTTAGTTCTAATGTTAAGTCATGTGATTATGACGATAGGGAATGCTACACTATTGTATTGGGATGATCCTGTAAAATAAATAAATCATTACTGTGACAACTGCGCTCCGATTGGCTAGCCCGAGTTCGAAACAACTGACGGATGTCGTCAACTGTTTCACTTCAAATTGACCAGTTAACTTGAGCTTTGCTATAATAGACGAAAATTGTAAAATTACATATCTAATATTTAATTACCGATAAAATGTGATTCCGTTTGTTTTGTAATTAGATGTTTTGCTGTTTTTCCCACACCACCGAATAGAACAGCACGGCATTGTTAGAGATATTATCCTTATTACAATAAATTCAGAATATTTTTTGGAATATACGGAGACGTACACACAGGTCAGTAGTTGGCCTGTCTATATTTCAGTGCAAATGGGAGTTGATATTTATAAGAGCTGTATCGCTAATGTGGCCCTTATTTCGTCTCTATTTCTGGTTATATAATCGATGCCTAAAACATATTCACTTCAAAAAATTTTCGAAAAGGCGCTTTCGCTTTCACCCTTTCTTCCAAATACCGACGATATTAATACGGTGAAACAAGGTTCCATTCACATTCATCAATGCTGTAAAAATCTTTGAAAGGAATAATTTATATTATAAAGAAATATCCGTGACCCGCAATGACACACAAACGGGTTAAAACAACAACATTACTTGAGGTTGCCAATCGGTTCGACAATAAATTCTGGTTAGAGCGTCTCGAGTTCGAGCCCCGCTAACGAGAGAAAGCTTTCTCGGAATTACCGAGAGTTTTCGCATTGCTTTATCTCGACCATTGAAGGTCAAAAGGTCTTGACCGCATCTCGCCACAAAACAAGAGGGAATGAAATATTTATAAACTCTAATAGCTTTTATAAGCAATGGTCGTAGATTTGGATCTATTTTGAGTTTTTTTTTATGATACAAGTGATAGCATGAACACGTCGTGCACCTGGTGGTAAGCGCAACGCCTGTCCATTGCAGTTCCAGTGCCACCCAGGGCTTTAAATCGCAAAGATTTGTAATTTTGCCATTGCGCTCGTCACTCTGAGAGATAAATTGTAGTGTTGGGTAGGACATGAAATTAAAATGAGTTTGAGGGAGTATCTCAATTAAAAAAATTAGGCGGTACAATGTCCTACTTCAAGTGAGGTGAGGTAGTGGTAAGAATGATTGCACCCACGGCAATGACTCAACAGACGGGGAATATTAAGCTCATTTTCATTAGTTAATGGTACCCAGGTACCAATCAATTAGATAACTTAAGTGTTATGACTTATGTGCATATAGTATAAATAAATGCAAATTTTATTTAGTACTATGGTAGTATGATCATATGGTGTAAAATCAGTTAAAAACGGACAGTGCAAGACCAATCACTGTGGCATTTGTTACATTCGAAGCAGTGTGACATGAGTGAGGCTTATGACATGAGGTGGGACAGGTGAAGTGTGAGGTGGGACATGAGATTTATGAGATAGATGTTGTGACAAACTAACCAAAGGAGTGGCACAAACGAGTCGCCTCGTGCATAAATAACTCAACACTAATAATATTAATAATTAGCGTATATAGTCTCATTCACGGGCATAAGTCTCCCATCACAATGAGAGGGCTTGTGCTGTAATTCCCATGCGGGCCTAATGCGCATTGAGATCTTCTCACACATCCTTAGATGGCTTTGAAAGATTTACTTTTAAATTTCGCAAATTAATTCCGAAAAAATCAGAATTGCTAGCTCCGGTGCGGTAGGGGAAACAATAAGGCCACCACAGCTAGTATATATATAAATAAATATAATTCAATTTTTAATGAATTGATATTTAATTATTTTTTGTGAAATTACTCCACTAATTTGTTATAATTATTAATACAAAGATCGAACACTCAGAAAAAACACTCAGAAAAAATTCCTTCGATCCGGTCGGATTCGAACCGACGTCTTCTTGCATACCGTGCCAGACGCTATACCAACTAAGCCACGGAACGAACCAACGGACCTCACGAATTTCTCTATGTGCTTGCGTCGTGTCTTTGTACTTGGTCTTTCAACGACTTTTTAGCCGTAGCGCCATCTATGAGAAATCTATTACAGATTTATCACCCAGTTAGTACCTTTACAGCTACCGTAATCAGTATCTTGCCATATACTCCAGCCAAATTCGATATAGAATAAATGTCAACAAAAATATAATGATTTTATAGGGTTTTCATCTCAGAATGTTTTACAGGAAACACAAAATGTCAATATTTTTCCCCGAAATTCGATTAGGTCGTTGATAAGTGAAGTTAATCTTGAAGTTATTTATGCATGTGATAAATTTTACTCAATAGACGTTTCAAATCAATAGTGACTTGAAACCGACATAATAATTACCAGTAATAATTGTTTATAGCATTGTGTCATCCCTAATGAGTTTTTTCATACGAAGGAAGAGATAGTAAACATTTCTAGTTCGAATAGTAATTCAGGTTTAGAATTGGAAATTAATATTGAATGAGAAATATAGTAAACGAATATAAAATAAAATCTTACAATTTTGATTCTTTTCATCTACCACCATCTACTTGTGAAATTGCAGGCACATGGGACTTATCAACTTATGTCTTACGGTGACGGGCGCAGTGGCAGCACCCCTCAGATCTTTACGATTTAAAGCTCTACGTAGCACTGCAATTGTTATGGACGGGCTTGTAGCTTACCATCATCACTTGATGTTTAAAAATAATCTATCTATACTCTAGCCAAATTCGATGAAGAATGTTTAATAACAAAACGTTGCTAGGCAACCAATGATGACATAGGAAAAGAACATTTTTTTCAATGCTCATTATTAAAGCTTCCTCTGCCCCCACGGCCTGCTCTCGTAATTGGAATTTAAATAGGTAAGTAGGTAATTGGGTTATGTAGAAATAATACTTACTTAGCCAATTATTATAAATAATAATAATAATATGAATTTATTACATATTATTTCATCCAGCATCTATTTCCGATTCTGAACTTGAATTACCACTAGAACTCGAATGTTTGCAATCTCTCCCTTCAAATCAAAAAGTCACTAGGGATGACACAGTTTTACAAATAATTAATTACTGGTCATTTTTAGGTAGTTTTAAACTTCTCTTGAATAATATTCATTATAAACATGGCTTCAAGATTTAGTATTATCCATAATCTAACTGAATTTCGTAGGAAAATATTGAAATTGTTGTAACTGTGGAAGAGTCTGGGATGAAAACCCTAAAATGTTTTTGTTTGTTGACATTTATTCTACATCGAATTTGGCTAGAGAATAGCAAGAATTATTAATAGGCATCAAAAAATTAATTATGTTATTCATAAATCATATATCAATTGACATTTTGCAAACTTTACGATAACTGGCCAGGTACAGCTATTTAAACTCCAATTATGTGAGCTAGAGCTAGTGCTATGAGCATTGACAAAAAATGTTCTTCTCCTATGCCATCAATGTATTGGTTGCCTACGAACTTCATGCTATTACACATTCTTTATCGAATTTGGCTAGCGTATAGACAAATAGTTCTACCTATATTTAACACGAGGAAATTAAGTTCAATATTGACGTATAAAACACGTTTACACGTTTGATAGAGAACACGGAACATGCGGCCATTGTCAGTTCAGGAAGCAAAAGGAATGAGAGAAAAGGAAATTAAGTTCACGCCTAATCAGGGAATGATCGCAGTATAACTGACTTATTGGGTGCGGATACACGCTTGACGTTTCTTAAGTAACCTAAGGCGAACAAATAGCGAATACGCTGGATTATTTGTAAAATGGAAACGGGACACTTTTTCTATACAGTCAGTTTTCGGAACGAAAAAGGACACAAATAACATTGAGTTACATACATATTCGGGATCAAGAAATAAAGGCCAATCCAATTCTTTTTTGTGAAATTATATCTCAATAATTGTTTACTACACAGCAAGCTCAAATGCCTTATCTAACTACAATAATCACATTGTTTACTATAAAAAGTCATATTTGACGTTTATTACGTTACAAACAGTAATGTCAAAAGATTTTACATACAGTAATTTTCGAAACTGTGCCCTTATGTAGTTCAATTACGATTCCAATAACAACACAAAACAGGCACAACTGAATACAATTTGTACTTTAGTTCTATTCGTGAGTCAAGTATTAAAAGCGACTTTTAAATTAGATAGGCCCTTTATATGCATATAAATACTTTTGTAACACCACGTACAAGAAATATTAGTAACCTCGCTTTGCTACTAGATGGCGTTGTTCACTAAATTACAATTTATGTTTAAATTTTTATTGAATTAATATTCAATTATTTTTATGTAAAATTACTCCACTAGTTTGTT
>NW_020653685.1:134143-187684 GCF_003589595.1 Hyposmocoma kahamanoa | reverse complement strand
TAATTATTAATACAAAGATCGAACACTCTGAAAAAATTCCTTCGATCCGGCCGGATTCGAACCGACGTCTTCTAGCATATAGTGTCAGATGCTGTACCAACAGCTGTAAAGGTATCTAACTGGGTGGCGAAATATCATAGACTTTTCATAGACGGCGCTACGGCTAAAAAGTCGTTGAAAAACCAAATACAAAGATACGACGCAAGCACATAAAAAAATTCGTGAGGTCCGCTGGTTCATTCCGTGGCTTAGTTGGTATAGCATCTGACACGGTATGCTAGAAGACATCGGTTCGAATCCGGCCGGATTGAAGGAATTTTTTCTAAGTGTTCGATCTTTGTATTAATAATTACCATATATGTTCTAAAAGGAATCATAGGGCCTGTGAGTGGCACTCCGGTACTTCCACCTGATGGGATACTTGGATGAAAGCTCGTGGAATCGTCGGTCCTCATCATCGATCGCCGCCGTTGATGAGGAGGATTACGTCAATAAACAACATTTGGAGACTCAACGCGTCTTTCTTCACCCTCTCGCTACGTATACCTACTTGTTACACTTATATAATTTTTCGACCAAGTTAAAAGAGAAAACAAAGTTATTTTTAAAAACGGCTGATGTATTTATAACATACATATCCTACTTAATATCAAATGTATATTTTAGGTATTATTTTTATGAGAAAAAGCTAAAACATGTTTAAAAAACAGATTTATCTACGAATTTAGAATTTGCTGGTTGTGTATTTCTTTCGTCCTAAGGCAGTATATTAACATCATAAACAACTACTTTTGTTCCATGACTTCTTACAAAACATAAACAATTCTAAAATTATTCAAAAAAAAAACCCGACTGAAAAAATATTTTGCTGGAGATATAGAAAAAATATTCCCAACTCAATATTTTGATTATTTTTCTAGCCTATGACACTCCCACAATCAAGATGAAACTAACGACACCTCATATGTTAAAATCCATCAAGCCGTTTAGGCTGTACAGCGTGAACAAGTAATGGACATACATACATACTTGAAAAACATAACCTCTCGCCGGCGGGTAAAAAATTACCAAAAATTAACCTTTAAGTTTTTGTTGCACTAACGCTTTTTACGTTTATATTTACTTTTTATTTTATTCTTATTATACAGACGTGTGATACTGGACTATTCCACACTGTTTAAAATTATCAACTTTGAAATGGGTTCAAGTGAGATCTTAAACCACGCCTTGTTTAAGATTGGCAGTAAACGTACCCCAATAACTTTTTCTTTGCCATGTACCACTAACAATGTCTCATATAATGATCCTATTTTTGGCATGTTTAGAGCTCATAACAACTTTTCTAAAGATTTGGACTTATTCTCCCATAGTCGCTATACTTATTTAAATATTTGTAAGGACAAGCTGAATATGTTGGATATTTAAGAATCTCATTGTTTTTGTATACGTGTAACATGATTTTTTGCTATTGTTTTTAAGTGCAAATTTTAATTTTTTTTTATTATGTTTAATAACCTGTTAATTTGTAGTACTTATTTATTTCGCAAATGCCGTGTGTGGCTGTCATAGGAATACAAATTTGCTCCTATTAAGCGTCTACAAAGTTTGTATAGCTACAGCTATGACAAAAATAAATAAATAAATAAATGAAGTAAAACTGACTATAAATTCTGTAATAAATACATTTAACTGCTTCCGTGGCCAAACGGGTACCGTGCTGGATTGCCACGCAGTGATACTGGGTTCGACTCCTGTGCCGGGAGAAATATTTGTTGGGCCTACATTTAGATATTTCTCTCGTAAATTTGAGTGTAATTTATGGTTGTCTGTGTGTGTATCCACGGCAGCCGCGATACAGGGTTTCCCTAGTGCTGGGCTATGAGTGTGAGCGTTATTTTACAAATATCTAACACTTGTTATTTAAAAATGGTCGATTAAAAACCATGTTTTAGCTAAATAAACATCATACCTTCATCACTCATTCCGCGTCTTTGTTGTTTATATTTTAAAATCTAAATTCTCAAAAATCTCTGCAATAAACTTTCTCGAAACGATGTCGCACAATTAAAAAAACAGTAAAACACTCATTTTTAACTGCAACTAGATAACATCGCCATAAAAAAGCATTTAAGAAGTTTATGAGTCCTGGGATGGTTCGGCCTTTCTTACATTTTGAATGACTTTTTATGACAAGTCATGATTAGAATATTCCATGACGAGAAATCCATTGTTGACAGAAGAAATAGTTATTTGTTATGGAAGGCTGCAAAGTCGTTGTTTGACGCGATTATTTGTATTGAAAACAGAGCAAGCGAAGGATGCTAAGATCGAACCACAAGCGAAGCAAGTGTCACAAAACACGAGACGCAAAACAACTTTACTGGCGAGTTAAACACACAACTTTTCACCTCACTATGGCGAGGAAAACGGTAGATGAAAGAAAAACAGTCTAACAAATCAGTTTCATAAACAAAATTAGTTATTCTAGTCAATTTAATGTCAACAATAATAAGAATAGAATATACCAACGGATTTATATTACATACTTAGAATAATAACGCATAGAAACCTAGTCCGCACACACTAAGTGAGGCAAATTGCAGCGCGCCCAATGAGCCTACACGAGCGGGCGGGCCTTCAGTGCTCAAGGTCAACTTGCACCGCGAACAGCTCAAGAATTTTAGCTAAAAATGACGAAATGTGCGGTAAATGAGAGTAAAAATACCTCAGACAAACATAAAATAGATATTAACATCACATTCCACAAGGAAGTAACGCGTTTCAACTTGTATTTTTATATAAATATTCACTAAAACCGAAAATTAACCTACTACTAAAACTAGCCTACGTGAATTTGATTTTTGCCTCACTTGTGACAGTTCGTTTGTTAAGAAACTATCATTCTATGCGTTATTATTCTAAGATTACATAAATAATGTACGACAAATCGCTTAGTTGAACGAGTCATTATGTTTTTTTTTTCATCGAAAGAAAACGTTATATTCATAGTCCATCGTCGAGTTCGAATTTCAAAAACTTTTTCCACGCTAGCAAATGGAAGAAAGCCTTACCGAGCTAAAGAAGTGAAACAGAAATATGTACCTTCTGTATTCTCCACGTCGTTTAATCGTTGTCACATTGTAGCGATCTGACATCTGGTAAGGATTTAAATCCCAAGTTTAAAACCATAATAAAACAAAAACTTTATCCAAGAGGTTACATAAAATACAGTTTCTGCATAACAATCCAATGAATTCATCAGTTTAACTCCCAAGGTTTGTAACTCAATATTTTCAAGTAATCTGCCTAACGAATAAGGTAATAATATTAATTTTTAATATGTGAGACCGGTGGACAGATTGTAATCCTGTCGAGAGGAATTTTTCTTTGTGTTAGTTCTTTGTATTAATAATATTTATAACTATATTACGAATTGTACAAAAAAAAAGTATATATCATGATAGTAAAACATAAAAAATATTTAATAAACTCTTTTTATATAATACCAGGGAGTGACGGGACGAACAAGTCGAGGACCTGGTGGTAAGTGACACGCCTATTTATAACAGTTGCAGTGCCACCCAGAGCTTTAAATCGCAAAGATCTTAGGAGAACCGCCACTGCGCCCGTATGTAATTTCACCAGCACCCTTGCCCTTCCAAACCGGAACGCAATAATGTTCACATTACAGCTTACGGGCAGAAATACGTAACGTGGCAGTACTTCCTTGGGGGAACTTATTCAGAGCAACTCCTAACTCATTCTTCTAACTCATTATTTTCAAGGAATCGTAACTAACCAAAAAGTAGAAATGTTTAATCAATTTGAAGATTTGAAATGTAATTTACCTGACCGTGAAATAAATTTTAATTTCAATTCGTAGATGTCAACAACACTAGTTCCAGATGCTTCACCATTATCAAAAGAAATGACAATCAAATTATTACGCATAAAGACTCCATTTTACAAGCTAAATAAATACATTCGATAGTGGGCATTCAATCGGATAATTTGTTGTTATGACCCAATTTTTCAAGTTCTTTGTTTTCACCCAAAGGAGAAATGATACAAGTTTTTTGAGCATGTTGCCATAGAGCGCGACTGTCGATGAAATTGACTACCATTAACTTTTTCTAATTAGAAATCTATTTCAAATTTATTTAGGAAAATTTCTAACTTAATTTTTTTTAATTAAATTTTTTATTGAATTGATATTCAATTATTTTTTGTGAAATTACTCCACTAGTTTGTTATAATTATTAATACAAAGATCGAACACTCAGAAAAAACACTCAGAAAAAATTCCTTCGATCCGGTCCGAAAGGTACTAACTGGGTGATAAATCTGTCATAGATTTCTCATAGATGGCGCTACGACTAAAAAGTCGTTGAAAGACCAAAGTACAAAGACACGACGCAAGCACATAGAAAAATTCGTGAGGTCCGCTGGTTCGTTCCGTGGCTTAGTTGGTATAGCGTCTGGCACAGTATGCAAGAAGACGTCGGTTCGAATCCGACCGGATCGAAGGAATTTTTTCTGAGTGTTTTTTCTGAGTGTTCGATCTTTGTATTAATTTTTTTTTTTTTTTTTTCAAATAAACCAACCAGCCGGCCGTGAAAGCCGTGTAAAGGGCTCAAAACGTTGGTTTATTTGTAAAAAAAACACATGTACCTACGCGATTTGAGTCCGGAAAAAATCGCACACGGCCACATCTGCAAAGTGACAACTTTTCAAGAGACATGTCTGAAGATTCTTGTGAAATTAATTGACAAGATTTTTATTCGTAATTTTAGGGTTCTCTTGACACGCGATGTCAATGGAATCCTGAAGATGGTAGCAAATAGACTGGACTCGGCTATCCTCAGCCGGTTAACTTCCGTTCATTTTCAATGAGTTTACTAACATAATTTTAAGTATTTTTGTTACTAACATCCTACGGATGAATTGATCTGAGAATAAAGGATTTTTGTTTTTTTCATTTTTATTTATTTTATTTTTCTTAAATATGAGAGTAATACAATTTCCCATATAGATAATTTGTTCTTCTTTTTAATACATAAATAAATATAAGTAGTACAAGTAATTTGGCTAATGTAATGGAACTAACTTAGTCCGAAGTTTTGAGTCAAGCGCAAGTTGCAAAAGATAGTCTCATTTCGTCGGGATATAGAGACAAATTCACGATATAGGAAAACTATATACTGTGATAAACACAGAAATCGCTCTCGCCTACAGCTGCATAAGGAAGTCACTACAGCCACATATCTTTCTACATTAATTTTGATAATAGTGACCCTCCCTACTGACCCTTAGGGTATACGAGAAAAGCACTATAACCTGTGCGCGCAGGAGCCTTACAAGTTCAGGTTCGAACAAACATTTTTTTATAATACTAAGTGCCGGGAAGAATATGTCGTGCACCTGGTGGTAAGCGACACGCCTGTCCATAACAGTTGCTGTGCCACTTAGAGCTTTAAATCGCAAAAAGATTTCAGGGACACTGCCACTGCGCCCGTCACCCTGATACATAAGAAAACAAGTCCCATGTGCCTGTAATTTCACCAGCACCCTTACCCTTCAAAACCGGAACGCAGTAATGCTCACATTACTGCTTGGCGGCAGAAATAGGTAAGGTGGCAGTACTTCCCAAGACGAACTCTTTCACAAGGAACTTTACTGACACAAAAACTCCTTCGCCTTCTCCAAATTCAGGGACATGTAAATATTGACTTCTCAAGTACAACAATACTAATCTATACGACTAAAAAGTCGTTGAAAGACCAAGTACAAAGACACGACGCAAGCACATAGAAAAATTCGTGAGGTCCGTTGGTTCGTTCCGTGGCTTAGTTGGTATAGCGTCTGGCACGGTATGCAAGAAGACGTCGGTTCGAATCCGACCGGATCGAAGGAATTTTTTCTGAGTGTTCGATCTTTGTATTAATAATTATAACAATACTAATCTTTTTTTTTAAATGTGGTCATTATAAAAGAAAACAGCCACAAAAATTGCAGTCGATGTAGCCATAGCCGTGGCAGCTGCTAAGAACGAGCTAATTAGAGCGCAGATGTGCGTTTGAAAGTTGTCACCGCTCACGACACAGCAATGTGTTCTTATACAAACAATAATTTTGAAGTTTTTGCGATTGTACACTTCCAATTAACTTATTCAGAGAAACGCTAACACAAGGTTGAATTATAATAACTATGTTTATATTATTATGAATCAGTGACCTCGTGTACCTGAACTAGGGTTTTCAATTTCGCTGCATTTCCGCGTTCCGGGAAAAAATAATCAAGACTACATCGAAAGCATATTTATTTTGCTTTTATTATACATCTTCTTCTTTCTTCCTCTTTATTTCCTCACATTGTTTGAGAAAAGCACTATACATGCCTCGGCGGGAACGGGGATAAGACTCATATTTTACAAGGCCTCGCTGGCCTTGTAACTCATACTCGTCCAGCAATCCCTTACTTCCTGGCCTCTTATAATATAATATAATGTATTATTACATGAGCAGTTAAGACAGAAAACAATAAACCAGCAGTGTTTTGAAGTAACAAGTTTACTTCGACAAACAATCCAAACAAACTCGTGTTGCCGGTTGTAATTGTTGTTCCGTCGTCGTTCATTTGTTGTTCCATCTTTGTTTTTCTTTGACGACTTCAATTTATGTCAACCCAATGAATATATCGCACTGTTACAATACAATAGTGTTATAACTCAAAAAGTGTATTTTTTCAGAATTTATGAAAAACGAATTACACAAAGATTATTTAAATTAATGCATAGGTTAAAGTTGTTTACTATTTTAAGAAGACAAAGTGTGTTAAATTTGAAATACCTAATGTAAAATCGACTAGCCCAATCATAGAAATAAATGAAGAAAAGTTAGACCTTGTTAATAAAGCTGTCTTTTTGGGAGTGACCTTAGATAGTAAACTCTAATGGTTACCACATATATCTTCCTTGGCCAGCAGATTAAGCTCTGCTGCATACGCAGTCCGTAGAATACGTGAGCTTACTGATGTTGCTGCTGCTAGACTAGTTTACTTTAGTTACTTCCAGAGTATAATGTCCTATGGGATTCTCATTTGGAGTAAAGCGGCAGATATACAAACCATATTTGTGTTGCAAAAACGAGCCATTCGTTCTGTGTACCGTTTAGGTTCTCGGATTTCTCTCAGAGAAAAGTTTAAGGAGCCTGGTATCATGATTGTGGCAACACAGTACATTTACTGAAATATTTTGTATGCCCGTAAAAATATACACAATTTAGTTAACAAAGAAGATATCCATAATATTTACCTTAGAATTAAGTCCAAACTCATGATACCACGATTACGTTTAACTAAGGCAAACGATTCTTTTATGGGGAACTGTATACTTTATTACAATAAGATTCCGGAGCATATATTAAGATTACCATTTCCTAAATTACAACTTACATTAAAAGTATTTTAAATGAAAAGTCATTACAAAATTGTAGACTACATGTTACATAAAGATGTATCTAAAGATAACGTGAGTGTAGATTCCACACAAATATGATTCAAAATGTATTCTATAGCATTTAAGTTTATTTGAAAAGAGCAATTCCTAGAGTAGAAACTCTGCTCGTTCGTCTAACAGCCAGCGTAGTGAACGAGCAGTAGCTTAAAAATGACATTTTCACCTCACTAGCTCGGAAAGGCTTTCTTACTTCATTGGAAATCTGCGCACAAAAGCGCTTTTTGCACGCTAGCGTGGAAAAGGTTTTGAAATTCGAAAATTCGTGATTTGTCGTACATTATTTATGTAATTTAGATCAGTTGGTATATTTTATTTTTATTATGGTTGATATTAAATTGACCACGATAACTAATTTTGTTTATTAACTTATTTCAATTCGTCGAAGAACTAAAATAATTCCAATAATCAGACAAAATTATAAGTACAAGCAAGAATGAAAATTGATGAGATGCAAATTCAGAACGCATCCGAAGATAAACTTTTTCTTTTGAATAAAAAAAATAGCGACGCGTTCCGAAACACGATTCGTCATAAGTACATTAAGTACTTATATAATATTAATCCGTTGGTATAATTTATTCTTATTATTATTGACATTAAATTGACAACGATAACACTGATTTTGTTTTATTGGATTATCTTAATTTGTCGAAGAACTACAATAACTTCGTTAATCACATAAATTTATAACACAAAGAACAAGAAAACGTATGTGGTTTAAATTCAGAACGCACCCAAAACTAAAGTTATTTGTTTTCAAATCTTCAATTTAATCTCTTCAATTTCAATACTTTGGATTGAATTGTTCTGTAATAAATTGAAAAGAAACAAAACATGAGCGAGTCTGAGTCTAGCGATGATGAAAAACTGATTTGTTATAGTTCAACTGTTTTTCTTTCGTCTACCATTTTCCTCGCAATAGTGAGGAGAAGAGTTGTGTGTGTAATCATAGCATCCTTCGCTTGCTCAAGTTTCAATACAAGCACTTGTGCCAAACAATAACTTTGCAGCCTTGCATAACAAATAACTATTATTTAGTAATTATTGAAATTAAACTAATACTAGCACAATTCCGTACATAAATAATATATGTTATAATATATTATTTATGTATATTACGAATAATTTTTATTATTATTTATGTAATATATATTATAATATATGTTAAAATAATTGTATCATTAGGTTTAAGTTTAAATTGTGCTACGCCCTAACAGGGTACCACATGTATGTATCTAAGTTTATTAAAATGTGAATTGTAATAAATGAAATTAAATTAAATGTAATAGTAATAAAAATGTTTAATAATTATAAAAATAATAATTTATAGGAAATGAAACTATTTTTCCGGATTTAAATCGCGTATATTTGTTTTTTCAAACAAACCGACGTTTCGGGCCCTTTACATATAATAATTTATATAGTATAATATTTATATAATAATTTAATTAATTTTAAGATAAAAATATTGTGTAATAATTATGTTTATTAATAATTATAGAATCTATAATATAAATAATTATCTAAACTAATTAACTACGTTCAAGCTTGCAATGTATTTAAATTCCATTGTAACTTTGCTACACCCTTACAGGGAGGGTATCACATGTATAAGTTTATCATCCATGTGAAATGCAAATAAATGAATATGAATATGAATAAATACGTATAATCCTTTGATATAGTATTTTAAATGTAATTAACGAAAATTATTACTTTTTCTTGAAAACGAAACTATTTTTTTGGATCTAAATCGTGTATAATTGTTTTTTATCCCGTGATCACGGCTCACTGAGGTGATAAAGTTATCAACCAGTTTTGTCTAATATTATGCAAACCACCCTACTTTCACTATCGTGATAGTAAAGCTGCTTGTGAAATTCGTGCAGGAAAGTGCTGCCACCTTACCTACTGTTGTAATGTAAGTATTACTGCGTTCCGATTTCGAATGGTAAGGGTGTTGGTGAAGTTACAGGGACATAAGACTTGTCAACTTATGTCTCAGGGTGACGGGCGCAGTGGCAGTGGATCTCAGATCTTTACAATTGAAAGAATTACCACCAAGTGTACGACTTATTCGCCCCGTCATTTGGGTTTCTAGAAAAAAGATATTTGCTGCCGTGAGTTACAAAAGTTAGAAACTGCTTGATCCAACCGGATCGAAGTGATTTTTTTCTATGCGTTCGATCTTTATTTAATAATTATAACAAACTAGTGGAGTAATTTCATGAAAAAATTAATTGAAAAAAGTGTAAAACACCCTGACAATCAATAAACTTAATTAAATACCTTATTTTTAAATTTTCCAATGAACATTCCAATTTATGTTACATATTAATTACAAATTGTTTTATTTTTACTAATGAATTTTTGTTAAATTAAATAATGAAAATTAGAAAAAAATTAAACATAATTCATTAGGCTCTTATAAATCCTGGACATGTATATTTAATTAATTAGTTTTTATTTTGTTTTTATTTTGTATTTATATTTGGTTTTTTGATGTATTATAATTTTTATTGTATTTATTATTTTGTGATTGTGTACTAAATTATTACTAACATAGTTTCTAAGCATTTGTTGTAAATGTAACTAACACCATGGACCCATGTAGTCTTAATAAATGAAATTTTGAATTTGAATTTGAATTTGAATTAGTACTGCAGTCTTATGTCTGCTAGGGATTTTTGCTTAATTTCTCCTTTTCTCCCGAATATTTGCGTATATATCATATATATCTTCATTTTCATTAAAAGGTCACACAAAGTGACAATAAGCATATGAGACTGTTTATCACCCATCTGTGAAATCGGTAAACCACTGCAATAAATCTCAGGCGAATATCGAGATATCAAGTAGTACTTTCCCAAACCAGAATTACCGTTAGGGCCCATCTGAGTGACCACAGTTTAAATCAAATCCAGTGGAAGATGTTCCGTTATTTCCAACAGTATACACTGTATCGGATTGGAAGACTGGGAAACTAACTGTCTCAACCTGGAACGATGGTAACATTCGGTGTACTAATAGGTCTAAGATGGGATCTAGACCCAAACCCAATCTCAACTTCAAGCAGAACATGGGACGACACGTACATGCCGAAGTGTACGTCACAATTTCTTGTGCGAATTTAAACCTGAACAAAGGCTACAAGTAAAAGACAAGGGTTTTTCAACAAGAACTTTGTTTTGCAAATCAAAATAAAACAATGAATGAATTTAGATGACAATAATTAAAATATTTATTGTATTAAAAAAGTAAGGTTTAGCAATTATGAATGAAAACTGATATCTGATAAATGTCCACCACGCCCACAGTTACAGATGTCGATTCTTTCATCAAAGTTTTTAATCTCTTTTCGACAAAATGGTGGGTCTGGTTATGGTTTGGTTCGTTAATCACTTCACGAATATTGAGTTTAAAGGCTGCAATCGATTCGATTGGCTCCGCTTACACTCTGTCGTTAACATAACGCCATAAAAAAATAACCCAGCGATGTTAAGTCACGTGATCGATCTGGCAACGTAATGGCTGAATTTCGTGAAATTATGCGATCGGGAAAGGTTTGCAATAAATTCATTGTTTCGGTGGCTGTGCGACTTGTGTCGTTGGCCGTCGTTTTTTTTTTAGAAAATTCGGCTGTCACGGTCAATGGATTACGTTATCGAAAGATGTTAACAACTCAATTTTGGCCTATTATTGATGATATGGATGTCACTAACATGTGGTTTCAACAAGACGGTGCCACATATTTAAACTCGGATAGTTAAGCAGCATGCACTAGCCAGCAGTCACCCGAACATCGAGGATGGTACAGAACTGTGTAAATACACTGAATACTCTCGGAGAAAGTAATACAGTGGTCTTGGGCAGAGTTCCAGACCACTCTGATATCGAGGGTAATGAGTCAGCGGATAAACTGGCAAAGACTGGTGCTGAGGAAACCTTTATTGGACCCGAACCCTTCATAGGATTAGCATACAGCCTGGCAAAGCTCACTCTGCCAAATGAGAGCACACATCTCTTCCGAGAAGAGTGGCTACAGAGCAAGGGCTTGAGCATTCTAAAGTGCTGATTGCTGCCTACAGTACCAAACACTGTAGAGAAGCCCTGTCATTGAACAGGAATGGCATAAAAATGCTCACTAGATTCTTAACAGGGTATTGTGGCTTGAACAAGCACATGTCAAATATTGGACAGAGAGAATAGATAATGTAGATTCTGCCACCAGGCGGATGAAACTCCTGTTCATCTACTCACCCAATGCTACCACCTGGTTCGAAGTTCCATAGTGGGCAGGCACATGCCACAACCAGAAGACATAAATTCTGTCGGAACCAGGAAAGTCCTTCAGTTCTTCAATGCTGTCGGCCTTAGTAGTGATCACAATAGATCAGTTAATGGTCGCAATGCAAAGCCCTGAATGAAGCCACCCAAATAATAATAAATAATAATCCACTGCATTGACTACTACATGATGTTATAACTACTATGATATTCATCTATTTATTGTAAAAATAATCTAGTTTGTTACTATTATTGATAGATCGAACAAATGCCAACCGGGGTTAACTGCTCTCCTAACCGAGCTAATGAACAAATCATCAGATTGCACAATTTTCCCAATGTACTCGTTATCTATCTTTTCTTTTTAACGGCTCAAAAACTAAGTAAAACTAGTGGAATATTTTCACAAAATAAACCACTGCTTTCAAATACTCTGTACAAAAATTAGCAAAAGATTCTGTGGTTTCGGACTAAAACACTTAAACGGAGCTCGTACAAATCAACACCTCCGTACGCGTATAGAAATAAGCTTGAAATTCCCTTCTCAATACTAAAAAGATGTGTAATAAATAAATTGGTAGGTGGGAAATACGTTTGCGGATGTATAAACCGAGACAATAAGCCAAAATATATTTGTTACCGAGAATTCTTTTCATGTGGATTTGTATGGGAGGCGTGCATATTTGAAACCATGTATGGTAAATGCATTCTATACCAACTTCTAAAACACACTTCTGGACACAGATCTCTAACATGAATAGGGCTTTAGGTCAATATTTCAAAAGAGTATTTCATAGTTTTTAATTTCATTCGTTTATCTAGCGAATGAGCAAAGAAATTGCCAAATTTGATTGAAATCAGTTACCGGAAAGTAGGCGAAACCGGATTCATCCCCTAGTTTGCCACCCTTAGAGATGAAATATTTCCTTCATTTTTATCAATACTGAGATACTCTATTTCCAACAAATAGAATCATCAAAATCGATTCACAAAATGCCGGCAGTAATCGCGTAACAAAAAACATACAGTCGAATTGAAAACCCCTCCTTTTTTAAAGTCGATTAATAATAAGATTATTTGAACTATGATTTAGTTCGCCGGGCTTTGGTATTGGCTAACATGCCTTATGTCTTGGAGCCTCCGTGGATGTGCCGTACAAACGGCAAGAGACCTGACGACCTGAGCTGAATTGCAGTGGAGACTACGGGGAATTGGGGTGCGAAGGCCAAAGAATTCATCAGGGAGTTGAGCCATCGGCTTAGAGATAGAGGCTGTGTCCACGCTCTGCATCTTACTTGGTACAACAAAGTTGGCCATTCAGCGCGGCAATACTGCCTGTGTTATGGGGACGTTTGAACCAGCTAAGACTCAGAGCGGTCCTTTTTACATAATAAAAATGGCTAAGTCTGGCGAATTGTATTATTAATTTTTATGTGACGAAACCAACTTATAGTTGATGAAACAAATGAGATCAGTTAATAAACGACTTCTTTTTATTAAACAACACGGATGTCGTTCGTTTTAGAAGCTGTTGAGGTCATTGTGAAAGAGTTCTTCCAGGGAATACTGCCACCTTACCTATTTCTACCGCCAAGCAATAGTTTGAGCATTACTGCGTTTCGGTTTGGAAGGGTAAGGTGCTGGTCAAATGACAGACACATGGGACTTGTCAACTGATGTCTCAGGGTGACGGGCGCAGTGGTAGTGCCCCTAAGATCTTTGCGATTTAAAGCTCTGTCTGTCCGAAACATTTACCGTCAAATAAGTAACACTTGACCAGATTTAAAGACAGCGTCACATATGAAGCTTCATTGGCATCACGCATAAGAATCGGACTTATTGTGCAGACGCTCTTAGGGCAAATATACTCTACCAATACCTATCTTTGGTAATCACGGATAGAACAAAAACGAATGTAAACGCACCCTAAATTCGTTTTACTTCTTTCCTATAAACGTTTGGCCAAAAATCTTAACAAATGTGACCGGAGTTGTAAAAACACGCCAGATGCATTGAGGCGATCGTTCCTCGACCTATTGTAACCCCCAAATTCTACACTATACGTAGCTATTACACTATCCGTACTGTATATACCCTAAATGTACCGCCGCAAACCGGCTTACACGCACATCCATTGCCTAATACACACAAATACACCACTAGTGTAATAACTCACATATACACAATTACAGCTCGAATACACAACGCGTATTTACAGCCAAAATGTACGCACACACGGTCAGGAAGGTAGATGCATTGATGCATTGTATGCACTCCTGCGCATGGCACACATTGATCTTTGTGGGAAGGGCAAAGGGAAATTTGGGCAACAATTTGTGACGTATTGTTTGTTCGACTTGAAAGAGAGCGTGTTTTTCTTTCTTTTTTTGCTAAAAAATCAGAAAGATAGAAAATAGGATAACCGTGCAAAAAAGTGAACGAATGAATTAAATATTGTTTTTTTTACTCCTGTACTGTCAATTATAATTTCATAAATCATATTATAAAGGCCCTCTTTTTAGTTATAAATCAAAATTCTATTCTCTATGTCTAGTCACCACTGAGCTGAAAAATCTCATTAAAGTTCTGTACCATAATGAGTTTCAAAAAAGAACGTATTTTGCTAGTTAAAATGTAAATTAGGATGCTACTCTAACGCTATACTGCCTCCTGATTGGTTAAATTGACCTAAAAATCTTGCAACTGGGCCATAAATCTTTATAAAAAAACATATTGGTTAAAATATGTGCGGTACTTGGCCTTTTATGCATTGTTCTGTGTAAGTCACCAACCCGCATTGGACTAGCGTGACGAACTATATGAAACCCTCTCCTTAGCCTAAACTGACAGATCCATGTCCAGCAGTAGGAATAGGTCATAATAATATTTGAAAACTTCGCACATAGGTTTAGTGAACACTTTTCCCTGCATCACTCTGTACATCTCTGTATTGGTTTTCGGACACGAACGCCTGTGTGTATAATGTCTGTCCATATGTGTGTGGGCATGTGTGTGTTGTTGGGGATCATTATTCGTAAGTACTAGAGGATAGGACGGTTGTACATATAGGTTTTTGGGTGTACAGTGCTTCCAATGAGTTTTGATAAATTTCTTTTTTCGAATTTTTTTTTAGTTGTGAACCAAAATTGGTAAGTGAAACGTTTAAGAAATTATTATTTCGGTATCCGTCTGTCCGTCACAGTTTAATTTGGCTAAAATAATAGAAAGAGAAATAGGACAAATTATCTGAAGAAATATCCGGTTTTGAAGGGTAAGGGTTTGAAAAATATTCTGCCAAATCATTACGGTGACAACGGAGCTCCGATTAGCCAGCCAGAATTCAAAACAATTAATGGGTGTCGTCAATGGTTTCACTTCAAATCGATCAGTTTAACTTCAGCTTTATTTTAATGACGATAACTGAAAAATTACATATTTAATATTTAAAAACCGATGAAATGTGATTCCGTTTGTAATTAGATAATTTCCTGTTTTTCCCACACAACCGAATGGAACAGCCCTCCATAGTTATAGATATTATCTTTATTATTTGTGATTTCAGTGCAAACGAGAGTTGATATTTAAAAGCGATATAAGGCCCATTTGTCTGATGTTTTGCGAGAGATGGATGAACCTTATTTCGTCTCTATGCTGGTTATATACTCGATGGTTCTAAGCATTTAAGAACAAAAATGCAAGATCGTTCGAATTGTGTGCCCGGGTTTGTATATTACAGGTTCAAGTTTAAAAGTGAAAAAACATTTAGTGCTTTGTTACTTTTGATGGAACCAGGTTATATTTACGTTATAATGCGTGCGAGTTTAGACTTAAAACTTTATAAAAAAAGGCAGTTTAACTTTATGTCATTATTATCAATCAGTCAAGGCAGAAAGTTGTAACTTAGACAGTTGAACAGCCTAAAACTTAACTACTTTGCGTAACTTCTAAGTTCACTAAGTTATTTTACTTAACATTTTAAGTATTTTCTTTAAAACAGTTTCAATGGTGAATTTAGGCACAACTTTGTGAAGAGGTTTAGCTTTAAGCGCGTTTGCGAGATTATACAAATCTAGAAAACTCAGAGTCACCTCGAATATCGCTTGTGCACTAAGTCCCATTCGAATCCGAGAATATACGAATATCGCTTGTACACCTAGAGATAAAATGATCCCTGTGACATTTCGTACCGTCCGTACAGTCCGCGAACGCGCTTTACCAAAATTAAAGTAATAATAATGTATTTATTTCCCTCCATAAACATAACAACTGAACATGAAGCAACTAAGATAGACAAAAATTGTGTTTATATAATGTTTGCAAAAGACTGGTACGTAAACTAAGCAGAAGCTTAGGTTACCAGGTCTCTCACTACAGACAACTCTCTTAATACTATGATTGCAGAGGTTAAAATTAAGCGTAAGATAAACTTAGGCTTTCATTATAAGAAGTTCGTCGTATCTGCGTCCCAAAAACCATGTCGTGATTAACGCTCTTGCTTCATGTTTAGTGAGGAGTAACATGTTTAGTTTATTAAACGAAGTTCTAGTGTTCGGCACTAGTAGTAGTAGTCTTCGATTTGTAGATATAGACGAGTTTCTAGAAGGGGGAGTGATTGAATGTTGAGGGCAAGTTGTATCACGATATTTTCCTTCACCGAAAAGCTCATGACAAATTTCAAATGAAATTTCACACATAAGTTCCGAGAAACTCATAGGTGCTAGCCCGAATTCGAACCCACGGCCTCTGCTTGAGATGGCAGGTCAAACCATTAAGCTACCACGGCTACACGGATTTGTTAGTCTTATATTAAATTAACTAAAACATAGGAAATGAAACTATTTTTCCGGATTTAAATCGCGTATATTTGTTTTTTCAAACAAACCGACGTTTCGGGCCCTTTACAGGTCCCATGGTCACGGTTGACTGAGGTGGTACAGTCTTCAACCAGTTATGTCTAATATTAATGCAAACCACCCTATTTTTTCACTATAGTTGCAATAGTTATTAATTAAATACCTTATTTTTCATTTTACAAAGAAAACATTTAACTAAAACATGTCAGTCTTTTGACTCCGCCTTAGGTAAGTGAAAAGCCGTCAAATCTGAATTTTTTTCTCGATTTTGCTTTTCATAAACAGAGTTAACAAATTAAAAAAACAAACGGAATACTAAACCATAATTCGTTTGTAAAGAACGTTTACTTCCGGCACAGCTTCCTTTGTTTTTTCTTAATTGCAATATCATTTACGTTTAGTTATTTCTCATGAAAATATAATTTAGCATTTCCTAGATGCGATATTTTCGTGTCGTAACTTTTCTTTTTACGAAAAATTTCTAAATGTTTAATGATATCTTTCTCTTGAATTCATCTCTCCGCAATCTCCTTTCCGAGGCACAGGTGACAGGTCTCTCTTAAATGGTAAAATGTCTGTCGGTCACAGTTGCAATATTTAACATTATACTATTAAACCTCGACCTGCTCCCATAGCATGCCGCCTTGATAAAGCTATTATATCCACATTTAGCTGTCAAATTCGAATGATAAAATATCATTTCAAAATTTTATCACAATAGCTAACATGGCGAGCACCGTGACGCCACATGTTTGTCGCATCGCGTGTGCCTCGACCAATGGCTGCAAAAGAATATCACAGTGCCAAACATGGCCGCGAGTACACAATAGATTTTAAAATATTTTGACATTTCTGCACATTAATTTTATCAACGTAAAAATTGAGGGCAACAAACGAGATAAAAAGAAATAATAAAAACAAACAAATTGATATATACAAATTATGCGAAAAAGGTGAGGACATTTTTAATACAGTTTAATACACGAGACTAATTAGGAATACGTATATATAACTTATATTATAATGAAAATATATAAAAACTGAAACTACAAAAGCTTTTCGTTTCTTCGTTTTCGCGGCGATGATTAAACGACAAAGATACACGTAATTTCATATCGTTCTTCTTGTTCTTCACAATGTCTAACTGTAGTTCATTATCAAATAAACAAAAAAAAATTAAAAAGCAAAACGAATGACTCTAGTGCGGTAGGTTACCGATTCAGTAATCGCAATAAAAAAATAAATTTTAACAATGGCAACATGGCTTTATCACTGAAATAAATATGTCACGGGGAGGTTTATCACACATTGCATGTGATATACTGCCATGCTACGGCCACTGGAGCAGAAACAGGGTTTACGATGGAAAGAGTTCGCACACAGAATGTCTATTCAATCGTATCTTAAAGATTCCGGGTTGTATGTGCTCGGAAACCCCGACGCAGATGGGTAATTTCATTCCTGGGCTGTGCGTACGATGGCGATAAGAGCTTAATGTATGGAAATTCATATACCCGGTAAAATATAATATATTAAAAACATCATAAACAACAACATTTAGTAGCAGTAGAGCTCCTTGAGAAAGAGTTCGCCTAGGGAAGTACTGGAACCTTACCTATTTCTGCCGCCAAGCAGTAATGTGAACATTACTGCGATCCGGTTTAGAAGGGTAAGGTTAACTTATGTCTCAAGGTGACGCGCGCAGTGCCTACAAGAACTTTGCGATTTACAGCTCAGAGTGGCACTACAACTATTAAGAATACGCGTGTCGCTTACCACTTGGTAATACAAAAAGAACAACTTTTATTCCTGTATAACTTTTTACAAAACGCAATAAATTTACCAAAAATAAACCTGTAAGTTTTCGTTGTAGTATGCGAGACTTTTTAGACCTGTACTTGGTTGTAAAGTAAGAAGTTCAAACATGCAAGTGTCTCAGACTATCCCTTAACCCCGCTCCTGCGTTTTGCATCGGCTGTCTTTTGTTACCGCACAGAGTTATCACCGGTTAAAGCGATCTATATTTTTGTACGAAAGTAAATTCCGATAAATTATGAAAAGTAATGGAACAAAAGTTGTTTTTTATTATGTTAGTAATGGACTATATTATTGCGAGGTTGTTACTATTTTACATATAAACCTGTGTGCGCTTTTATTTTCTTTAAAAAATTCATACGTTTTTTCGCAATGTCATCAGACGGAAGGAAGGTAGCATTGAAACGGCCACGAAGAACGTTTTGAGATCAAAATGTGAGTAAAGCTTGAAGAGGTTGCAAACCCTAATGAGCCTAGACCAGGTTCACGACAATAAAATAAGAAAACTTCAGGTCCACAGAAATTTATTTCAAGTTGATGGTAAAATTTCAAATTGATGGAAAAAGAGGCCCAAAAGGGCCGAGTTATACTGAATTACAGACTGGTATCAAAATTGGCACATGATTAACAATGGTTATTACAAATTGTTATTAAAATCGGCTCATGATGAGTAATAGTTATTAGAAATCTGTATAACAAAATCAGAATGGCGATGCAAAGAAATTAAAGAAAGATTCAAAATTTAAAAAACGAGTGGCCAGGTACCGGAAAAAAGGCGATGAAAAGGTGGAATGACGATCTAAAGAGGTCACATTGTCACAAGGTTTACCAGAATCGTACACAATGACGATCAATAGACTCTGCCTACTCCATTGGGAACCCAAATGCGCGAGTATATTTATGAATCCGATAGACAGTAAAAACGTGGACGAGGATGCTAGAAGATGCCTACTCACTCAGGTCTTAACGTATCTAGGTTGCATCCTTTGGGAAAAACAGAATAGCCGTGATCAATACTTTCATTGCATACCATAATGCTTTATAAGGTATAGTAATAGGGTTCTTTTTACTATTCGCAAGTGAACGAAATTTAAAATTGTTCGACAAAATTCGAATAAGGAATTTTTTAGATTTAAATAAAATAACGTATGGAATAATACGTTACCCTCTTACGGCGTGATAAAAAAAACCACTGACTGTTTTAAAGGAGCATATTGTATAATAGGATTAAAAAATACATGTTCGGTTTTCTTTTCAAATACTTGACAAATAAATGAGTTATGACGTCGCAATGTTTTCCGAGAAATTGTGAATTATTGCTACCTACCGCTTAAAATTGTCTTTTTTTTTTATAAAAAGTAATTTGACCTCCATCTCACCTGGTGGAAAGTGACGATGAGGTCGACAATGTAGCATGCACACCTAAATAATGCCTATTCACTCTAGCATTGAAAAGGTCCAAGTTATAACTTTCAGGCAACAAGTCTGCAGACATGAAATTCGAACACTTCGTTCGAATCCGTGGAATATCAACCAAAACATAGGGGTGAAATCCCAGCCCACGTCTAGTCCCCCGACGATGAAAAGGGGAAGGCGGAATCAAATTATGCAATTCCATCGCACACTCCGTGATATGTCCTGTAGAATACCGATAAGCAGGCAACTTTACGGCGGTGTTCAAGGCTCTGCAGCTTTGCCTCTACTAATTCCGAGTCACTTATAAGCCTCTTGACACGTTTGTCGATTGAATCCAAGGTGGCTAGTTGGTATTTAGCAGAGTCATCCCATAAGTGACAGCAGTACTCCATAAACGATCGGACTTGTGCTTGGTATAGCGAAGCAACTGTCCCGGTGTGAAGTAATGCCTCACCTTGGAAAGGATGCCAAGCTTCCTGGCTGCATTTTTGGCCATGGATTCAATATATCTGCCGAAGTTGAGATTGGACGACAGGTCCATTCCAAGAAGCTGGAGACGGCCGGCTATCGGTATGGATATATCACGAAAAGTCGGAGTCAGATGAACGGGTCTCCGTTTTGTGGAGAACAGATACGCCTGCGTTTTGGTAACATTAAATTTGACAAGGTTGGCATCTCCCGAATCGGAGACTGCCTTGAGTGTCAAATTCAAACTACTAATCATGGCCTCTCGACAGGACTGGATTTCTTCTCCACTGACCCTTGCATTGCATCTTAATAGTATTACATACATTTTATGTATTTAGCGCTTCCTGTACGACGTATTATGTTTAGTGCTTATAAATGTTGCTACATTTAAGTTTCTCATTTGTGTGTTTGTATAATTCTTTTGAGACAATAAATTTAAACCAAAAGAATAAGGCAGTTTTCACCAAAGCCTTACTTTACTTTTCCTACGACGGAGAACCCTATTTGTATCACAAAACAGCAGTGGTGGGTTTCGAGTTGAAAGATAAGGAAAGCCAGCCCGGATACAGATAAAATATTAATATCTTATGTTCCACAGTCGGCGAAGCATTGCTGCAAAACTGCAGTGCATCACCATTGATGCGCAAGGATAGCTTCCACGCCACTATCCGTAAGAGTGCTTTAAAAATTCGTGGGGCTGGTGGCAAACCGGAACGCAGTAATGCTCACATTACTGCTTGGCGGCAGAAATAGGTAAGGTGGCAGACAAGGAGCTCTACTGCCTCGTTCTGCGAGTACTTCCACCAATTCACGAAATTTTTTTTTGTTTATTTATAGATTTTTATTTTTGTAAAAGAGTTATTTCGTTAGTGGTACTATAATAAATGGAAAATTTAACCAGTCTATCCGAAGTTTTTTTGTAACGAGCTTTCAGAATCTAGAAATTCTGAATTAAAAACAATTTTTTTACCTACAATTTCCAGGAAAATGTCAGGGATTTTTAATACTATGTAACGTAAAACGGAACATTATCCCACGGAACGGAACGGACTTTCATGTAATTTTCTAGCTAATGGGCTAGTGGTCAATGCTATAAAAAATATATTGACAGTTCATGTGTCAATGTTATACTTGTTGCAATTACTAGATTCGCTCTGGGCCTTTTGGAGGGAAAAGTGTCGTTTTTATTTTGACTTTCAATTATTTTGTCAAATCTAGTTTAAAGTGGAATAGGATAGTGCTATTGTGCCTTAATCGAAGATTAAAACGCGAAATTATACGAATCTCGAACTAAAATACCCGTATCGGCCCGTTCTAAGGAATCCCGAGTCAATCCAAGCACGCCGCCTCAAATTGCCTATCCTCTTTATGGCGGCCATATTTACAGAAACATAATTAAACGAAGACATGGCTCAAAAGACTTAATAATGTACCAAGACTTGGCTGTATGGTGTAAAACCTTTGCCTTTTCCTTTATGGAAAGAAGAAAAAAAAAATCTTGTTGCAATTAATTATTAATTACGTTTTTGATTAATTTACCGTTTATGTTGCTGCTATTTGGACTTTTTTTGTCGCAGTCGCTTTTAGTTGCTAGTAATTAATTTAACATATCTACAACACTTTTGTTTTTGTCAATAAAAAAAAATGCAGGTCTCAATATTCTTTATTATTCTGCTAAGCTTTAATTCAAGCTTTCTAGCAAAAAGTATGAGGCTGGCATTGAAATTACAATTATATGGACGTCGGGTCCGCGCTAAAAAGTGTCCGAACTTACAGGGCATTAAAATCATATACAGAGCGTCATTCACGCTCTAGTCTTCGTTTGTTCGACTGACAGCGAAGCAAGCAAAATTAGACAGTACTGCGATGACATTACAATTTAAATTCAACGTTTTAGCTTTTTTGAGAAATACATGTAAGCCATATAATATTTGCATGGCAGTTCAGCATGGTCACCTTTCGGCCACGGAGATAGTTGTCTTTGTATCCTGGATAAAATACGCTCTTTACGATCCTAAAGGATTTTCAGTTTCTTCCCCTTTTTCCTCTATCTAAAACCCACTAGGCCAGCGTCTCGCCAACAATACTGATGGGAGTAAAGGAGGCGAAGGAAGTTTATCAGGAGCGTGGTTGGCGGAGGTCCGTACTCCCTGCCAACCCCGGTAGGAGATAATCCCAATGACATATAAATGTAAGTATGATTTGAAAAACTTTAGCGGTACAAGCTTCTGTTAACTCGGCAAGAAAAAGTCGGTTGAATGTTAACCAACACCCTTTTTGGACCGAAATCGAAAACTACACCGGAATAAACCTACTTCATTCTAAAAACAAACGTTTACAATTACAAATTATTCTTAGTCAATACAAATAATTACTTCTTTAAAAGCAAAACCTTTTAAACAGGCTGTACTCCCAAAATCGGTGGGCCCAGGCGCATAGGTCAAGCACATTCTTTTGTCCCACTCACACCCTCGCGTTGGACAGAGACGGGTATAATCTAGACTTGCAGCCAAAAATGCAGTTTGGCCTGCCTGTAATCGGTAGTTTTATGCACTCGCTGTGTGAGGTTTTGAACTTACGATGTAAAGAAGTTTTGTGAACAAGTTTACTTAAAAATAAATTCAACGATATTGAGACTGCATAATATTTTTTATTGTCGTCATCAACTGGTGACATAAGTCTTTCTAGAAGCAGTGGAGCTCCTTGTGAAAGAGTGCGTCCAGGGTAGTACTGCCACCTTACCTATTTCTGCCGACAAGCAGTAATGTCAGCATTACTGTGTTCCGGTTTTGAAGGGTAAGAAGGGTGCTGGTGAAATTACAGGCACTTGGGACTTGTCAACTTATGTATGTTATTTACATTCAGAGAATTTTGACTGTTAAGAAATGAAAAGTATGTAATAATAAAATCTATTAAAATTTCCAAACGTTTTTTTCAATAATTATTCTGCATTTTCATGAATAAAAAGAAATAAAACATGCAGAAGTCTTGATAGTCATGTTGTGAATTCGGAACTATAGTCTATATATGTTAACTGCTAGTTTCGCCAAGGAGCATATAGATGGAGCTGTTATAATTTTACGAAATAAACATCGCGTATTTTTATTTAACGAAATAATATTTACTATGTGCTACTAAATAAAAAATAAACAAAATATTGAAGAGACATATGTAAATAATATTGTTTCCATTGCATCCGTGTACTATTTTAAGATTGCTAAATTTGACATAAGAGCAATATTACTTTAATGTTAAAGTCGCGTCATAGTACGAACTGAGTGAATGAATAGCCACAAAGCTGCCAATAAAACATCATAATTTTAACATGACAATAAGCTTACTTTAAGCGCATTATGGTACGAAAAGTCAATGTAAGGTTAAAGTAATATTGTTTTTTTTTTCACAGGTTGTAGTAGGTCACCTGATCCACGTCGTGGTGAATGTTCACCGATCCCACGGCGCCGACTCAACCGGCGAGAGGGAAACCCGGGGGAGTTTTAGTGGGGTAGGCCCTCCAGTCTGGAGGGAGAGTCCCCACATAACCCCTGAGTCTCCCTGGGCTCAGGGGTATCCATAAAGATCCCCCCCCCGTCAAAAAAAAGGTCACCTGATCCAAGTTACGGATATTTGTTTAGCACCTTTCGCCATCGAGTATAGAACCAGAAATAGAGACGAAATGTCATTTAATTTGTTTAAAAACTATTCTGCCAAATCATTACGGTGACAACTTCGCTCCGATTGGCCAGCCCGAATTCGTAACAATTGACGTCACTTCAAATCGACCAGTTTAACTTGAGCTTTGCTATAATGTACGAAAATTGAAAAATTGCACATTTAATATTTAATCACCGATGAAACGTGATTCCGTTTGTTTTGTAATTAGATGTTTTGCTGTTCTTCCCATACCACCGAATGGAACAGCCCCCATTGTTAGAGATATTATCTTTAGTACAATACATACAGAATATTTTTGGAGTATTCGGAGACGTGCACACAGGTCAGTTGTTGGAGTTGTACTATTTCAGTTTTCTAATTTGTGATTTCAGCGCAAACGAGAGTTGATATTTAAAAGTGATCTAAGGCCCATTCGCCTGATGAGTTGCCAGGGATGGGTGGCCCTTATTTCGTCTCTATTTCTGGTTATATACTCGATGCATTTCGCTAACGGTAAAGAAAAACATCGTCGTGAAACATGAAAACCCGCCCTGAACGGACGGACTATGATCTATACCCGTGTCTTGATGTTAAGATTATGCAGCTCCATTTGGATAGATAATGTGCCTAAAAGAAGGCACTGCTCGTAAAGCTAACCATAAAACTATGATTTGTGTCCATTGTAATAAAATTTCATTTCTTCGTAAAATTTCAACCCAGGCTGCGGTAGTTTACGACTAAAGTAACAGAATATGAAGTCTAATTTATTACCCTTTGCGCCCCAGAGATTCTTAAATTCGCTTCAGTAGATGGGCCTTAGCTGAAAACATTAAAACTTTTTGCGCTTCGTTTACATTATTTAACATCGATCTCTATTACGCCCGGAATTTGGAAATGCAGCAAGACAGAAATGCTTACAAAAAATAATCCCAAAGGTTGTGGCCTCGAGGGTAATGCCTAAATCATGTTGCTCGCGATTTGTCCCCAGATACATATAAATCCTTTCCTCACCCCCCGCAACCTTGGCTAGCGTCTGCATGTCATACCAGAATATATAAACTCGTGATACTGCATATGCGTAAACGTGTGGAGTTCTGCTACAGATTGCGTATCATCATTGCCAATAATGTTTTCTAATAATGATAAGAGTGATTTTTATTATTTTTTCTCAAACATGTTCGGAAATATTTGCATTACTTTCAAAAAACGAAGACGTAAAGTTTGTCATTTATGGATCGTGCGACTTATTCCCCGCCAAGGCCTGCAAAGTAAGTAATAAAAATCCATACTGTCCTTAAAGGATGGAAATAGTCTAAGATACTGTCCTCTTCTCAAAACTTTTAAATCTATCTAATAACATTGAACCATGTTAACAGGCAAAAGAAAAACTATTACAAAAACTTTTACTTAATTAAATTTTTATTGAATTGATATTCAATTATTTTTTGTGAAATTACTCCACTAGTTTGTTATAATTGTTAATACAAAGATCGAACACTCAGAAAAAACACTCAGAAAAAAAATATATATCTTTGTATTAATAATTATAACAAACTAGTGGAGTAATTTCACAAAAAATAATTGAATATCAATTCAATAAAAATTTAATTAATACAGTGAATAGCGACATCTCTCGCCAGGACTGGTAGCTGTAAAGGTACTAACTGGGTGATAAATCTGTAATAGATTTCTCATAGAAGGCGCTACGACTAAAAAGTCGTTGAAAGACCAAGTACAAAGACACGACGCAAGCACATAGAAAAATTCGTGAGGTCCGTTGGTTCGTTCCGTGGCTTAGTTGGTATAGCGTCTGGCACGATATGCCATACGTTGGTTCGAATCCGACCGGATCGAAGGAATTTTTTCTGAGTGTTTTTTCTGAGTGTTCGATCTTTGTATTAATAATTAAAAACTTTTACTATTAAAAAAAAGAAAAAGGTGGTAAACTAAAGTGATTTGGTATTATTTACCCCTTTTCTGCATTTTCGTCGCGAAAATTAGTTCTAGCGAGAAGAGCGATAACGAAAATACAGTAATGGATAATACTCTGTCTGAAATTAGAAAAGCGAATATTGACCATTAAAAACTTATGACATTTTCATGCACTGGGAACCACAAGAACAACACTATCAGACTACTATTAAATATGCCTGGAAAAACATCAAATGTTACTTTTGATATCAATTAATTTTGAAATTCGGAAGTACTGCCATTATATTCTATTTCAACCGCAAAACAGGAACGTGAGCGTTACATTCCGGTATTGAAAAGTTATGGTGTTGGTGAAACTACAAGCAAATTTCAGTTTTATGTCTCTGAGTGGTCCAGTGGCAGTGTCCCTCAGATATTTGCGATTTAAAACTTTGTATATCACTGGAACTGTTATGGATAGGCATGTCGCTTACCACAGCTATCATAACGAAAAACTAATGTACATATAGCATACTCTAAATTGCCATATTGATATGGCAATTATCCGCATTCAATTTTGTACTCCAGTCAAAACAATTGGTATTAAATAAATTAAAAATAAAGGTGTTATTCTATTTCAACTTGATAAACTGCCAGTTCAAAGTTAACTTTTTGAAACATAATACGCAAAATGTATGTACTACAAAATGCATATAGGTACAAAACACCAACATTGTATGTTTTCAAGTTCAATTATTCAGAAGCACGCACGGCGCGGGCCGGTGATTTCAACCGAGTTTAAAATTTAACTCAACATTGTCGTGACAAGTGACATTATTAATCTAACAAACACAATGTTATTTTCCCAGGTAGGTTGGGAAAGGCGTAAATGTTAAAATTTTACACTCTATCCGCTGGATTGTATAGGAATTTAAAAAAACTGAATCTAACCTAAGTCCGCCTACATTTTTTTATGACATCAAGTGACGGGACGAACAAGTCGTGCGCCTGATGGTAAGCGACATGCCTGTCCATAACAGTTGCAGTGTCGCTCCGAGCTTTAAATCGCAAAGATCGGAGGGACACTGCCACAGCGCCCGTTACTCTGAGACATAAGTTGACAAGGCCCATGTGCCTGTAATTTCACCAGCACCCTTACCCTTCAAAACCGGAACACTGTAATGGTCACATTACTGCTTGGCTGTAGAAATAGAGTAACTTATTATAATGTCACTTTATTTATAACCAAAAAGCGTTATCATGTTTCCTATGTCACATCTTGCAAATTTATAGTCGGACTTCTAATCAACAAAGCGACAACCTGCTAATGACACTTCGAAAATAGTGTTGCTTTGTTAATTGTATAATGATGTGTTTGGCATTGAAACAGAATCTACTAACAGTTATTTCATTTACATTTATCTCTACATTTTACAGTTTAAAAATATTTGATGATCTTCAGAGGAAGTCAGTGAAGTCTTTTCTTAGATATTGCACTATTATACATCAAAAACTTGCAACTTACTAAACGCTAGTTCATTGTCTCTAGTTAAAAAAACTCCGGGTATTGTCAACAAACCCTACATGAATAAATTTGTAAATAAATAACTAACCTGTAGAGCTCGCAACGTGTCCTTCGAATATAATTGGATCTTGGATTCGACCTTGTTAGACTTTGCTATTGTTACCCAATTATTCCGTTTAGTTTCACAATAACGGTGCGCCTGACAGAAATCTTCACGCAAATACTACAAATATGCAACACATACAGACGTTGCTCCTATTGTTTTAGTAGGCGCTTATTATTTACAGCGTCTAGATTTTGAATTATTTTTACAATTAAATACACAGTTTTGCGTCTCATTTAATATTCAAATAAACAAATTAGAAACATACTCTATCTACAAACAATGGTTACTTTCTAGAAAAAAGTTGTCATAAATTTTAACGCTTGAGAAAAAACATTTCGATGTGGAAACTCCAAATCCCTTCTTTAACTATTAGAAGTAAACGTATACTACTTATATGTTATTATTATAGGCATTAGGTTACCTACTTAACAAATGTTATGACTTAAACGTGGTATAATTTCACGCGTATACACTTTACATGTTGTCATGAAAATATGAGTGACAATGGTTACACTCCAAGAACTCGAGTGGATCGTCGGTGTCGAAATGGGATGTCGGGAGAACAATTTTTAATTAGTCTTGCTCAGTCGTGTCTTGATTCAAGTCTAGACTTAGTCATACCGTGGTAAGAATTGTGATTATCGTTCAATGAGTTAACAAAAGTTATTGAATCATGAAAAACACGCTTCTCCTTTGAAAGCGTTTTGGTTTTAAGAGTAAAAGAAAGTGTTATTCTGACATGTGTCAATTCGATTTAGCCTGTTCAACACAAAGTCATTTTTAAACTTATTCGCATTAATAACGCACACACTCACAGCCTCAGCACCTTGGAAACCCCGCCTCGCGCGTGCCATGGAAACACACATAGACGATCACAAATTATACCCAAACTCACGATAGAAATAAATGTAGGCCATACAAATATTTATCCCGGCTCGGGAATCGAACCTGGGAGCTCTGCGTGGCAGACCAGTAGTTCGCTAAGTCTGCCGTCCACTAAACCGCGACTAAGTGGCTGTAACCGTCTTAAATAGCAAAAAATAAATCACAACATTCTATTTTAAAAACAGTTAAAATTAGTTAACGTGTTTGACTTATCGGAACTTGCCCTAATAATGCATAACTAAAATAACATTGAACAATTTAATTATTCTTAAACAGGGTTATATTTTAGGGTTAGTTGTATTATACATATTGGAGATCAGGAAATAAAGGTCAATCTAACAATTTTTTTAGAAATTATATCTCAATAACTGTTGAATATACAGCAAGCTCAAATAAAAATCAATATTCAGATTTTTACTATTAAAAGTCATATTTGACGTTTATTGCGTTAAAAACACTAATATCAAAGGATTTTAATTAATGTTGTACGGAACTGTATCCTTATCATGTAGTTCAATTACAATACGATAACACAACAAGCTCAGTACAGAGTACTAAAAAAAACAACCTCAAAGGTCATTCATCCCCTTCTTTGCCACCCTTTGAGGTGAAATATTATCTTCTATGAAACCACTGCTGAGGTACTTTACAATAAAAAAAGAATCATCAAAATTGGTTCATAAATGATGGAGTTATCGCTTAACATACATACAGTCGAATAGAGTCCTTTTTTGAAGTTGGTTAAAAATTGGTAATCAAACCTTGTGCAAATATATCTTGAGTAGTAAATTTACTTGTATATTAATGAAGGCATACATTGCTCGCATATAGTCAGAAATGTGATCCACAAACAACGTCCATTATAATTGAGAAGGTACTTCTAAGTGGTATTTACTTACGAAATACAGTCGTGGCGTTGTTTGGTATTACTTTTTGTTTCAAAGCAATCTGGCGAGTAAACGAAATTGTGTTCTGCCTTCGAAAGACAGAAGAAAGAAGAAAGGCACAACCGGCAAATTCTAAATTCGTAGTAATGTAGAATTTGCTGTAAAAAAATGTAGTGTGCACATAAAGGGGAAGACACTCCCGTTGGAGAGTTCGCCTGCGTTGACATAACCGATTATCAGCACATTTGCTAATAGTGGCACTAATTGCAAATGATTCACTTCAAAAAAAAACTACCGTTGTTCAACGAATTCATCGTCGATTAAAACTTGTTCATAAATATTTGGACATCACTAATTGGTTAGTAATCGACCTGTCAAAAATAAAATAATCTGTGAATGGACCACAATAACTACTTCC
The DNA here is from genome assembly GCF_003589595.1 of Hyposmocoma kahamanoa. NCBI lineage: Eukaryota > Metazoa > Arthropoda > Insecta > Lepidoptera > Cosmopterigidae > Hyposmocoma > Hyposmocoma kahamanoa. The sequence goes on along the minus strand of NW_020653685.1, from coordinate 157,943 downwards.
GCCGTACTGACCTGCTGATGATTGCTGTCCTGCTTCTCGCTGCTGTCGGAGACCGAGGAGCCGGTGGTTTTCTTACAGCATCCAGGGCACCACCGGCGACACATACACCTGTGAATACATAGAATCATTATCAGTGGTGATCGAAATGAGAATCAAAGGAAACTCTCTTTAAAAAAGTTCGCACGGAGAACTGGACCAATTTAATCTACCGTATCGATGTCGTGTACAAAACAATTTTCGAAAAGTTTGTTATAATTATTAATACAAGAAATTTAAAAAAAAATTAATTAATACAGTGAAGAGCGACATCTCTCGCCAGGACTGGTAGCTGTAAAGGTACTAACTGGGTAATAAATCTGTAATAGATTTCTCATAGATGGCGTTACGACTAAAAAGTCGTTGAAAGACCAAGTACAAAGACACGACGCAAGCACATAGAAAAATTCGTAAGGTCCGTTGGTTCGTTCCGTGGCTTAGTTGGTATACCGTCTGGCACGGTATGCAAGAAGACGTCGGTTCGAATCCGACCGGATCGAAGGAATTTTTTCTGAGTGTTCGATCTTTGTATTAATAATTATAACAAACTAGTGGAGTAATTTCATAAAAAATAATTGAATATCAATTCAATAAAAATTTAATTAATTTTCGAAAAATTTTAAATTACGAATCGAGACTACAGATTTTACGAATTGAAGCATTGGGAGCAACAAGAGCTTTCGGCACCCAAAGCCCGTTTTGATGCTAATGCATCAAAACATTTAAAGCATTATCACTATTTTGTGACAAAAACTCATTTCGATCTATCCCTTCTAGATGGCGTAAGTTTCATTCATTTAGATTAGAAGGTGGCGTTCTAAATGAATGACACTCCGTGCATATGCATCTCAAAAAAACCGTTTAAGCTAAAGCTGCGGGAGCATCTGTTAAATTTGCGAAAATTGGGGATATGAGTGGCTAGGGTATTTGCGGTTGTCTCTTGTTTGTCCACGTACAGGGTCGGGAGCGCGTCATGCTTGACATTTAAGATTTAATTTCAACTCTGTGCCGTTTGCGATAGGAACGGTCCAAGGTCCAAGGTAACAAGTCCGGCTTGTTATGCTCTTGGCTGTACCTCGTTTCAGGACTGCAAATAGTGTATTATGTGTGGAGGTTGGGAGGAAGAAGATTGAAAATTGAAAATTAATAATTTAAAAATGAAATCAGAAAAATTTTTGTTGGATTGCGAGTGGCGTCTCTATCCTATAGGGTCCTGGCAGAATACCAGCGTCGCGGGCAGCCGCGTCATTTATGCTGAGCCAGCGCCTTTTTCACTGCCATGACTTCCAAGTGTAACATTAGTAGATAAGAATATCATTATTGTTATATATAAGTTAATGCCTATATCATGTATCTGATGTCATGGTGGTGAATAAAGCTTTTATCTATCTATCTATCTATCTATCTATCATATGAATTTTGGACACGTTACGACCTGTAGATTGCAAAAACATATTTTAATGTAAAAAAAATATCTGAAACGAGCGGCTTCACCCTCAACTTGGCGCATCTAGAGATTCTAAATTTAATGGTAACCTATCACAAACTCGAAATTTTTTTGTTCGTAATAACGTTTGTTCGAATTTTCATTACACCGAAAACCGAATTATAACGAAACGTTGTTCTTTCAGGATATGTTGAATGTTTATCGCAAAGACACAATTAGGTTCGGTCAGGTTAGGGTCAGTTAGGTTTAAAAGAAAAAACATTTTCCTCTCAAAATTACTTTCGGGGTTATGAAATTTCGATCAACCGTTATTTCTGGCAAATGTCATTTCGGTTTACCGATAGGTAACCGAATTTAATGAATGATTAAAGATACGTTTATTTTTTTTTTCAATGTGACAAGACTGAGGGTCGTATTCCAGAACTCTACTCAATGCTCAAGTCAGGACTTGAGTATGATTTCAAGCACTGGAATTACGATCCTAATGGCAAGGACTTGAGTATGATTTCTATTGCTTTAAACCATACCCAAGTTCTGACTTGAGCATTGAGTAGAGTTCTGGAATACTACTCTGAGTCACCCAAGTATCTAAAGTTATTATTCATTTACTTAAAAACCAATAATAAAACGAACACCCCAATAATTCACCAGTTTGGTGCAACAAGGGTTGATAAACAAGGAAAAAATTAATGTTTTTAAATGTTTCTAATTGTTTTGAAATAATAAGAACCCCTCAATCTTTTAGCGAAATTATAGCACAAATAATTAATAAAGTGTATGTGTAAAGTGTATATCGTATTATTAATATTAAAAAGATACAAGACATTAAAACTTTATTTTCAATTTTCTCGAATCTTATTTTTACATGATACGCCCTTAGAATAATAACGCATAGAATGATAGTTTCATATCAAACGAACTGTCACAAGTGAAGCAAAAATCAAATTCATGTAGGCTAGTTTTAGTAGTAAGTTAATTTTCGGTTTTAGTGAATATTTATATAAAAATACAAGTTGAAACGCGTTACTTCCTTGTGGAATGTGATGTTAGTATCTATTTTATGTTTGTCTGATGTATTTTTACACTCATTTACCGCACATTTCGTCATTTTTAGCTAACATTTTTGAGCTGTTCGTGGTGCAAGTTGACCTTGAACACTGAAGGCCTGCCCGCTCGTGTAGGCCCTTTTGGCGCGTTTCAATTTGCCTCACTTAGCGTGAGCGGACTAGGTTTCTATGCGTTATTATTCTAAGGATACGCCCTTGTTTATACGTTCATTACAGTAAAGGTTACACATACATAGAGATAGTAAACTTGACCTATTTCTGCCGCCAAGCATTAATGTGAGCATTACTTCGTTCTGGTTCTGAAGGGTAATTATCAATGATCGGAATAGGTGGCGTATTTACGAGGAACACATTTACATTGACAATATTTTTTAGGTCCTGGATCTTTTCGGAATTGGAGAAATCTCTTAAGTATATTAAAAACTGGCATTATTTGGGATAGGCAGGTAGATATTTATCTTAATTTAAATAGAGTTGTTAAGATAATATAGTTTTTTTTTAAATGGGACAGTATGGGGAAATCCTAAGCCATAGAAGATACAAGGAAGCTGTTAAAAACCATTAAGTCTTCTTTTATGAAAACAGTTTTGGCATAATCAATTATTTGGTCAAGCGTGAGTTGTCCCGAAAATGAATGAAATTGATCAAAACTTTTTTGATGCTGATTGATTGTACGCGAAAAAAATCGGGTAAAAATATTTTTTCATACAAAATGAATAAAATTGACTAATTTTTTAATGCTAGTAGACTGAGTTTCTTACACAAAAAAAAAGACTTCATAGTTCCTAAGACAGTTTCCTCGTATCTTCTATGATTTCGGATTTCTCCACACTGTCCTATTAAAAAAGAACACCATATATTTCAAACATTCTATTGAGTTATGGACATTCGACCTACTAAACCGACTAAATTCTACCGATTTAAAATATCGCATCGACTCTTCGTGTTCTAGTACGTGTTAACTTTCTAACTCATTTTCATGTCACAATCAGATAGTAGAAATTTTCCTAAGTTATTCCGAAAAATTGGTGTTGCAAAGGTAAAATAAATATAGTCTACCTGCTTATCTCAAATAACGTCATTTTTTGTGGACAAAACATTTATTTATTTATTTATTTAATAGTTTATTGTACGGGAAAAATACAACAAGTCACAAAGAATACAAGCGAAATTAAAAACAAAAGGTTCTGCTTATTTCTAATAGAAATTTCTTCCTGCAGACCTAAATACAGGACACTATAACTAAAAGAACGGGCATATGTGCACAACAAAACAAGAAAAAAAAATATAAAAATATTAAATTGTTATAAATTATATAAATACTTAGATAAATACATATTTTATAATATAATACCTAAGATATGGATGGAATAGTAGATAAATAATGCTCCTTAACTCTCACTTTAAAAATAGCTAACGATTTACTTTCGTGAACAGTAATAGGAAGTGCATTCCAAAGTCTGACCGCATGAACAGTGAAGGAATGAGAATAGAAACCGGAATTGAAGCATGGAAAAGATAACTGGGACCTAACAAGAGAACGACAGGGTTTATCCTGGGACCTAAGGAAGCTGAAACGCTCTTTCAGGTACCCGGGAGACACAGGGTTATGTAAAATATTGTAAAGAATGGAGACAATATGCAAATTCCTGCGGAGACGGATGGGAAGCCATTTGTGCTGACTGCGGAAATGTGAAATTCGGTCATATTTACGAAGCCCAAAGATGAACCTTATACATAGGTTTTGCAGTCGTTCAAGCTTATTTAGCAGTACTTGAGTGATTTCCTGAATCCTGAAAAGATCCAGGACCTAAAAAATATTGTCGTAAGGTAGTCTCCATTTTCTGTCTATGTTTTTCGAAGTTTAGGTAAAGAAACTCTACCTATTCCGATCACTGCTTGGGAATTGTCTACTTTATGTGTTGTCTACTTTGTTTTTAAAGCTCTGAATAAAACTGCAACTGTTATAACGTGTTTTTATGACTAGACGTGTCGCATACCTAACAAAGAGCACAGGACTTGTTTATTACACGTGGTTATCACAAGGTTTTAACTGCATATTTTTTTCTTACTGTCAGAAAACAAAAGATGATTAATAGACCTGCCAATACTATTCGTATGAACAAATTTCCTAATTTAACTGACTCCGTGGCCGAACGGTTACCATGCTGGAATGCCACGCAGAGATCCCGGGTTCGATTGCCGGGCCGAGAGAAATATTTGAATGGCCTACATTTATTTATCTCGTGAGTTTGGATGTAATTTGTGGTTGTCTATGTGTGTGTCCAAAGTAAGTAATTAAGGCAGTTGTGTTTTGGAAATCGGAAACAACGACGGTATCACAAACACCCAGAACCAAGACAATACAGAAAAGTATTTCTACATTGATCCGGCCGGGAGTCGAACCGGGGCCCCAGAAACAGCGACACCGTGAAAAGCGGTATGCAAACCACACAATCAGAGTTGTACCTTGGATGTTATTACTAACTCTACACTCTTATATTTGGTACGTGGAAGATCCTGGTACATAACCACCAGCCAAGAATTCATTTACAAAACACGTTATGTATGCAAAGAAAGGATTATTTTAAAAACTATTTATCATCATCATGGCCCGTAACGAGGGTTTAGGCCCTCGTCAACCACGTTGGCCCAATTCGAGTTGAGAATTCATACGTCTTCAAAGGGCAAACAAAGTTTGTGAAACTACTCTGACCACAATTGTAGCTAAGAGGCTAAGAGGGAATCCAACCCAAGGCCTCTGGCACAGAAGGCAGGCGTTCACCAAATAGGATTGCCGCTGGTATAAAAACGATAATAACAATAAACCTTTACTTTTTAACCGATTTCAAAAAAAGGAAAAGGTTCTCAAGTCGACGTACAGTCCCATTTAATTTTGAAGAAAATCATCCACCTCTAAGAGTGGCTGTTCACGCATGAAGATTCATTTTTATAAATAACGCCTAAATTTTATTTTAAGTAGCAATTATTTTAATGGTTGATTTTGCTATTCTCTAATTCAAGGCGTTTCTCAATACATTTTGAGTAGTAAGAACCGATTTTTATTATCTCCTGTGTCAAGTCCCGTATAGTGGCAAACTAGGTTATGAATCCGGGTTTACGCACTTTCCGGTAACCGATTTCAAAAAAACTTTGCAAATAGATGTAATTCCACGTATTTTTGAGGTCGGTTTTTTTCATACTCTGTACTGAGATTATAAATCATCAAGATCATCGTCATCACCACCCAAAGGAGCTTTTATCACATGAAAGTCATAAAAAAAGTTATACACTAATTTCATTCGTAGAAACTTAAAGCTCAGGCAACACATAGGCGGTACAGCGAGAAATACGTACCCTGGTACGTGCCACACAGCAGTTCCAAGCGTAGCCCTCGGCGGAATAGCGGAACGAAAGAGGCCAGCCAGTGTGACACCAAAAAAGCAGCCACGTTTCACTTTCTACACAGATTTTAAAGAAACCACCACGATGATGATGACAAGGAAATTTTCTGTATTTATTAGAGCTAAAGAAGCAACGCGAAAAGAAATTTCCGTCGAATTCAAATTGAAAATTAATAATAATGCACGCTAAAGCCCTTTTCATGTATGGATGGTTGCAAAGAACTCTCCCGACCCGCACCCGGTCCGCCCGTTTGTCATCGCGTTCGACCCCGGACCGCGTCCGCCCCGCCGCCGTATTCAATGTGGCAGGGTTCATAAGAATTTGAACAATAAAAAAGAATTTTTGACTCTTTGTGGCTAGAGCATTAAACCTCTCTCCTCAAAAGCTTGTAATTTTGCAAATGCGGTCTTATTTACACCGAGGGTGCAATTTAGTGCATATTTCTTTCTTTTTTCGGCTGAATTACTGGTTGGTTTGTTTGAGAAAAAATCAAATATACGATATTTAGATCCAGAAAAACAATTATTTTACTTCATTATTGTTCTAAAATAAATATGAGGCTACAAACTGGACAACAGCAGGCGGCGGCGCGGTGGCGACAGCGATGCGAGTCGCGGCTAGCACGACTTGATCAAAATGCTTTTTCCTATAATGTACCAAGTGACGGGACGAAGATATCGTGCATAAACTAGATGCCTGTCCATAACAGTTGCAGCGCCACTCAGAGCTTTAAGTCGCAAAGATCTGAGGGGCACTGCGACTGCGCCCGTCAATCTTTTCTTTTTATTTTATGTAGTAGCCGTGGAGCTCCTTGTGAAAGAGTCCGTCCAGGACAGTATTACCACCTTACTTATTTCTGCCGCCAAGCAGTAATGTCAACATTACTGTGTTCCGGTTTTGAAGGGTAAGGGTGCTGGTGAAATTACAGGCGCATGGGACTTGTCAACTCATGTCTCAGGGTGACGGGCGCAGTGAGAGTGCCCCTCAGATCTTTGTAATTTAAAGCTCTGAGTGGCACTGCAACTGTTATGGACAGGCGTGTAGCTTACCATCAGGCGCACCACTTGCTCGTCACTTGATGTTATACAAACAAAGAAAAGACTAATATTATATATCTATAATATTATATCACTACCGTAATAAAGTAATTACTAGTTATATGTCAAAACACAATACATCAATTTCAGAGGGAGGTATTGTAGACTCACTACGTGTGTTATTTCTTTGAAATTAAGGAAAATATATTTCCGATCTCTCGTGATACTGTAGTCATTAAAAAGAACAAAAAAGAAACAATACAGTGAACAAGGCAATTTCACATACAAAAGTGTACGAAGAGCATACATGAAAACAAGTTACCCTTTAAAACCGAAACGCAGTAATGTTCAGTGACAGTACATCATGTACACATCATGACAGTACATTTTTTATAATAAAGCTACACGCCTGTCCATAACAGTTGCAATGCCACTCAGAGCTTTAAATCGCAAAGATCTGAGGAGCACTGCCACTGTACCCGTCACCCTGAGACATAAGTTGACAAGTCCCATGTGGCTGTAATTTCACCAGCACCCTTACCCTTCAAAACCGGAACACAATAATGCTGACAAATAGCTCTGAAAATATAAGTAATATATTATGTTTAAATATATTATAGTATATTATATATTTTATTTGAATAGCGTTAGATTTAATTATAAAATATGTAACTTTCATGAAAACCTTAAACAATATTACTACATAATCTAGAGTTCAGATTTCGCAAGATAATTGAATAAAAAACCGTCTAAGAGCCCGTCAACCACGCCCATAATGGAACACCGTTAACTTAATTACATTCTGTTTCGACTTTGTGTACAATCAAGCTACTTTATTTTGTCAAAATTAACATCAACAAAAACGCTTATTGATCCCGGGCGCGAAGTAATATATTATGTGTGCAAATGTTTATTTACAAAGAGCATCTCCTAGAGTCGCTTGCTCATTCTCCGCTCACGCGATACATGCAGCCGTAGACGCATACCACACCTAGAGGTGCCGGTAATGACTTTATACCGATTTATCGGATATCGAAGTTATAATAGGTAAAAGAACGAATATTAATTGCTATTTCGGTAACTACTCTAGCAAACCATAAAGTTTTTAATGCCTGGGTCTGTCATTTAAAAAAAATAAACAACTTCAAAAATACGTCACGACAATCGTGTGTGTTATTGTTTGGGCTTCGTGTGTGTGATTTCGGTGTTTATTTATTGAAAACATACCGTAAGTAGCGTTTTTTAAGTTTACCCTGAATATAAATGTTTATAAACTATACTTTAAGGAGTAATTTCATGGTAAACGTTAGAACCACTCAAACGGAATATTATCATATTTACCCAAGTACACCAAAAATTTCATTAGTGATTTTTAAGTGCAGGATTTGCGGCGTATTACTGCATTTTATTTGAGATGTTTTTGTTGGTAGTATGGAGGGTATTTATTTAGCAATGCAGAATAATAATTTTTGTTCATAAAAACTTGTATTTAAACTGAATGCTTTTCTAATTTGCGAAACCAAATAGCCGCCATTTGGCGGTAGGAGGACCGCATTGCGTGAGCGGTTAGGAGAATCTCCCTTACGAATGAGTAGTAGAGTTTAAGAGATACTTACTGCCTCAGCTCTAATTTATTTATTTCTACCCGTACTGGAGCTGGCTTTATTTCAGAATTTCCTTTTTACCAACGAAAGTAAGGCCATTTCAAAAATGTATATCGTATAATATACGTGTTCTATTTAGTTTATATAATCATTGTATATGCAAAGTACCAATTGCACAGCAGATGGTCTTGTAAAATTTCGAAGTAACTTTGTGTTTTTTTTCTATCGTGAAAATTTTTAGTAATAAGTGTATATCCTTAATTTTACTATTTATTTTTTTCCAAAATGATTGATACGACACTTCGACACCTCAAAGCCATTTGAGGTTGTGTCGACTCTTAAATAGGAGATTATAATTACAAAATCACATATATAACATAATTTGTTTTATGTAGTTTTGTAACAACTGCAACTTTAACACGCCATTAGTTCCTTCGCGTCACCGCGAGATGGTATTAGTTGTACTTTGTAACGTGCTATCGTTTTGTTAACTCCAATAGTATAAGTCATCTCATATGTTTTGGATTATTAATGTTGTGTAAATTTGCACTTTTTGATAATATACGCTTTTAAGTTTTCAAGTCTGCGTCTAATTTGTCGTTCTACGTACCCCTCCGCTAACCAGCGCTATAGTTTGTATAATTTTTAAGAAAACCATGTGATAAAAGTATTTTTGACACGTCATGATCACATGTGGCATTATCATACCAAAATGGTACCAATTTCAGAAAGCAATATCATTGAGGTCAGGTGAACAGAAATAACATAATCAATATACTCCGCGTTTAAATTTGTTCACGAAAGCCCAATATCTACCATTTACCAAAGCCCAATATCTTCACACTATAATGATTTTTGTAATACCAAGTGACGGGGCGAACAGGCCGTGCGCCTGATGGAAAGCGACAGGCCTGTCCACAACAGTTGCAGTGCCACTTAGAGCTTGTGTATTGTGTATTCAACAGCACCCTTACCCTTCAAAACCGGAACGCAGTAATGCTCATAATACTGCTTGGCCGCGTAAATAAGAAAGGTGGCAGTACCTCTCTCGACGAACTTATTTACAAGGAGTTCTACTGCTATTAAGAATCGGAATATTATTATAAAAGTATACACATTACCCTATAAATGGATTTCTGACTTTGTGTAGACGACAGTCAAGAACAAGCAGTTTAGTTTTATTCCTAGTGTTTATGTTATGTCTACCATTTTAAGAATGTTAATTTCTTTTTCTCGAACATGCTCGGAAATGATGGTATTTCAAACTTTTTCATTTCAGAAATTTTTTCATTTAGGGACCATGCGATTTCCTCTCGACTTTGGCCTGCAAAGTAACTATGAAAATCCATTACTGTCCACTTCTCTAAACTTTTAAATTTATGTACTAACAATGAATTATGCAAACAGGCAAAAGAAAAACTCGTAATGCCAACTGTCCAATGTTCATAATTGCGAGAATTAAAAATACCTACCTGTTCCGTTTACTATTAAAAAAAAAGGTGGTAAAGTGATTTGGTATTATTATTTTCTGTTATTTCGTCTTTTTTGTATTTTCGTCGCCAAAATTGGTTCTAGCGAGAAGAGCGATAACGAAAATACAGTAATGGATAATACTCTGTCTTAAATTAGCAAGAAGCAATATTAAGCATGAAAATTGTTTTAACAAGAAAACAAGAAAACTTATGACATTTTCATGCACTGGAGAACCACGCTCAAAATCAGCAGATTATTAATATGCTTGGAAAAACACTAAATATTACTTTTGATATTAATTCTCTTTTTAATTTTTCCTCTTTTTAGTCTTTTTTTTCCTCTTTTTTTATTTTTTTTTATTTATAACGGGCAGTACTATAAAACTTCTTTCTCAAAGACTCTCGCCTTCAATATGTTAGGTTAACCACATTGTAATCTTTTAGAAATATAACTTTTGATGCTATGTTTTTTAACGCCATCAAGTCGACGCAAATAATTTTATTCCATTAGCCGTATACCCTCAATCACGGACTTATGAATTACCATAACGAGAGGACGACCGCGGCATGAAAATTTGTTATTTATGATGTAAAACTGTTTACGATGAACGACTTTAAGATTGCCCCGTCACCTGCCCTGGCAGCGTGGTAGACCATGACTTAAACTCTCTCCACAAGAGTCTATACAACCTCAAATGGCTTCGATTGACTGTGCATAACAGTGAAAATGTTAAATCAGTCCCTTTGAAAAAGATATATGGTAAAATTGAGAATATACACTGATTAATTCACGATAGAAAAAAAAACACAAACTTACCTCGAAATTTTACAAGAAAACCGCTGTAGTCAATTGGTATTTTACATATATCAATGTTTTTTTTATATATCAACTGAACGAAATAGAACATGTGTAATATGCGATATACATTTATCAAATAGCTTTAATTTCATTTCTAACTCGATCCAAGCAAAATGAACCGTAGTACCGAGGTAGTATAGACTCTTAAACTCTTTCCTTTAAGGAGACTCATGTCCAACACTAGAACTTACACGGTTTGGTGATGGTGAGAAAATATTTCCTAGCCTTCTGCAAGGAATTGACGGTGCGGAGGGAGGCGGCGGAAAGGGAAGATACAGCCCCCAAACCGATTCGCGAGAGTTAATCGCAGAAGGAGAGCTATGGCTCTCCAACTGACATGAACTGGTAACGGGTATTGTATAGTTCATAAACTACGCACTATTAGGAATATATTCCCGACAATGACCAGTATGAACTAGTTCATCGGTCTTTTTAGTTCGGTACGAACTAGGAACTGTCTGAGTGCGAGAGGGACAATTTGAGTAAGATATTACTCCGACGTAACTCCTCGCCTTTCCCAGGGGAAAGTCAAAAATGGTGAGAGAATAGGTCTATCACATACACACATAACATAACACGATCGGCAACACATTATAGGGATATTAATGATGCTCCTATAACAAATGACAAATGCTTGCCCATATATTATTGGAAGAACAAACATGGCCATATAATATAACAATAGATGGGCTATATAGAATACTAATAAATTAAGTATTGATGTTTATGGAACCAATTACTTACCTAATTACAATCACTTTAGAAGTAAGATAACCCAATCAGTCCGTTAGTTAATCGAAAAATTAAAGACACCGAGTAAATTACAAACTTTTTTGTATGTGTGTTACGCGATAACTCAGGAACTGAATTCATTTTAATGATTCTTTTTTGTTGGAAAGAGGGTACCTCAGTATTGATCCCATTTAAATGTAAAGAACATATTTCACCTCTAAGAGTGGCAAACTAGGGGATGAATCCGGTATCGCTTTTCGGTAACCAATTTCAATAAAATTTGGCAAATCAATGTAATTGCACGAAATTTGAGATCGATTTCTTTAGTACTCTGTACTGGGATTATTTACGATACTAATTGGCAGGATTTCGTGCGCCTGATGTTAAGCGACACTACAGCAGTTGCAGTGTCACTCAAAGCTTTAAATCCCAAAGATCTGAGAGACTGAGAGACACTGCCACTATACCTGTACTTTGAGACATAGGTTGCCAAGTCCCATGTGCCTATGATTTCACCGGCACCGTAACCCTTCAAAACCGAAATATAGTTATGCTCATATTATTACTTGGCAGCAGACTTAGATAAGATGGCATATTTTCTGGACGACCTCTTTCACGAGGTGCTCTACTACTACTAAATAATTACTAAACACGCCCGTATTAAAAACAATACGACTTTGCGATTAAAACCTATTCAATGTTATCTTTTGCAACATTTAAACTATATAACTGGGCTTTAACGACCTCAGTGGTAGACTGGCTTACACATCGGTATTCGCGATGTCGCCATCTCCGAGATTCTGGGTTCGATCCCCGGCCGGATCAATGTAGTAAAACTAAATTTTCTGTATTGCCTGCAAGGGTCTGGGTGTTTGTGGTACCGTGTCGTTGTTTCCGATTTGCACAATTGTGTGTATATATTTACTGGCTTCTTTCATTATTCAAAAACACCGCTTTGATGTTATAGCAAATCCGGGGGTATGGTGTCATAGACAAACACATAGACGACTGTTTCAAACTTATAACTCCCTTTTTTATACGTCGAGGGTTACAAGATGAAAAAGAATGTCAATTTCACGGTATTACTTCATTTCTTTCTAAATGAATGTTTATGTTTGGACAGATTTTTTTTCATTGGATGTAAACAATAAGAATTAAATGTACATTTGAATAGAATTTAAAATATTTCAAATAGTTTCTTTTTTTCATTATACTGTTTTTATGTGATTATGACAATGAAGTGTTCGGCTGCAATTGGCTCACACCGTGTTATAGTGTTGTATTGTTATAATATAATAATGTATGTAAATGTTAAGGCGAAGCATTTGCACGCGAGCCTATAGTCTGTCTTTTTTGAAGACGGAGTAAAATGACATTTGTTGGGTTGCCAGTTTTCACAAAATTTTAAATAGTTATGTAGTTGTTTTATCAATAGATTGTGAAAGAATATAAAAGTTTGCCAAACATGACTGTATTGTGAACATTACAACGTTCTAATGATTGATAATTGCATTATTATCTTCTTAATTCTTATTTTGACTGTTGGCCTACTAGTATGGAAATAAATTTTTATTTATATACATTTCAACAAGAACAGCCGGATTTGATTATTGAAAAACTTTAAAATATGTCCCCTCTATATATTTTTCATATACATCGTTCCAAATGATGTGTATATTTATGAGTGAACTTACAAAAATTGACAATTCAAATGAACATGTACTCAGTAATTGGATGAATAATGGATCGAGGATGATTTAAATGAAACAAGAAATAGCGTGACCCACATTCAGTCGATAGAATATTTGTCGATTGCAATCACTAGGTGCTCGCAAGCGAGCAACACTTTAACTCAATAAACTGTAATTTTACTCCGTCTTCAAAAAAAGATAGACTATAGACTATATTTAAACACCTCCAGCCCACACGGGCTGCCCCTCAATCCGCGCGCTGCAAATTAATACGAATAGGTGGAGAAAATTTGACGCAGATCCAACGTCAAACGCCCGATGGCGACTAACGGGACAGCGGGCGGCGCGACGTGTCATTAAACCGGCAATTTAGCAGGTTCTCTACAGGTATTTAAAGATAAATATCTCCATATAAAATTATGTACAAAGTTAGATATTTTATTCTTAAATAATCCGTTTTACACATTTATTTTAGCCTGTTTTCAGAAATTTATATCGTCTGTTTAAAGGTAAAACCACAAAAGTGACATTTTCTACAAAAAGCTTTATATAGCTATGGTAAGAAAACCACTATCCTTCTGCAGGTGAAACACAATAACAAAAAGCTATAAACTCAATAAGTAGTTTTATTTGCAGAGAGATGGGGATTTTCTTACAACAGTTACATAATTTGGAGATTTTTTGTGGGTTTGTGGAATATCACTTATGTTTTTTTACCTTTAAGAGGGAGCATGCCAAAAAAGTTTTGACGTTGGCTCCGCCCAAATTTGTGAAACATATATATGCCTGAAGTTCGCGTGACATGCGACAGGAGATGTTGAATTTTGCGCATTAAAAGTACCAAATTCGTTTTAGCGGAGTAACTCTAAAACTAAAGGAATTAAAAAAAAATCCGTAGTGACAGTTCTAGATCATGCATAAATATAATTCATTATCTATTTTTGTCCTAATAAGCTGTAGCATTTCGAGGATGAATCGAAAAAAAGTGAAAATTAGAGGTCATTTCGTGATTTTTATCTATCGAGGAAACTTTATTGTTTTATGTTTCTGATAATGTTTATGCTTGAATATATCGTGTAGTTACTCATACAATATTTTATTTTTAACTTTAAAGTGGATATACTCCTCTAAAATCAAATCGACGATTAGGAAATTTTCCTCTGCTCCCTCTTAAGCCGATATGATCGGGTGAAGTACAACCCATTGTGTAACAAATTATCACAATCTTTAGACAATATCCTTAGGTGTATCGTATATTTTTTGTTACATCATTATTTAATCAGATATCAGATGACCTACGGCTCTGAGACGTGGTCACTTACTATGGGCCTCATAAAAAACCTCAAAGTCACTCAACGAGCAATGCTCGGCATTTCTCTACGTGATCGAATCAGAAATGAGTATGTCCGTAGAAGAACGAACGTCACCGACATAACTCGAAGGATTGGCAAGTTGAAGTGGCAATGGGCAGGGCACATAGCTCGCACAACTGACGGCCGTTGAGGCAGAAAGGTTCTTGAATGGAGACCACGAACCGGAAGGCGTTGAGTGGGACGGCCCCTTATTAGTTGGACGGATGACCTGGCAAGGGCCTGGTAATCGATGGATGCATGTTGCGTCCGATCGGCTAGTCTGAAATTCTTTGAGGGAGCAGTGAAACGTCTTCCGGCTGACACGATGATTATTTAATAGTAAATACTTAAACCATTTCATCTAGCAGTTTTTCTTTCCCGGTGACTCGTCTTAAGTGTATTAAGCTGTTGCTAAACCAATAAATAAATAAATGGAAATTGTTTTTCGTCGTTGTATATTTAAAAAAACATTTTGAAGCAAGTTGATAACTCTAAAGTTAACTGTACCTAATACTTTAGCATCTAGTATTTTAGTACCTTGTTTGTGTAAATGTTCTCCAGGTTTGCTTAAACTTCCTTCATGTCTCTATTATTCAGCCTAAGTCCCATTAATCTTGTCAGTATGCCAGATCAACCTCGAAGGCTGTTCGTTAGAAAGAGCAACAGTAAATAAAAGTAAGGCATAACTTAGTATATAGGTATATATTTCACTTAATCCAACAACGCTAGAGATTTCGTGGAAGTTAGAGATGGGAAGGAGTTTTAAGCACAACCCACTTCGCATAATATTTGGTATTTTATCACTATTATTATTCTTTTTTTTTAAAGAGGGTTTTGTCTTTATAGATATGCCACCCTCAAAGGGACAATGCTGAGGTATCACAATCTAAGTATTGCTAATTTCACAACGTTATACAACATCCTGGCGTCCTTAGACAAGGGGCTGGCCAAGATGCTGTTGCATATGCCTATTGCACACAGCGTTAGTTAAGTCCGGAATCTGTTGTCTTAAGACCTCACTCCTAACACACTCCATTCCCACATGATAAACATCGTGTTGTCACACATATCTCACAGTTTGGTGAAGGAACCTTTGATATCAGATAACCGAACTTGTTCAAAGGAACATATCCTTAACCCCGTAACTAATTCACGACTGCTCATTTTGGCGTCAACAAACCATGGAATGTCAGGTAGATTGAGTTGAATGTTTTTATACCAAATCCCCTTAGTTAAGGATCTCAAGTCGTTCAGTAACAACGCTCCTTAATTAGATACAACATGTCTGAAAAGTACGTTGTACAAGCATATATAATGCCCTCTATTAAGGCCTCTTTGGTTTTTCCACGGTTATTCCACCATGTGAAGGTACCCATTGCAACACAATCTCCCTGGAATCATTGCGTAACTGACACAGCTGCCTGAGAATCTCATATGCGACAGGACAACCACGGAAACTGGGCCTAGAACATCGCGCTAAATGTTGAAGGGAGCTCCTGGAGTCATTTTATTATTTTATTAAAATTTACCCATGTTTACGATATCAAGTGACGGAACGAACAAGAAGTCGGCATGGTTGTTCTTGCAGAGCCTCACAGAGCCATAAATTGCAAAGATCTGAGGGGCACTGCCGCTGCGCCCATCATCCTGAGACACAAGTAAGTTAATAACTTAACTAAGTTTAACTGCTTCCGTGGCCGAACGGTTACCAAAAGGTCCCAGGTTCGATTCCCGGGCCGGGAGAAATATTTGTATGGCCTACATTTATTTCTCTCGTGAGTTTGGGTGTAATTTGTGGTTTTCTATGTGTATGTCCATGGCACCCGCGACACAGGGTTTTCCCTAGTGCGGGGCTATGTTGAGTGTGTGCGTTATTATTATTATATATATAATCAGAAACAGAGACGTAATGTCATTTGTTTGAAAACTGTTCTGCCATATCATTACTGTGACAACTGCGTTCCGATTGGCCAGCCCGAGTCCGAAACAATTGACGGGTGTCGTCAATGAGTGTCGTCAACTGTTTCACTTCAAATCAACCAGTTAACTTGAGCTTTGCTATAATGAACGAAAATTGCAAAGTTACACATTTAATTACCGATGAAATGTGATTCCGTTTGTTTTGTAATTAGATGTTTTGCTATTTTTCCTACACTACCGAATAGAACAGCACGGAATTGTCAGAGATATTATTACAATAAATATAGAATATTTTTTGGAATATACGGAGACGTACACACAGGTCAGTAGCTGGGCTGTATATATTTCAGTGCAAACGAGAGTTGATATTTATAAGCGCTGTATCGCTAATGTGTTACCAAGAATATATGGCCCTTATTTCGTCTCTATTTCTGATTACATACTCGATGAAACATACAAACAATTTGTTAGCAGTCTATAGAGTGGAATTCACTGCCTGCAGACTTGTTCCCCGAATATCCTGGGCCTTTTCAGAGCGAGAATAAAAAGGCATTATTTAATGTGCATGCTACATCAAGGACCTCATTGTCGCTTTCCATCAGGTGAGATGGAGGTCAAATGCGCGCTTATTTTTTTATGAAAAAAAAAAGATGTCGCTACGATACGCCACATTCAAAGGCGGAAAAAGCAAATTTGTCAAATATGAAATCTTGGGAACCCAAGGTATACATTACCGTAATAAGAAATACGATGACTTACCCCAACTTTTGGGTGAAAAGAAACGTTAGCACAATTTGGAAATTTTCTGCATATACATCGTAAGTGTTGAATTTAGTGTAATGATTGTTAAAACATGTAAAGCTGATAAACAAAACCAAGTTTACTGTACTTTAAAATTCTTATTAGACTTTATCTGTTCTTCCCAGAGCTTAAAACATTTGACTCATAATAAAGTATGTTCCTCTATATACAGGATGTAATCTTTAAACGGACATTTAAAATACGTTAGATAATAATGAGTAAAACAACACCAATAATTTTTTTTGAAACAAAATTAGATATCTCCAAAACTTAAACGCTCCCGTACGTTTATAATATGACATTCGTAGAGAGGCTTTAGTTGATCTACTTTAAGACGTAACATATCATACATAACGAAACTAAAAAAACTAGAAAAGGTACAGAATTTTGTAAATAATAAAGCAGTTATTCGAAATTAGAGCCTCTCAACGAATGACATATTAAACGTAGGGGAGCGTTTGATGTTAAAATTTTGAATGTTTCTGGAGGAAAAGCGGGAAAAACTGTTTGGCTAGATCAAATGATTTAGATATTTACTATTATACAACGATCTTACAAAAAACATAAGACATACCTAAAGATATTGTCTAAAGAACATTCTAATGTATTACACGATACAGCAGCTCACGTGGCAATGACGCAGCAGACGAACTAGCCGGAAAAGGGTCCAGGGAACCCATAGTGTCCCTCCCCTACCAATGTTCAAGAACAATTATACACAAAGGTACAAAATCTTCTCATAATAACATATGGACAACCCTTACGGTTTGTAGACAGGCTAGGGAAGCACTCTCAACGCTCAACACCGTATCTCGTAAATTAATCAAAGTAAAAAAGACAAGAGCTTCGCACTCTATCTGCCGCTCTAACGAGTCATGGTCCATACAACACCTTTTCAATTTAGGTATCACGGACAGCCCTCTATGCAGAGCGTGCATAGGGGAGTGCAGGAAACGGCCGCGCTCATCCTAGTAGAGTGCGAGTGCTCCGGCGTGGCTAACTACAAGGTAAAGTACCTTGGTGTGCCGGGGTCGCTCCCCGAAGACTTCAGCAAACCGAAGAGGCTGCTGAGATTCCTGGAGGAGCTTGGGTGGCACGAGTAGAACCTTGCACCCACCACACGCAAAATAGGCGTCTCGACGTCGAGTTGAGGACACTAGCCCGTTACACCAAGTACCAAGTACACGACAGGATGTATTTTATCCGATTATACAAATTCCTGAAAACAGGCTAAAAGAAGAATGTAAAACGAATTATTTAGAAATGTAACTTTATGCACAATTTTTTTATGGAGATATTTCTCTTTAAGTACTACAGAGAACCTGCTCAATTTTAGTTTTTAACTGAAGGCCTATTAGTTATTAAATTCACGTTTATCCCAAATTTTGCAAATAGCCCAGCGGTTATCGACGTGCCGCGCCGCCCGTTGCCATCGGGCGTTTGTCGACGTCGGATCTATGTCAATGTTTTCCGCCTGTTCTTATTTTATTCACGTAATTTACTGCGCGCGGATTGTTTAAGCGATGGGCGACCCTCCATAACTCACCTTCTAAAATCTAGGCTCGTGTTGAATTGCCTGGCCTCAAAGACACCATGTGCAATAGACACATGCTTGGCTACAACCTCACCTGACAGTGAGCGATGACGTGACCGACGATTTGTCTATTAATTATAACCTTAAATAGCTCTAAATTGAAACTTTCGGGAAATACAGATGGCCGGTAACGCATTTCACTCCATTGCCGTACGAATTAGGAAAGACTAAAGCGCATCGCGCGAAAATTATCAACGACACAAGGATCAAGTGTTCCGAACTTTCTAGTCGACGGTGAAAGTGAACCTAAATTGAAAATTTCCTGCGCACGCTCTTCGGATTGTATCCGATGAAAAAGCGATAAGCAGACCAGGCAGTTATAAGGATTCTGTAGCTTCTACTTCACAACAGAGTCGTTGCTGATAAGTCTAAGGCTGATGAACTGCGTCTGTGGTCGAACGGTTACCATGCCGGACTGCCACGCAGAGGCCCCAGGTTCGATTCCCGGGCCGGGAGAAATATTTGTATGGCCTACATTTATTTCTCTCGTGAGTTTGGGTGTAATTTGTCGTGGTCTATGTGTGTGTCCATGGCACCCGCGACACAGGGTTTCCCTAGTGCGGGACTATGTTGAGTGTGTGCATTATTATAAAAAAAAAAAGTCGTCCAGGGAAGTACTGCCACCTTAATATTTCTTCTGACACAAGTACTTTCATACTTAAAAGAAGTTCATCAGCAATGATATATGTAACCTAGATTCAGTTAAGTCAATAATTTTTTTTTTCTGCCACCAAGCAGTAATGTAAGCATTACTGTGCTCCAGTTTTGAAGGGTAAGGTGCTGGTGAAATTGCAGGCACATGGGGCTTGTCAACTTATGTCTCAGCGTGTGACGGTGTGACCTCCTTTCACCGTCATCTCACCTGTTTGTATCGCCTCTCTCCGCTTGTATCCTATCATGTTTTATTTTACATGTATTTACATTTAAATTGTTCCATCTTCCTTCTCTTTCTCATTCTCATTTTGTTTTCTTACGATCGTCACTCCCAGCTCGACCGCGACAAGAGTCGGAGCGTTAATAAGCTAATCATGTTTAACATTTTATAAGTCTACAGCCTTCATGTATCTATTTCTGTTTCTATTTCTGTAATTCAGTTTCTCGGCCCTTTTGGGGTAAGTGTACTTATTCATTAAGTTAGGGAGTGTTTTATATTGTTGTACCTGTTTTTCTATATATACCTTTTTATTGTTACAGTCTTACTCCTTTCTTTACAATTCTTTAATAAATTTTGTGGACCGGAAGTTTCCTATTTCATTGCCGTGAACATCTTCACGGCTAGTTAGGGTTACAACCCTTTCAAGCGTAACGGGCGCAGTGGCAATATCCCTAGCCCCGTATCACAGAACGAAGAAATCAGAAATAGATAAGGCTACTTCTCTGAAAGAACTCTTTCACAAGGAGCTTTACATATACTAAATGTAACTAAAAGCAGTATACAAAAATAAAGTTATGCGATACAAAATGAAATAGCTTAAGAACTCTTACTGTGTACCTGGAAAACGTATTAAGAGAATTAGGTTTTTTTTACCTTTTTTAAAAAAGTAAACCGTCGTCAAAATTTCCTGGAATTACATCTGCTTGTCAAGTTTTATTGAAATCGGTAACCGGAAAGTGCACGGAACCGGATTCATCCCCTAGTTTGACACCCTTGCCGCCTTTCCACCAGAGATGTGCGAGGTAGCGAGGCGGTGCGAGGATGTGTAGCGGCGCTGTGAAACGGTGTAATGTTTTCTACTTTTCAGCTATGCGCGGGCGGGGTACGATGTGGTGGGATGAGCGGTGGCTCTGGTTTCCTACACCGTTTTGCACACATTCCTCGCCCGCATCCCTCGCACACATCTCTCGCACATATCTCTCGCAATTTTGTATGTACAAATACTTAGCACCGCGAACCCTGTCACACCGGAGCTGTGGCTAAGCGAGGCTAGGAAAATGAAGAAATCCTATTGGTGGATTTTTAATTCGCCCACTGCTTCGCTACGGCCCACGTCTCTGATGGAAAGGAAGCCCAAGGTGTGGAATATTTTCTTCAAATTTAAATGGGACCAATACTGAGGTACTCTCTTCCAACAAAAAAAGAATCATCAAAATCGCGTAAACTACACAAAATCAAAGTCAAAGTCAAAGTCAAAGATTATTTATTCCATAGGTAAAATAAATTTACACTTGAAATCGTCACATTTAAGCTCGTTCACTACGCTGACCTCCCTGAGAAGAACGAGCAAGAAACTCTAGGGATTGCTCTTTTCAAATAAACTTAAATGCTATGGAATACACTTTGAATCAAATTTGTGAGGAATCTGGAGCCATGTCGTCTTTCCATATATCTTTATCTAACACGTAGTCTTCAATTTTGTAATATAATTTTTCAATCAAAATATTTTTAATGTAGTTTTTAAACTTAGGAAATGATAAACTTAATATATGCTCCGGAATCTTATTGTAAAAACATATACAGTTCCCCATAAAAGAGTTGTTTACCTTGGTTAAACGAAATCGTGGTACCATGAGTTTGGACTTAGCTCTAAGGTTAATATTATGGATATCTTCTTTCTTATTGAAATTATGTATATTTTTACGGGCATATAAAATATTTGAGTAAATGTACTGTGATGCCACAGTCATGATACCAGTCTCCTTAAACTTTTCTCTGAGAGAAACCCGAGAGCCTAGACGGTACACAGAACGAATCGCTCGTTTTTACAATAAAAATATGGTTTGAATATCCGCCGCTTTACCCCACATGAGAATCCCATAGGACATTATACTATGGAAGTAACTAAAGTAAACTAGTCTAGCAGTACTAACATCGGTAAGCTCACGTATTCTGCGGACAGCGTATGCAGCGGAGCTTAACCTGCTGGCCAGGGAAGATATATGTGGAAACCATTGAAGTTTACTATCTAAGGTCACCCCCAAGAAGACTGCTTTATTAACAAAGTCTAACTTTTCTCCGTTTATTTCTATGCTTGGACTAGTCGATTTTACGTTAGGTAATTCACACACAAAAAATGCAGTCGAATTGAGAACCTCCTCCTTTTATAAAGTCGGTCAAAAAGCCATCCATCCATAAGGCCATCCTTTTGAATATAAAAAGTTAAGATATTCTGTCTATAGTAAGTATCGTTCTTATTAACTCGATTCCTCAAGTTTTATTTCATATTCCGAAAGCCCGATTGTAGATAGCCCTTTCTAACGCGCTTGCCGGGATATGACAATGAGATCCACGTTTTTAATAAACTTACTTTTTTCGCGATATTTTTATAAATATCACCACAACACATCCTTACTTCTTTCTAAAAGTTGAATCCGTTCAATAATAGGATACTGGGCTCACAGCGTCGTCACACAACATTCAACGTTATTGCCAAAGGTACAGGGCTTTTTTTGCCGTAGTAGTTGATTTTAATATCATATTTCATACTATAGCAAGTGTTTGCAATGTGATGCCAATATCCGGTTTCGTACAAACATCCAAAAAAGGCTTGGAGACTTATAATAAATATGGAAAATAGATGGTCGCTGTCTCTAAACATGTAACGCCAAGCTATTAATCTTCAGAGAAATAAGTTTTTTTATGACGTGTCTGAAGGTATACGTCTGAAGATAAGCAACGCTCAGAACTTTAAATCTCAAAAGCCTAGTGGGGTTCACGACAGAAACCTCCCCCGCACGATGTACCATTCCTATCCGTACAGGACCTAGCGGACCCTGGGCAACTATCAGCGAGTACCTTAGGCAGATTGGTAAACCCTTTTACTGCGATGGCAAGCATTATAGTGTATGGTGTATGCCGTCGATATGATACGAAGAAGTGAAAACTTTTGGTTATTATAACCACTAATTAAATACAAAGATCGAACCCAAAGAAAAATCCCTTCGACCCGGCAGGACTCGAATCTACGACCATGTAATTACGTCTACATTACTCTTTCAATTTAACTACAGGTCGAGTTACCAAGTCCTAGAGTTTTAGCAGCGATGCAAGCGCGGTGCAAACGCGATGCAGACCTTTACACACGCGCGCGATTGTAAGCAGCGATGCAAGCGCGCGACTGCATATGCCAGCGTAAATTGCCATCTCGCGTGTGTATCGATGCAGTCGCGCGTTTACATCGATGCAATCGCCTTTCACAAATGCAATAGTGCGTTTCACAAACGCGCGTTTGCATCGCTACACACACGTCGCGACACACGGCGATTTTTAGCAAAGAAGTGTCGCGTCGCGTTCTGTTTTTCAACTATACAGCTTGGCGACGCGCGGTCTGACGCCTCACTGCGCTCAAGTAACGCGAAAGAGAAGAGAGTTATTTCACAAAATAAAAATAAATCAATATTATACCACTTATTAATTATATCGCATTAGAAATCGAAATTAATTTTATCTTTTGATGCATGGTGGTAAGCGACATACGTCTGTTCATAGCAGTTGCAGTGCTGCTAAGCTAAGCTTCGCAAATATTTATGTGGCGCCGCCGTTGCTCCCGTCACTCTGACGTAAAGGTGACAAATCCCATGTGCCTATAATTTCACCAGTACCCTTCCCCTTCAAAATCTAAACACAGTAGTTACATAAATAATACACAGCAATTAAGCTGTCTATGAAACTATAATTATCTCTCAAGCAACTGATTGTGCGAGAAACGGATTAATGGTTTCAGATTTTCATAAGATGCGCGATTGTGAATGGTTTTGATATTCGACTCGTTAGTAATTATCATTAGAATGACAAATTAGTAACTTACTAATTTTCATACTCGAATGATTTGAATGATCATTCATT
>NW_020653685.1:116859-133743 GCF_003589595.1 Hyposmocoma kahamanoa | reverse complement strand
AGATCGTTTTAAAGAGATTGAGGCTCTTAATTGGCCGTTTAAAATCAATGTTAAGTTCAAATAAAGTAAACAAAAACAAACTACGATAGGACTTAACGTCTTTTACCATAGCGTGATTTAGCATTCTGAAGCTTCTTCGTTTTCCTGTCCTTATCCCACGCCAGGTGAGGTCGGCACAGTATATATTTTTCTTCCACTCTCCCTTATCAGCCGTCCTTTTTATACTCACACCATTCTTATCAATGTCATCTTTTACACAATCCATCCACCTTTTCTTTGGCCTTCCTTTCTGTGAAAACAATGCGTGCAAAACAATCTAAACTCCTAAATATGGACTTAAAGTCATTCACCTCTCACCTACAAACCTGACTTCAGGCTCCAGCTGAAATCCATCTATAAGGCTCTGCCGCTTATTTGGCTGAGTTGACTAGCGTTTTCGGCTTTTGTTGAGTTTTTTTTTAATTTGTGTACAAATCATAGTCTTTTTGTAAATAGTCGTATAAATGTTTCTAATATAATTTATTTGTAATTTTAACGCAAAGCTGTGACTTGATCAAAGTAGAAAATTTTATTTTACAAAGAAAATAACAAAAAATGGTATTTTCTAAAGAGACTCCTTGAGGAAGTATAAGCCTTTTGCTTAGACTAAATCACAGCAAAGACGATTTGATCAAAAAAATAATGTTTACCACAAATCCCATGGTGGGCGCCAAAAATATGAAACTGTCACCCACACAGGGGTTCGATATTCATTTGATACTTGTACGATAACATATTATGCAAAAAGAAATCACACAACAGCGGCCAGCATAAATTATTTGATGTTTTTTAATAGTCAAGTGTTTTTAGTTTACATTTCCAATAAATTATTTTTGTTTAACAACTTTCATATCGGTAAAAATGGAGATCTTTTAAAAGACCAGCAAACAAAATTATAACAGCTATAATTTTTCTCCAGTGGTTAAAAATAGGATACAATTCAGTGGAACCATTTTATAAGTAACCTTTTATATATTCAAAAGTCGTTTCTTCCCTACTAATTATAATAATTCGAAACAGGAAATGGATCATTTGCATAATTTATCGTTAAAATAACTGGTAATATAAAAAGACAACCTCCATTTATAAATTGCGTGAATAAACAAAAAACGGAAGCGAAATAAAAAACAGGACACCGTAATTGATTAGAATAACTTGTACAAAAACATAATGCTTAACATCAAACACAAACAAAAACAAAAACAAAATATGAATAGTGCGTTTAGTTTATAACCTCGTTGTAAATGGAACGTTACTTCTGACAAATAGATGGCGTTAATATTAATTCATTAGATTATTATAGAGGACAGTACTGGTTAAAAAATAATACGGTAATAATACGATAACACCGAAGCAACATTCGGCATGAGCAGAGATGGACAGTGGGTTAAAACTCAATCAACATGCCCGGATTTTAACCAGGCTTTTACCCATTGCGCCACGTTTTAACCATTTCTAATCAAAATCGTGGGCAGAAATACGGGCGAATATGGGCGAATACGGAACTTGGTATAATTTCAGTTATTAGAAATTTCCATGTAAAAAATCTTTTTTTAGACGAAAAAGAAGCAACTCCACGCAATATCCACCTTGCAATTGTGTGGGTTCTCACTTACATTACATTTCCATTTTTATGAAAATCGATTCAAGTGTATACGATAACGAGTTTTTACATACCTAGATTCAATTTAATGCAATTTGCAAACGAATCGATTCAATAGAAAGGCGAAATATGTGAGCAAGCAATAAACATTTTGTAATAATATCATTCATTACATTTTAACAAAACTCGATTTACAAAATATGTAGATGTAAATAGTTTTTGCCCTTGAGGCGTTAATGGGTTTTAACCCGCTTAAAACCCGGCGTTAACAAAGCGCATCTCTGAGAATGAGAGGTTAGCTAACTATGTGGAGTGTACGGAGGCGGGGAAACCGCCGGCGGACATTTTGTTTTTATTCGGAATATCCTTAACGTGCACCACGATTAAAATTATATCAATGGCGGTATATTTCTACAGTTACGTGTATAGAAGTTAAGTACACGCAATAAACTGACTTTCGTCAGGGTTCCGTCACTTGCTCGAGGTTACGCGATAAGGGAATCAGACAAATCTTTCATTTACATTACCATCCTTGTACAGCCTTAGCGCATTCGTTTCCGCACGACTGCACACGGCGGGCAACGTTATTTTCATCTCTTTGAGTTTAGGTTACTTTTTCCTCGTAGATAGCGCGTGGTGTCGTTAGCCAGATTTAGTAGGCCGTAGCTATTTTCAATTTTGTATAAGAATAGTAACTATTACGTAATTTGTGCTATCGCGCCTTTGAGTAACGTTGTCATTTCTAAGCCGCCGCAATTTTGTAAGACAGTTTCTCTAAATGTCCCTCCGGTGCGTCCCCCGTCATACATAAATCTACTTCTAGTTAGTTATTCACATTTTTATTACAACAATATTTTATACTGTAATTTGTAAGCAAAAATACACTGTCCCTATTCTGGCTACCCCTAAAAGGGTTTAAACGCAAATCCCTAGAAATTTGAACGCATAAATTTATACCGACCACTCGTTAAATTGTCAAAAGAGCATGTTGAATGGTAAGGACTGGGTAATTCTAACGAGAATAGGGTGCCCATTAAACACGATAACAAATTTCGTTCATTATTGCAAGGGATTATAAAAAAAAAATGAATTGTGACAATTGATTTATTCGCTTTTTTATTTCAATATTACAGTGTGTTTTGTTCGGTGACTTTGAAAACTGATACATTGATATTGCTATATTCCTCGGTTACTGTATTTAATTCGAAGATATTTAGTTTCGAGAAACAATTTAGAATAATTTAATAAGTCAAAGTCCATTTTGATATTTTTGATTCAAAGTTTGATGTTTATAAAATTAATTGGAGCAACATTGTCGAGTCATGTGAATGTGTAGACGTATCCAAACGTGTCAAATGTCAATCTCAAAAAGTCACAAACCAAATTGCATTCCCAAAGATTTCTATTTTTATCGTTATATTATTAAATAACTATCACGTGTAACACAATTACTTTAGCAACATTTGTAATAATAATTCCGAAGTTTACCGCTGGATGGCATTGGAATAGAAAACATAATTTCTGAATCGCGATGTTAAGATTTTCCCTAACGTAACCTGCCACTAGTATCTGTATGAAATTGACATATTCTTACTTATGTAAGTTATTATTGATTTATTCAACGATTGCATTTCTACGGTTATCCTCTTTACTAAGAAAGCGTTTTGAACTCGCACCATCTTTCGGGACAAGTTACGAGAACACTTCAGTGTGAGTGTCTTTTTTTTCTATTTTTTTTCTTTTTCCACCGGGACTTGTAGCGGACTCTGCGCCGCGCTTACGTCCAACGGAACGAACCTTTTATGGGCACATTTGTATCGTAAGCTTCTTTCTGTCCAATAAACCAAGTTATCTTCACATTACATAGCGCGCACTATAAGTTTCCGGAACTAGCCACTTACATAAATAATATTTAAAAAGTAATTACAACGTTTGAAAATGGAACTCTTTGGCTGAAGAATACAGTTTGTTTCATCTGACTGTCACTTGTTTTTACATTGTGGCGTCATTTTAGAAATTGATTGTCTGAAGCAGCATGCTATACGACTACTTAAAGCTGGTTTGCAGAATTCAAATGCGGTCGCGTGAATCTCAATGACGAATTTCGTGATGGTCGCCCGTCCACTGCTGTGAACAACAAAAACATTGATGCTGTGCGCCGTATTATCAAACCAGACAGGCATGTGACATACCATGAGATTCGGGCATCTTTAGGCATAGGCATGAGTCAAATACAATCAATACTACACAAACATTTGGGCGTGAAAAAGCTGTGCTCTGGGTGGATCCCACACGATTTGACTGAGCCTCAAAAAACAGATCGCGTCACTTGGTGCAATGCCATGCTTACCAAATGCAACGAAGGGGCGTCAAATTTGGTGTAGGACTTAGTAACAGGTAACGAAAAGCAGCAATCGAGCGTATGGATCTTTCGAGATGAGCTGAAACCAACCAAAGTGGCGCGCGTGCAAAGTGCCTCTAAGCGGAAGATTGCTTCTTTTTTTAATAAAACTGGACACGTGGCTACTGTTGCTTTGGAGAATCGTTGTACCGTGAATAGTGATTGGTACACGACCATTTGTTTGCCGGAAGTTATTGACAAACTCCGTAAAAATAACTGTAAACGCCGTATCATCTTGCACCACGATAATGCCAGTTCTCACACGGCCAGACAGATAAATGGATTTTTGAAGGTGAACAACGTTGACCTTATGAGCCATCCCGCATTCAGTCCCGACCTGATACCTTGTAACTTTTATTTGTTTCCAAAAATTTAGAACTAGTTGCGCGGTCAATGATTTTCATCAGCTGAAGAGACTATAGAAGAGTATGAAAAATATGTTTCAGAGATTGTCATGGAGGAGTGGCATAAATGTTTTCAAAATTGGTTCATTCGTATGAAACAGTGCAAGAAACAATAAATTAATTTCTGACCATTTATAGTATTTTTTTCTTATTCATTCCGGAAACTTATAGTGCTTCACGTACTACACTAATTCCGCTGTTTGATTCCTGGAGGTAGTACGGGAATACCAACTTACCGAACAAACCTCTACCACCCTCTACACCCCCTCCTATAAACGTTATTAATCAAAGAAAATAAATAAACCCTGTAAAGTAGTAAATAATACACGAACCAACCTTTGTGCAGTATTCTCAAACAAGGTTAACGAATCTATCAGAGGTCTGCAATTATATTTATATGAATTTAGAATACATGTAAAACATTATGAACCTTTTACCAGAAAAGAGGGTATCTCTAATTCAGTTAGAATTAGTAAATTTGCATTTATTTAAGAAACATTTTCAGGGACTTTGATGATTATGATGTCATTACAAAAGGGTTATTTATCCGGATCATGTTTATTGTTGGTATTAAAGATTTTAAAATTAAAGTGTTTAAATTGATTTTCAATCGAAACACTTCCACCCGCGCTTGTTCTTTTGTATTAAGTTTTCTCTGCCATTACGTATCGCGTTGCAACCGTTGGCAATTACTGTTATTTTCGACGAAAATTTATATTTTGTTTTCCGTTTCTGTGGTTCGTTAGTGGCCTCATAAATTCTCTGGATATTAAAAATTTCTATACAAAATATAAAATTCATTTTCAGTTTATTATACTTTTAATCTGTTGTTTACGGAACAAAGCAATATGGATACTAAACCCAAGAAAGAAATTTGAAAGAGATGTAATAAAGCTTCCGAAAACGTTACTGCAATTCTAATTAAGCTGGGTTAAAATGAGTTACTGAAAAATAAACACAAAATATAAATAGCTACCAAGAACTTCTTCAAAATATAATTCTAAGAAAAAACTGTACTTCCGAGTAATATACTAAGCTTCCGAAAGAAATACAACTTACATAAAAAACTTATATTATTTTATAAAAACATTTTCACCACACTGTAGGAACCTGTTTGATTTATATTCTTATTATAAATATACGGAATTATCCTTAAATAATAAGGTTAAACCTGACTCGCCATGATACTTGTCTCTTCGATACTAGAGTATAATTAAAAAGGCAAGGTGCGGAGGGAGTAGTGTCTGTTTTCCACAATACAGTTTACAACGCTAAATCTTCGTTTCAACAAAAAATATTATTGTGCCGCGCTGAATTCCTTATAAGTCGAATTCTTCTTTCGAAAGAATTCTTTATAAGTCAAATCTTGGTTGCGTCCCCTGTTCGTATATATTTTTAATAAGCTCATTTTTAATTCATTTTTGAGAGCTTTTAATACTACCCAAATTGGAATTTGTAATCACCCACATTATATATAGGAAGGCCGATTCATCTCAACCTTCCTTACTAGGTACTTGAGAAATAATAGATATTAATCAACATAGCAGAAAAAGCGATCTAAAAAAACCATTGACTTACAATTATATGGACGTCGGGTCGGCACTAAGAAGTGTCCGAACTTATAGGGCGTTAAAATCGTATACAGAGCGTCATTCACGCTTTAGCCTTCGTTTGTTCGACTGACAGCGAAGCAAGCAAAATTAGACAGTAAGATGACATTACAATTTCAATTTAACGTTTAAATAGGTTGACTTGGGACATTTTTTTCGTGGTTTTTGTATTAGACCCGTCGTCCATTTATTTGTATGTCAATGAAAAAAACAATCTAATAAGGCTGTCAACTTTTGTACCGTATCTCGTCTTACTTTAGTTTTCGTCTTAAAACGAAACGAAATCAGATTTTACAAAAAAATAACTTTGACAAAATATACATTAGACCCTCAAAGTAGCTTCCATCGTATCAAAAGCATTAGCCGGATTTTTTTTCATAATTCACAAATGTTTCTCCGCTCAGCCTATATTTTCATAAACAACATTCTGTAAGATCCTTGGCTTTATGAGGTGTTTTCAATAACCCCGGAAAGGTTTCTTTATTCAATTTAATAATTTAGATCCCGATGTGATCCTTGATCTGAGATTTGGACTGTAAACAACATACTTTACGTTTGTGTCACCATTACTACGTACATTTATATACGAAATATACTGTAGTAGAGTTTTAATACATTGACTTCTAAATATGAAAGTTGCAGAACAAAAGACTGTATAATAAATTTAACCTAGAGAAACTCTTTACAAAACATGATGTCTAGATACAAGTAAAAATCATGGTCTACAAGTGGCTACAGTTTTATGTGGTTTCTTTTAATCAGCTGAAATATTATCATTTGACGAAATTTCATTAAGCGCCGTTTAGTTTAACAGTCAGTATTGTATGGTTTTTACTATTATTAACTTTTCTACTGTCGCTTCTGTTTTTGTATTTTCCATTAACAATACTCACTTGTATCTGGAGCAACGTCGTTGTCAATTTCATTAGCAGTTATATTTGCCAAACTATACGCACTGTTGTTGCCACTCATCTTCGGCTTTCCGACTTCCACCAACTCCACATAATCCACTTTCTTCAACACGTCACTGTTGTTTCTATCCAAACTGTTATCATTTCTTACTGCACTTTTATTCCCACTATCACTTTCATTAATCTTCGCTGCAATCAAGAACTCGAATTTTGGCAACTCCACAAACTCCGCTTGGGATCGGAAAAGAATATCTGTCAATGTTTCTTCTCGTCCCATTTCTGAATCAATGATAGATTCCAGCAAGGAACTAGTTATATTGGTTTGTTTTTCATCATGCGTGGCATCTGGCTGCAACTGTGATCCCTGTCTACCCTGATAGGAAAAGGACTTTTCATCATTTGATGTTTCTGAAGCTTTATTTTCGTTCGTGTTCTTTTTAGAAATATCTTTATCCCTGTCTTGCTCAGCAGTCATTATAGCTTCCATTTGTCTATTCAATGGTTGTGTCTCATTCGCGTTTTCAAATTTCTCTCTTATTTCATCTTTATTATCTTTGCTTTCTTTCATAACCTTTTTAGATAAATCGTGATCTCTATCTTTCTCAGCACTTAAAATTGCTTCCATTTGTATGTTAGATTTCTCATGAATTTCCTCCGGAGTATCATTTTCTTCATTAGCAACTATTAACGTATCCGAATTAGTCTCTACTGGTTTAAATGTATCATTAGTATTAAATTTGATAACTATATCTGTGGTGTTATCAGAGTAAGGCCTGGCCTGTACTATGAGTAAAGCGTTCAGGAGGAAAAACATAAGTTTTAATTTAACGTTTGTCATTTTTAGAGTCAAGTTTTCATGCTGCAGTTTCAGTAGTACATTGTACTTTTTGCAAAGTTATTACGTCGTCATTTGAAGCGAATCTGCGAACAAAAATGTCAGTTAGTAAAGTTTGTTAACAAATTTATTAAATGAAGTCACAACACAAAGGAGTCTCGTATTTCTAGTTAGAGCCGAGGACGTTTTATTGCCCTTGTAACTTAATACTTTATTCAAATAAAGAATTTAACTACAAAACAGTTCCTACTTCTAGCCTCCTTAAGTATTCTGTTCTTCTATGAGTGTTTGGAAAGAGCCTTTAGTTTAGTACAATGACAAGAACTGGAAATTTGATGATTTTCAGCAATACGGTGTAATTATGGTCAAAGTTGATAAAAATGGTTTTAGTAAAAATGTTAACTGTTAATAAAATCGTACTTAGTAGCTTACCGCTAACGTTAACCAGATAGATTATAACCTGTGGTGCAAACCTACAGTATCATACCAATATATGGATACATAGATAAAAAATAAAATAACTTTATTTGACTTTATTTGAATTTCCTAATTACCACGGTCCAGACACAAGTCGAGCCTGAATCGTGAGGTCTCTGATAGAAGCGTTAATAACATTAGCTATGCGGACAAAATGGTGTTACTCAGCCGTTCAATCAGTGGTATAAGACGACTTATAGGTTACCGTGAGACCTATGCTGTGCAACACGGTTTAAAGTACAACGAGCAAAATAGTGAGTTCTTGCCGTTTAAGGATCAAATTAAAGAACCAGCCTATGTACCACCAATACTTTTAAATGAGGCACAGTTTAGGTACTTAGGTCATATTGTGACAGAGGACCTAAAGGATGAGGGAGACATAGAGAGGGAGCTCAGGGCGTTGTCGGTTCGAGGCAATATGTTGGCTCATAGATTCACAAGGTGTACGACTGGAGTGAAGCTCACACTCTTCAGAGCATACTGCCAGAGCTTCTACACATGTGCTCTGTGGTCCAACTTTACGCTGAGATCGTACGGCGCCTTACGAGTCCAGAATAATAATACCTTCAGGGCCTAGTTGAAGCTTCCCCGTTTCTGTAGCGGATCTGACATGTTTGCGGGCGCTGGTATGGATGATTTCTATGCCACCACGCGCAAAATGTCCACTTCGTTAGTACGTAGGGTGAGGGGTAACAGTAACGAGATCCTGAAGATGATAGCAGACAGGATGGATACTAACATAGTTATAAGGTGGCATGTTACTACTAACTTGTATAAACTACATTGTCTGAAATAAATTATTTTAATTTCATTTTATTTACATTTTAGAAAACATAAATAGATAGATGTAAGAATAATTTATGACAAGTACGTATATAATTTAAATATTAATAACATTTTATGTAACATTGTAAATTAATAAAATCCATTAAATCAAATGCCGTGACATACAATTCATCTAGTGTTCAACAAAATCCTAAGGTTGCTAACAGATTGACTGCATGTTTGCCATTAATGCGTGAAATCGTAATCAACTTCAAGCTGCATGAAATTGATAACGACTTCACGCAATAACCGCATCTCGATCTCGGCTGCATGAAGCCGGTTTCTCGTGAAGTCGAAGTCTCGACTGCATGAAGTCAATCTGTTAGCAGCCTAAGACAAACCAAGCAACCAGTTCTGTAGTACACGTTCAGCTTCACTTAACTGCCTCCGTGGCTGAACAGTTATCATACTGGACTGCCACGCAGAGATGCCGGCCGGGTTTGATGCCCGGGCCGGGAGAAATATATACATATGTCCTAAATTTTTTTCTCTCATGAATTTGAGTGTAATATGTGGTTGTCTATGTGTGTGTGTTCATGGCCCCCGCAATACACGGTTTTATCATGAGTGTCGTCATGGGTGTGAGCTTCGAATAGTGAGCAGAGTTATATGTCACAAAATCCAAGGACATTGTAGCATTTTGAAAAAAAGAACATAATTTTTAAAGTCAAAGTCAAAGTCAAAGTCAAAGATTATTTATTCCATAGGTAAAATAAATTAACACTTGAAAACGTCACATTTAAGCTACTGCTCGTTCACTACGCTGACCTCCCTGAGAAGAACGAGCAAGAAACTCTAGGGATTGCTCTTTTCAAATAAACTTAAATGATATGGAATACACTTTGAATCAAATTTGTGTGGATTCTGGAGCCGTGTCGTCTTTCCATACATCTTTATCTAACACGTAGTCTTCAATTTTGTAATATGATTTTTCGATAAAAATCCTACAATGCCTTTCTTTTAAATCGCTTAAATTTCCATTCCACTTTAACTTGATCCTACTATTCACAATGTGCTACGTCATGTAAATATCATTATCCCCAACCTTGAGCGAAGTCGGGCCAAAGTCGGCCCGAAGCCAACGTTCGTCAACCCAAACGCCTTGACTACAATTTATCATTGTCAAATCAACCGAGTTTTATTTAAAGATTCATAAATAAATGTCATAAAGGCGACAGCTACGTGAACGTATCGAGATCTATAACTTGGTCTGCTGTACGCAAAAGCATAATCAGCTCGCTTTTGTGGAAGGAACTCGAATGCTGATTTTGCCGAGTCCTTTAGTTAGTCCCTGTTCGGGCGCCAGTGTCACGCGGGTGTCGCGTAATTAAATAGAAGACTCGGTCCACATGAATTTTATTTTCAAATAAGAAAAAGAAGGTACACGAAGGGAAAAGAACAGATAAAGTAAAGGTCTAAAGGCTGTAACAAAACAAAATGACGATATAGACATGGATAGAATCATACAATACACTCCCTACTTCAATTACAGGTTAACAGGTAAAAAAGGAGATAACCCCAAAAATACCTGTATTTTCTAGAAATGCTATGCCTTATAAGCAGTTCGGTTCCATGATTTTCAATTATCGAGTATGTAACCAGAAATAGAGACGAAATGTCATTTAATTTGTTCGAAAACTATTTTTAGCCAAATTATTACAGTGACTACTGCGCTCCGATTGGCCGGCCTGAATTCGAAACAATTGACAGTTGTCGTCAATTGTTTCACTTCAAATCGACCAGTTTAATATAAGCTTTGCTATAATGGACGAAAATTGAAAAATTACATATTTAATATTTAATTACCGATGAAATGTGATTCTGTTTATTTTGTAATTACACTGTTTTTCCCACATCACCGAATGGAACAGCCCCCATTGTTAAAGATATTATACAATAAATACAGAATATTTTTGGAATATACGTAGACGTACACATAGGTCAGTTGTTTGGTGCTGTAATATTTCAGCTTTCTAATTTGTGATTTCAGCGTAAACGAGAGTTAATATTTAAAAGGTCCATTTTCCTAATTAATTGCCAGTGATAGATGGCCCTTATTTCACCTCTATTTCTGGTAATATACTTGATGTTTTCAATGGTACTACAAATATTATACTTTACAAGCAGTTTACATGATTTTCAATGGTATAACTGATCACAATTTTATGTGAAGCCGAGCAAGTGAGCTCCTTTCAGAAATAGAGAATGGCAATAGAGAGAGAGAGAGAAGAAAAGTAAGAGTGACGAAGAAAAGGAATTTAAGAATGATTCAAAATTTCAGAGAGAGAGAGAAAAGAGTGATAAAAACAGCATAGTCACAGAATTTTTGTTGTTGTATATAATTTAAATGTGGACGATTGTTCTGGTCCGCTTTGCTTGGGAAAGTTTTGGGAAAACTAATATTTTTTTCTGATAATACCAAGTGACGGCACGAACAGGTCTGTGTCTGGTGTTAAGCGCCTATCCATAACAATTGCAGTGGCAATCAGAGCTTTAAATCCATTGACTTACAAATAAATGGACGACGGGTCTAATACAAAAACCACGAAAAAAATGTCCCAAGTCAACCTATTCGAAATTTAAATTGTAATGTCATCGCAGTATCGCGCTGTCAGTCGAACAAATGAAGACTAAAGCGGAGTTTGGCGCTCTGTATACGATTTTAGCGCCTTACAATTGCGGACACTTTTTAGCGCGGACCCGACGTCCATATAATTGTAAGTCAATGTTTAAATCGCAAAGATCTTATGGGCACTGTCACTGCGCCCGTCACCCTGAGACATAAGTTGACAAGTCGCATGTGCCTGTAATTTCACCAGCATACTTACGAAGGGTAAGTAATGCTCATGTTACTGCTTGGCGGCAGAAATAGGTAAGATAGCGAAATCTTTTACAAGGAGCTCTACTGCTACAAAAAAAAAAATAGATGGGTATACTTATCCCATGCCCATGACTTTAACAAAACGTAATCATTGAGTTCTTAGGTTCTCGCGATTGTTACACATAGGAAACGAAACTATTTTTCCGGATTTAAATCGCGTATATTTGTTTTTTCAAACAAACCGACGTTTCGGGCCCTTTACAGGTCCCGTGTAAAGCACGTCAACCGTGACCATGGGACTTGTAAAGGGCCCGAAACGTCGGTTTGTTTCAAAAAACAAATATACGAGATTTAAATCCGGAAAAACGTAATAAATTCACAAAAAAAACTTTTAAATTTTTTGTTATACTATCTGACACTTTTTAGATATGTCTTTTTAATAACACCTCACACGTGCCGTCATTCATGAAAATAATTTTGGCAGTAGGTGGTTTCATTTGTTATCGCACAGATTTGTCACCATTTAAGAGCGATCTATTTACATATTTTTATTTTTTTACGAAAATAAAACCTGGTTGCTTATTAAAAGTCAAGAAATAAACTTTTGGACTATAATAGTCCTGGGAGGTCGTTAGTATTTTATATTTAATGTAATTTTCAAATCTTAATTCCGTGATTGCGTTATAGTTTTATTTTGTGATTTCATAGTTTTCGAAATTTAATTTTATATAAGAAAATAAACTATTTTAAACCGGATTTAAATCGCGTATATATGTTATTTCAAATAAACCAACGTTTCTGGCCCTTTACAGGTCCCATGGTCACGGTTGACTGAGGTGGTATAGTCATCAACCAGTTATGTCTAATATTAATGCAAACCACCTCATTTTTTCGCCATAATTGCAAAAGTAAACCTTATTTTAAATTTTACAAGGAACAATCCAATTTACGCTACATACGTTTACAATTATTTTATTTTAATAATATGATTTTTTAATTAAATTAAATTTATTCTTAATTAATAATGGAAATTAGATTTTGTAATTTTAATTTATTTTAAGTGTGAATCACAGCCTTCGCGCACTTAAATAGAAAAGTTATCTTATCTTATTTTATTTTTATTTTAATACTTGAATAGTGTCATACTAACCTTATTCCTAAGTTCTCTACTAGCAAACTATGGATAGTTGTTTTAACGTTAAATTAAGTGAAATTAATTTGCTTGCGAAGCACTTTGAGTAGCCTACTATAGTATATCAATGTTCATAGTTTTATTGGTTTCTCAATCAAATTTTCATCCCTTATTTCGACCCCTTTAAGATTTATTCTTGTGACTAAAAGTCTACTATCTCTATACCAAAATTAATCAGTATTGTTTCAGAGCTACTTTCGCATTTACAATATTAGAAACCAAAATTCTTCACGAGATATTACGGACATAATTGATTGTCTTGGTACCGGCCTAAAGTGGATTTATCGACCTTAATAGAGGGTTTTACTTACTTGTTTTTTTCCGTAAAGGAAAAACTCACTTTACCTTTTATTTACACACTTCAATGTTTTTGCTTTAATAAGAGAAATATCTTGGAGCCTAAATAACTTATTTATAAAAAACCGACCTGTAAAGTTTTTGGAGCTATATTTGTTTGCCAAGTTTTATTGAAATCGGAAAGTGGGCTAAATCCGATAAACCGGATTTACTCCGTAATTCGCCACCCTTAGAAGAGGACTATTTTCTTCAAATTCAAATGCGACCACTACTGAGGTGAATCATTGGAATCAATTCACAAATGCCAGGGTAATTGCGTAACACATCGAATATATAACCGGAAATAGAGACGAAATGTCATTTAATTTGTTTGAAAACTATTCTGCCATATGTACTGTGACAACTGCGCTCCAATTGGCCAGCCCGAATTCGAAACAATTGACGAGAGTCGTCAATTGTTTCACTTCAAGTCAAGCTTAACTTGAGTTTTAAAAGTAAAAATATTTAATATTTAATTACCGATTAAATGTGATTCAGTTTGTTTTGTAATTAGATGTTTTTCTATTCTTCCCACACCACCGAATGGAACAGCCCCCCATAGGTAGAGATATTATCTTTATTACAAAAAATACAGAATATTTTTGGAATATTCGGAGACGTGCACACAGGTCAGTTGTTGGAGTTGTACTATTCCAGCTTTCTAATTTGTGATTTCAGCGCAAACGATAGCTGATATTTAAAAGTGATATAAGGCCCATTTACCTGATAATTTGCCAGGGATGGATTATTTTTTATTTCGTCTCTATTTCTGGTTATATACTCGATGTACAGACAAAAAAATACAATCTATTTTAAATCCTCCTCTATTTTTAAAGTCGGAAAAAAAATGAAATAAAAGACATTCGTTATCAACTTAAATGCTAATTGTTACGACTAGTTTAAATGAATGAAAATGGGTATAAATAGATTACCCAAAATGTTGGCAACATTCCCGTTTTATTCAACTTCGTGGAGCAAGTTTGATAGCAGCCCATGGGTCCCCAATTTAATCTGATAAGTTTTTTAATATTTTGTACATAAAATTGGGCTTTCGGGCTCACGAACTTAGAACCTCGACTCGAATAAAAAAAATCACAGCCGCAGTGCTTTAGGCAATTTATTTATTTATATATTGAGTAAAAAGTGTAACATAACAGAATGCATCATGGCGTTACAGAAATTAAAATAAAAAACAATGAAAATTAATAAACTAATAATAGGGGTTAAAGTATGAAATTGTCGATTTGTACTGAAAATCTAAATTGTTTATTTTTTAAATTTTTAACAAATTTATTTAATCAAAATAGTTGCCATTATTATCTATACATTGCTGCCATCCAATGGGAAGGTTATTAATGCCTTTGCGATAGAACTCCGACGATCTAGACTGCACAAACTGTGTGAAAGCATTTTGTACTGCCTCCTGGGAAGAAAACTTCTTGTCACGTAGATAATTGTCCAAATCACGAAAAAAATGGTAGTCCGTTGGAGCAAGGTCTGGTGAATACGGAGGATGACGAATGGTTTCTAACTGCAGTTCCTGAAGGGTCAAAATGGTTTCTCGTGCTGTGTGAGGTCTCGCGTTGTCGTGGAGCAATAATGGTGAAGATCGATTCATGAGTCGGGGCTGTTTTACTGCTAGTTTTGTCAACATGGTTCGGAGTTCGGCACAATAGACATCTGCCGTTATTGCTTGACCAGATCGGAGAAAACTATAGTGAATAACACCATGCTGAGACCACCAAACAGTTACCATTACCTTTTTATTGGTAAGTTTTGCTTTAGGACACTGTTGTGGCATTTGACCTGGGGTCAGCCATTGCATTTTTCTTTTCCGGTTATCATAAAGAATCCACTTTTCATCACATATTACAATTCGATCCAATATTCCTTCATTTCTGTACCGGTTCAACAAGGCAACACAAGTTTCAACACGCGTTTCTTTCTGCAGATCAGTCAAATCATGAGGCACCCATTTTTCGTATTTTTTTATTTTATTGATTTCACGCAAGTGAGTCAATATTGTGGGTAAGGTAACGTTAAACCATGCCGCTAATTCCTGGGTAGTTTGACTAGGATCGGCTTCCACTATCTCTCTTAATTCATCGTTATTCACCTGTGTGGGCGGTCTTCCTCGTGGCTCGTTCTTTAAGTCGAAATTTCCATCACGAAAGCGTTTAAACCAAAATCGCACGGTGCGTTCATTAGTAGACCCCTCTCCAAACGCAGCATTGATATTGCGGGCTGTTTCTGCCGCGTTAGTTCCGCGTCGGAACTCGTATTCAAAAATCACTCGAATTTTCGCAGTATCCATCTTTCTTGTCTAAATTGAATAACAAAAACAATTGAAAGTCGATATTCAAATGTTTCAAATTTAAAAAAAAAATCACAGAAACCATTTGAAAAAAGTTTCATTCGAAAACGTCAAACCATGAAGATTCTATGAAAATTCAAAGAACCTATTGCAATAAAACGGCAATTTCATACTTTAACCCCTAATATAAAGGTGGTGACTGACCAGGCTCTGTACCCTCGTTCTCCGTTCGACATCTGTCCTTAACAATTATTGTGAAATAAGTAATACTTAATAAAATTAAAAGACGAATGAAACTTCATAGACATTACAGCGTAACACTGCAGGTATACAGCATGGAGTTCTTTAAAAGGGATTTGAGAAAGGTCCTAAAGGGTTGGCAACGCGCTCTTGACGCTCCTTGTGTTGCAGGCGTTCATAGGCGACGGTGCCGCTTTCCGGTCGGGTGATATGCGTGTTTGCTGCCTACATAATATAAAAAAAAACACTTAACACGTTATGATGTGAGCATTCGTATACTCCACCCGATTGTCCGTTGTTTGACGAATCCTTTTGAGTGTGGCGTTACGTTACAATTTTAAAGACGACTTCGACTTTGACCTTGACTTTGGCACAGTTGCTAAGGGTCGTATTCCAGAACTCTACTCAATACTCAAGTCAGGACTTGAGCATTGCAGTGAGCACTGAAAATCATACTCAAGTCCTTGCCATTAGGGTCGTATTTCCAGTGCTCGAAATCATACTCAAGTCTGCTCAAATCCTGACGAGCATTGAGTAGAGTTCTAGAATACGACCCTAAGAGGGGCAAAACGTGTCGCCTTTTACAAGAATCATTTGGTGCTTTAGTCTAAGAATCTTTTCCATAAATTTCTTAATATCCTTGTTTCTTATTCTGCATCATCCACGTACTCGTTCTTTTGAAGCGGCAGGCAGCCTATTGCGTCTGGTAAACCGTCCGCTTCTTATCATACATAACTAAACTAATCATTTAAACCATTTATTTTCATAACAAAAAAAGAAATAATTGTATCGAGTTCTTAGGTTTTCGCGATTGTTACACATAGGAAACGAAACTATTTTTCCGGATTTAAATCGCGTATATTTGTTTTTTCAAAC
>NW_020653685.1:93207-106859 GCF_003589595.1 Hyposmocoma kahamanoa | reverse complement strand
AAACAGCGTTACATAGTACGACTATGTCCCTTGGGATACCTGCTTACGCTTCGTGATCCAGGGATTACCTCGCTATCTCTCGTATTTCCTTTCATCGCCTTACTCTCTGGCGAATATCGACTAATTAGTTTGTCATCCTTAATTATCTGATATTCTTACGGAAAATCTAGTAATATTATTTATATTAATCTACGTTGATGTAAATTCACGAGTGTTGGTCTAATGTGAAGTGTAACAGGGGTTATTTACATAGATGTGTGTAGTATAAAGTGTAATAGGAAGTATGTATTAGATACTGTTGTAATATAAAGTGTAAGAAGAATGTATACGGATTGGTGTAATGTAAAGTACAGGAGTGATCATCGTAAGTTAGTGTAATGTAAAATGCTATAGGAATATTAGATAAAGAATCAAGCAATCAATCAAAGGTATCACAGATGTCCATGTCATGATAATAATTTAGCAGTTCCACCTTGTCACTTTCCAAGGAAACGAAAGAGATTAAGTATTTCTCATTACTCCCTGATCCGCTTGGTTTCAAATTGATTCGAAATAAATTTCAGAATAATATTATCGTTGTAATAACAATAATCTGACTGTTATTGAAAATATCCTTCTGAAAGTCACAAATAATTTAAGTACTATATTCTATATTTCGTAATAAAAGCCCTGTTATAATCCAAAATTAGCCATTTACGAGGGTTATAACTATCGTTAAATAAAAACGTTCAGCTTCTGCGCACTAGATTGAACGAAATGCATGGATTGTGAATGAATGAAATCATTCACGGCATAAATCCGTTTACCTCTTTGAAATTGTTTCGAGCTATGATATTTTAAAACTAATTTATTGTAAATGTTGTCGTATGGATGGCATACACTATAATATTTGTCATCGTGGTGAAAGAATTAGCCAATCGGCGTAAGGGTGCGTACAGATCTGGAGCACACCCTGCACGAACGCTGCACGCAATTAAGTGCGCTTCTGTCATCGAGTAGATAACCCGAAATAGAGATGAAATGTCATTTAATTTGTATGAAAAGTATACTGCCAAACCATTAATACATAACTGACGGGTGTCAATTGTTTTCCTTCAAATCGACCAGCTTAACTTGAGCTTTGCTATAATGGACGAAAATTTAAAAATTACATATTTAATATTAATTACCGATAAAATGTGATTCCGTTGTTTTGTAATTAGATGTTTTGCTGTTTTTCCCACACCACCGAATGGAACAGCCCCCGTTGTTAGAGATATTATCTTTATTACAATAAATACAGAATATTTTTGGAATATACGGAGACGTCCACACAGGTTAGTTGTTGGCGCTGTACCATTTCAGCTTTCTAATTTGTGATTTCAGTGCGTATTGTAATATAATAGTAATGACACTTATAATTTGCGCGAACGGTACGTTATCTGTATCACATTACGTAATGCACGCGTGTAGCTCGAGGGTCTTTTGCAAACAGGTTCATTCGCGACGCATTCTAAGCACCCTAAGGTACTCGCCGATTATTGCCCAAATTGCCCCAGACCTATGGGAAAGGAAATCATCGTGCAGCATTGTAAATGATAAATGTGAACAGATATCTATTAACAAACAGCAACCCTTAGAGCGTCTTGCTCGTTGTCCTCAAGGGAATCTACTTTACGAATTAGTAACAGTGTTTATAACCAGTCCAGTGAACTCAAGTGTAATTTCCTTACCTTTGAGACAAAGGTATTTGGAGTGCAATACTGAATGGACCTTCTTGGAACCAGCAACACAGTAACTGTGATTCTTAATAAGTTAAGCATTGATCCAATGATATATTAAAGAAATATTCTCATAAATACATATACGCTGGTAAACAATGTTTGTAAAATGACAAGGTTCACAAAAGCTTATGCAGAGCTTAGGCTATTCCCACGACCGGTCGTGGGAATAGCCTAAGCTCTGCAACCCAGAAAGCTTTAGAAGATTAAATGTGAAAAACACTCTGAGAGCTACAATAGTATAAGCATGATATTAAAACAAATTATAAGAAAACTGACTGTAAAGTAAATGTCCCAGTAGTTGACGCTTTTAATCGGAAAATCACGTGTTTTGCCAAAAAGCACTTAATTATATCTAATAGGGTTTTTCAACAAGAACTTTGTTTTGTAAATCGCATCGAAACAATTAATTTATTGCAAATCAAGTTTCCCGACCTCATAATTTCACTAAATTCAGCCGTTAAGTTATTTTTTATGGGTTATGTTAAAGACAGAGTCTATGCGGAGCCAATTGAACCGATTGCAGCCTTAAAACTCAAAATTCGTGAAGTGATTAACGAA
The DNA here is from genome assembly GCF_003589595.1 of Hyposmocoma kahamanoa. Lineage (NCBI taxonomy): Eukaryota > Metazoa > Arthropoda > Insecta > Lepidoptera > Cosmopterigidae > Hyposmocoma > Hyposmocoma kahamanoa. Next base: position 104,538 of record NW_020653685.1, on the reverse strand, counting down.
ATAGACCCACCATTTTGTCAAAAAGTGATTAAAAACTTTGATGAAAGAATCGACATCTGTAATTGTGGTCGTGGTGGGCATTTATAAGATATCATTTTCCATTCATAATTGCCAAACCTTACTTTTTTTAATACAACAAAAATTTTAATCATTGTCGTCTAAATTAATTGTTTTTACTTTGATTTACAAAATAAAGTTCTTGTAGAAAAACCCTTTATTACCAGTCATACTGACTACCCAGGAATGTTAACATATTATAGGAACGATAAAATTAAAATAATCATAGCATTATTAAAATATTCCAGTTTTCCGCATCCTCTAAAATTGTACCAGTGTGTGTCAGACAAAATTTCTAGTATCCCAGTACTTGACTATGGCAAAATGAGATCAGTGTACTAGTTAGTATCTATAAACTAACTACTGCTAAACGTTGAAATTTTGCACGAGTGTTTGACATGCCTCTAAAATAAAATATAAACGATATACGTTAATAAATACACACAAAATAAATTCTTTGTACATTTACCTAATAGTTTTAATAAACACTTACAGATAATTAACAAAATTTCGACTAATAAATGCACTGAAACTACTCATAGTCTTAACGATTTTTGGAGGAACACCAGCGCGCTTTCAACTCGGAACACCTGTTCGCAAAAATTGTCGTCACACTGAAAAAATATTGAGTGAATCGAAGAAAGCTTCTAAGCCGAAGTCATATATGCCGTTACTAGTAAATTTAACCTGGTTTTGAGGACATATCAATATTTGTTTTCTTATTTAAAAAAAATTAAGAAGTGTCATACATTGGGACAGTTTTAATGATTAGTACATTTACCTTGTTACTGTTTAGAAAAAAGCAATTTTCTACAAAAATACTAGACAGAAACTCCACACTATCACGTAATTCTGATTCACGCATTTTTTAACCTGAAATAAAATATAACAAAAGACATGACAAAAGCCGACACAACATGCCATAATTTCTCAAACACCGTATCAAACGTCGGCTTCGATGTGAAGAAGGATTACAACCGTTCTGATAATAAGGGTACCTGTCATGCCAGCGTGATTCTAGTATCTTTGAAAAATAATTGGACACTTTGATTTACCGGTGTGTCCGAATGTACCTGGGTTTTGCTCCATTTCATTGTATCGACTGAAAGATTGTGACTGATATATTTCACATAGTGGATCTGAATGCTATTGATAAAAATTTAATATTAAATAAAATTTAATTTAACTATATATGTAATAAAACTTTGGGCTCAGTAGCACGCCTTGAGGAACACTTACGTTTTTTTCAATGTAATGTTAACATAACCAAATATTTAATAAATGCAGATTATTTCATTAATTTGAATTCTTTCCCTAATAACGTCGCATCAATGACTAATGTACAACGATTACGTAGTCACGTGAAACTAGTTGAAATTCCAACTGTCGCTTCGACTGTTTCGAAGTTTTGCGGCAGCTCTGCCTGCGGCTTTTGCCGATAGTTTGCGTGTAGTTACGGCAAGGAACTTTGTCAAGTGTACGGCCTTGTAACTGTTTAGAAAGGAGATTTCTAGTTACTATCTACGTCTCGATACAGCAAAATTTGATATTAAAAATCTCGAACGAACTTACAATCTCGTCAAGCCAGATTAAGTCATTAATGTTTTCATATAAGGTAATGTTCACGTTTGTCCATTATCTCACCTGACGAAATGTGAAGATGTGGACAAGGATGTAAGTAGTCAATACGATATCTTTTCTCAGACCTAAAAATATCCAAAAGGTATCATTTGGGAAGTATTAAACAAGGCTAAGCGTTCAACTTCTTAGCTGCACGCGTAAGAACGTATATTGGTATAATAAATACCAATACAGATACAGAAATAAAAATACAGAAAAACGCGTAAGAACGTGAAATTCGTAATAAGTATAGAATTATACAAATTCAGTATACGCCATTTCCGCCCACGTTTTTGGGCAGAATGTTTGTGTTTAAAATCCGGCGCTTTGGATAAAAAATCGCTTAAAACCAGGACGAGTTGATTGGGTTTTAACCCAATGCCCACCTGGCCACGTGTACGTGAAATTTTTTCACTCCTTTGTAAAATCTTTAAGCCTATCTCCCGAAAAGTTGTTATTTCGAAGGTGTAACCTTATTACATCAAGAATTATTAATTACTACTGCTCATTCAGTGACATCAAGTAATTTTACCCATCAATAATAACACAATATTAAAAACGTGCCAGAGTACCAAAGCTACGAAATCCACTTCTCATTGGAGTAGATAGGTACATTCATTATATAGTAATAGCTGTAGAGCTCTTTGTAAAAGAGTTCGTCCAGGGATGGGTCAAGCTGTAACGTGAACTGCGTTCCGGTTTTGGAAGGTATGGGTTGTGACAAAGGATTGCTGGCACCGCCCAAGCATGCCAGTGTAGCTTATATGTAGCCACACCAGTCACTGTCTCAGTTTACTCATCCTCGACTTGTCTGAGAGCCCTGTTGGTGCCCTTGTAGAGGTTTATCATTTCTCGACGTATCAATAACTGTTTACAGTAGTTTCATAGGCGTATGTTAACAAACAATTTCCCACACAATTTTGTTTCTCTGTTATATAATACACTTTTGTACAGCTTTTATACAGCTTTTATACAGCTTTTATACAGTATAAATTTACCAGAGGAATGCACGTCCTCTCGCTTCGGTAATTTATTATGGATTGATACATAATGAGAGATAGCACGTCCACCCGGTGTGAGAATTTTTATAGGAGTGTAGAGAAGCAAAGTAAGAATGACGAAAGGAAAGAATTTAAGAACGATTCAAAATTTCTAAAGTGGCCAGGAACCAGAAAAGAAGGTGATAAAAAGGTGGGATGACGACGAAGGAGGAGGTAGGAATACCTAGACCAGAAACAATTTAATATAAATCGAACCCGGGACATTCTTATCAAGCACCTGCAGTGCAAACCAACCAACCAATCAAGCAACCAACCAATTACAGGCACATGAATAAGGTATGCAAACCGGTTACTAGGTTAATTGAATAAACCGAGTAACCGCCCATTTTGGAACCCGATTTTCAGCTAACAACCCGGGGTTTTTCGAAATTTTCGGTTTTGTCTTAAAAATATTAAAATGTAAGATCGTAACTTATGATATGATGCAGATACCCATTGGGTAGCGAAGGGCGAGTGAGGTGCGCCTGCGCAAACGGTATAGCACCAACAACGTTAAACAAAACTAGTCAAACTGAAGAAGAAATATTTAATATTTTATTTTAGGACATTAGTGGATTTGTTTTTTGTTATAATTCGAGAAATTAATTGATTTCATTGAAGCTGTGAATTCCATAAATAGTAAAAATAATCTCCAAAACTGTGTATATTAATTTACTGACACTTTTAAAGAATTATTTGAGTGACAATAGAAAATATTATCCATAAAAACCGAGTAACCGGGTAACCGAAAATTAGAATTTGTTCGTCCCGTCACGTGGTATCATAAAAAACCGTTAGGCCACCGAGGTGATCAAACGACTTTCAGTAATGGATTTATTTGTAAGTGTTATCCAAAAAAACATGTTCACGTACTTTTCGTTTACAAAGACAGTCTGACGAAGCCATTTCTCGAGCTACACGTCGTTTATTTTACGCGCCTTAGAACGTAAACACTTACCTACCTGACAAATGAAACTCGACTTTCGCTCTTCTTCCAGAGCGCCTCTAAAATGCGCAAAAATATATAGAGTGAATAAGTAATAAGGCTCCCGCTACACAGGACATATATGACATATCAGTAAATGTACTTATAATTGCCTGGCCAGTGATATCAACTCTACTGGTACAACTCGTCAATGAGATGTTCCGCATGGGAGTTATCCTAACGTCCTAAAGAGCACGCGTGTATGTCCTGTGTACAAGTGCAAAGGTGAGACGAGCAGAGTTGATAATTATAGACTATATATAACTATTGTATCAAATATTTCAAAGACAATTGAGTCGATTATTTCCTCTCACCTAATATCACATTTAGAAGACAATGATCTTGTGGAAAACAACCAATATGCCTATCGAGGGTGGTGCACTCAATAATTACGGGGTTGGATGGTAAGTGCAAAGTAGCAGGAATGCTGTGTGACCTGTCAAAAGCGTTTGATGTACTCAGACACGAATTACTCTTGGAGAAACTATGTCACTATGGTATGCGAAGCAAAACATGCGATATTCTAAAATCATTTTTATCACGCAGAATTCAGACAGTTGAAGTAATATCAGGTGGGAAAAAACTACGCAGTATTGGAGGTGACGTAAACCTTGGAATTCCTCAAGGATCTTCACTAGGAAATACCCTCTTCCTGGCATTTATTAATGACCTACCGTCCCATATCACTGATGGCTTATTGGTTTTGTTCGCTGATGATACCGCTGTAATTGTGTGCGCGCGAACTTACGACGAACTCAATATAAAAGTTTCCATTCCATTTCCTAATGGATATGTGTCTGATGAAATGGTTCACTTCCAATGGTCTCATACTAAATGCTGCTAAATCTAGTTTAATATTGTTCTCTGGTAGATCAATCCCGAGACCAACGTGTTTAAATAGTCCAATGCCCATAACTGACCACAGTAAGTTCTTAGGATTCATTCTGGATGAAAATTTAACGTGGAAGCGTCATATAAATTCTATGTGTGGTAGACTAGGTAGTGCGACTTATGCACTAAAAAAATTAAAACCTGTCGTTACAGATTACATACTACGACAAACATATTTCGCATATTTCTACTCCATAATGTCGTATGGTACCATTCTATGGGGTGACTCCACTGATTGTGACAGGGTATTTTTTATTATTCAAAAACGAGCAATGAGGATACTTGCCGGAGTAACACGAAGAGTCTCTTGTAGGGACTTATTTGTGAGACACAGGATAATGACCATGTATTCGTTGTATTTCTAAGGAATAATCACATTCATACGAAAAAACTTACACAACTTTGAAAGGCATGAAAGCCGTTATAACACTCGCTCCACAGGGCGACTGAGGATCGTACCGCGAGGGTTAGCACTCTCTGAAAAAAATCCGCACGTAATCGGCCCGACTTATTATGAGCACCTACCCGTTGTTGACTTAAAAAATAAGCCTAATGATGAAACATTTGATCGTCGACTGAAAGACTTTTTGTTGGATAACGCGTATTATTCCACTGGAGAATATAGGGACATGATCTTGTAATATAAGTTGTAATTTATAGATTATTAGTTATAAATATTATTTTAAAGAAATGAATAAATTACATAAACTTTATGCATACAATCATTATATTGACTTAATTATTATTATATTATTTAATATGTTCCTACATTATTTCACATAAATACATTGACTATGTTAAAATTACGTAGTACAAAACTTGTACTGGATATTTGAATTTTTTGAAATGTAACATTTATTACTATTTGTAACGATTCTTGTAATACAATATATTGTATATAATAATGTAGAGTTTACAAGATAATAAATAAATCCAACCGCTCACGCGATGCGCTCATCCTACCGCAAAATGGCGGCTATTTGGTTTCGCAAATTAGAAAAGGATTCAGTTTAAGTACAAGTCTTTATAAATAAAAATTATTATTCTGCATTGCTAAATAAATACCCTCCGTACTACAACAAAAACATCTCAAATAAAATGCAGTAATACACCGCAAATCCTGCACTAATGAAATTTTTGGTGTACTTGGGTAGATTTGATAATATTCGGTTTGAGTGGTTCTAACGTTTACCATGAAATTACTTTTTAAAGTATAGTTTATAAACATTTATATTCAGGGTAAACTTAAAAAACGTTACTTACGGTACATGTTTTCAATAAATAAACACCGAAATCACCAGCCCAAACAATAACACACACGATTGTCGTGACGTATTTTTGAAGTTGTTTATTTTTTTAAATGACAGACCCAGGCATTAAAAACTTTATGGTTTGCTAGAGTAGTTACCGAAATAGCAATTAGTATTAGTTCTTTTACCTGTTATAATTTCGATATCCGATAAATCGGTATAAAATCATCACCGGTACCTCTAGGTGTGGTATGCGTCTACGGCTGCATGTATCGCGTGAGCGGCTAAATCTAAATCTATGACGAAAGATATTCGAAATCATAATATGCTACATATCTTTCATAAAAGCCTTGGTAGTCCAATGTTTGACTGACCGTCGACGTCGACCGCGATATTTAATCACGTAATTAAAAAAGCTCTAGGTACTGCTACTTACTGACTACAAACAGAAAGAAATCACGTGGAAACATTAAATATAAATAAGCATATCGAGTTCTTAGGTTTACGCGATTGTTACATATAGGAAATGAAACTATTTTTAATTTATACGACTGCAGTACTAATTAGTGTTTTACTTTATTCTAATTTCTATTATTAATTAATAATAAATTAAACTTAATAAAAATCATTCAATAAAATAATTTGTAAAACGTAATGTAGCGTAAATTGGAATGTTTCCTTGTAAAATTAAAAATAAGGTATTTAATTAATAACTTTTGTAACTATAGTAAAAAATAGGGTGATTTGCATTAATTTTTGACATAATTGGATGATGACTGTACCACCTCAGTCAACCGTGACCAAGGGACCTGTAAAGGGCCCGAAACTTTGGTTTATTTGAAAAAACAAATATACGCGATTTAAATCCGGAAAAATAGCCTCATTTCCTATATAAATAAGCATGTTTGGCTCACGAAATATGTAAAATAACAAACATCCGTCTGCCACTCATGTTTAGCATTCTAACAACGCGTGTTGTTGTTCTTTGCAAATTTTCCTTCACTTTGTAAGTAACGCGATATTTTACAAACTCCCCTCTGTTATCGATACTTGAAATCCATATCTAGCTTTTGTGAAACTTCTTGTTTTTAAAATATTGCAAGAGACTACAAGCACTTGGGACTATGGGACTTGTCAATTTTATGTTTAAGACTGCACCAAGGCAGCGGTACGTAATTCCGAAACAATTGCGTTTTTTTTTATCGCTTGCTGCATAGTTATTACTAAATATTTAGTTATGAAATTAATCTATACACACGATAAGTTGTAGTTTCCTCGATAGGAAAAAAATCCGTAGTTATCTCTAAAAAACAAAACCCTTAGTACGGCGCTAAATACTTCATAGAAGGTCAGCAGTTTTTGAATAAAAACAAAACTTTTTTTTTACAACGCATTCTCGGTACATTTTCAAGATGTGTATTTGTTTTAATAAACGACCTAGCCAGAGCCGCTGCGCTTCCCCCCTGTCCGCTTTAGTCCCGCTTCGACACACGCGCGAATACCTAAATTCGATTAGGGCAATTTGGTTCCCTCTATAGGGTGACAGACGCAGTTGCTGTACCTCTCAAATCGTCGTGATTTCAAGCTTGTAGGGCACTGGAACTGTTATGTCCACCAGGCACACGACTTGTTCATCCCGTCACCTAATATCATAAAAAAAACCAAACAAATAAAAATTCCAATATCCGTAATAGAACGTGCCTCTTTTGAGTAGAAACAATGACTGTTATTCCAATTTTATTTAAGCTGTTATTAAAACAGAACGATTTCAAAACAAAAAAAGTTAAAAAAAGGCTGCCACAGACGAAAATCGACGAGTAGGGAAAATTTGTTTTATTTTCATGAAGTATCTGTTATATTTGTTTCTTTTATTATATTTCAACACAGTATTTGTCAATAATTAAAACATTCATATTATTGTTTATTACTAGATTTAAATTTAGAACTTTTATTTAATTTTTTGTTTTTTTTTCTATGTTTCGGATATTGTTACACATTATTCAAATTTAAATCACGTATATGTGTTCGACTTCGGTGGTACAGCGGTGTACTGTGGGCACTGGATGAAGAGATCCCGGGTTCGATTCACGGTAGGACCAAGTTGGAAATGAACTTTCTAAATTGGTTCTCGTCTGGGTATTCTGGGTAGTGCCCCAGAGTTAATTCCGTTGCTCTGGTACTCATAGCACAGATAATTCCCTAGTTCGAGATCAGGCAATTGGCGTGGCTTTCTAGTATGTTTTATTGTAGTGTGTGAAAGAGTTCGTCTAGGAAAGTACTGCCACCTTACCTATTTCTGCCGCCAAGCTGTAATGTTAGCATTACTGAGTTCCGGTTTTGAAGGGTAAGGGTGCTGGTGAAATTACAGACACATGGGACTTGTCAACTTAGGCGCTGCGCAGATGGAGTTATTTTGATCAACTGGCAACCCGCAACTAACTATTTATGACGTTTTTCATATAACTTCAAGAAACCGCGCAGACGTAGCAACTTCAGCTTAGAGTTTCGGCAATCGACTACAGTTTTCGATTCCCGAAATTTGTGATTAAATAAATTCTTAATTGCCGCGTCTAGAAACTTGCAAATTTGTACCGGTTGTCTCCAGTTGCCAATTTCCGCAACCGGCAACCGCAACTCGTGAAGCAACTTCACTCCCTCCCCGTCACCCGCAGCGTCAGCCTTGACCGTGGATTACGAAAGTTTATTTAAAATTGCGGCAACTGACAACTGGGCCCTTTTAGTTGCAACAACCGTCAACCGTTAATGGAAACTTGTAAGAAGTTGCCAGTTGCGTCAACCAAAGTTGCTCCATCTGCGGAGCGCCTTATGCCTCAAGTTGACGGACACAGTAGCGGTGCCCCTCAGATCTTGACCTTGCGATTTAAAGCTCTGTGTGCCACTGCAACTCGTATCGCTTACAATACCTGTACATGTGTATCTGCTGAAGTACAATTTCAAGTGTAAAAATCGTTGGATTATAATAAAAACTTTGATTTAAACTATGTTATCGAGTTCTTAGGTTTTCGCGATTGTTACACATAGGAAATGCAACTATTTTTCCGGATTTAAATCGCGTAGATTTGTTCTTTTAAGCAAACCAAAAGTTTTTTCAAAAGTAACAAAAACAATGTTTTTTTTGTTTTTTAAACAATGCTTTAGTGTTTTATAAACAGATAAACAAAGCCACGCCGATAATGCCGCCAGCGCCTGCCGCCGACAATTTTACGAGGCACAATATGTCTCTTTCAAAACCTACAAAGATGGACACTTGCTAATCTAATGCTTTACCTAAGTGACGAATGAAAAGGTAAACCTACTGAAATCTTATTTAGAATCCTATTTGTCTTACGCTACATCAGAATCCTATTGCGTGATGACACACCGCGTGTAATGAACGTAAACACGGAGTTTGACGCACACGCCGTGTCATTTTGGCCGCAGCTTTCTAAATAAGAGAGAATATACCTACATCAGAGAACTGTATTTCTAATACCACATTATTACAAGGCGTCACATTATGTTTGCGCCATAATTCCCGCGACTAATGATGTTATTAATTCTAATTTCAAAGCCTCTAAAAATCTTTATATGCCAAAAGTGATTTAAGTAGACCTTTAACATATATATTTCGAACATATTTATTTATTTATTTCAACATAACTTAATTTAAATATAAGTAAAAAAAACAAAAACAAATGTAAGGGAAGCTAATATACAATTGGTAAAAAAAACGTTTAACGTTACTTTGTACACCTTTAAGAATCTACCCTGTTACTTGATGGCGTACAATTTGGGCTAACATCGACGCTGCACCTTAGCTCTGTAAGGATTACGCCCCATTTTTCAACACTCTCCTGTACCGCCTCGATGCTATACCTATGTTTTATAAGGAGTAACGGCAGTAACCCATTTAAAACACGTGTTTAAAGTTAACTCAATGCGCATAAGTGCTTACAAATGTAGTTCAACCCTAAGAATTACAGTTATTATTCTTTTTGCATCATCGCCACCATAGTCAACCATTATAGGTACTGCAATAGATCTACAAGAGACAGTGTAAATCGCAGTTACTTACACTTAGTTAAGCTTCTTCAAAGAACAAGTTTCATCACAACGTTTTCCTTCGACGTTAACATAGTATTGCGTAGAACTGGGATATTAAAGTTATAGGTACGTACTGTCGGGTCTCGAACTGTAAACCACCACTAGGTAAGTATTTTTACAAGACTTTATTGTACCCTAAGACATTAAGTAGCAGTAGAGCTTCTTGTGAAAGAATTCGTCCAGGGCAGTAATACCACCTTACCTGTTTTTGCCGCCAAGCGCAGTAATGTGAGTATTATTTAGTGTGCTGGTAATATTACAGGCACATGAGACTTGTCAATTTATCTCACCCTCAGATCTTTGCGATTTAAACCTGTCAGTGCAACTGTTAATTGTTCATCCCATCACTTACTATCAAAAAAACAACCTGTTTAGTAGAAACCTTCTATTTTAATGACAAAGATCGTATAGCTATTCTTCAAATTGATAGCTATAACCGCCGACTTATCGTAAGCGATATTTTTACAATTATTTTCCAAAAAAGGCAAAACATCCATGTTTAAAAAAAATGCTGTTACACAATCGGTAACTATGTTCATGATTCGGGTAATTTGGACCATTTTTTTCAAACGCTTTGTAAATACATATTTTTCCGATTTTCACAAACATCTATTATACGAACTGAATCAACAATTATGAGAATTTGTTTTTATTAAGCTTTAATCGACATAATTATTATAGATATCTAAAAAATCAAGAAAATATGAGATCCGAGCTTTGTTCCAATTTAGCCAACTGGTTCTATAATTTGGACCACGGCGTTGCTAAATTGGACTTCAATAGGCTCTGAGGTAAAACAAATAAAAACTACAATAAAACTTAATTATAACATACAAACTACCTAGTCTAGATAACAAACCCATTAATAAAAGAAATTAAGCTCACATGGGACAACCACCTGAAATGTCAGGATTTTGAGAACACGTTTTTTTATTTCAATTATGTCACCGCACACAGTGTCCAATCAACTTTGGGATCATTTTTGTTATCGTAATTTCTTTTGTATTAACATTCTCTTTATCAAACCGTTCAAAACCATTTTAACATCCTTTTATTACACACTGCTGGTCCATTTTAAGCAACAGTGTTATTATAAAATAAAAAATAAAATAAAAAGTGTTTATTGAAGTTAAAGTGGCATAACAAAACGGAGGTTGAGACCATCCTATTAAGTAATTAAATACTTGTGTCAGGAGGTCTCGCTCTTCCTTAACTAAAACATACATCATCAAAGAACTTAATACAATCAAACAAAAATGAAAAAGAAAAAGATGCTAATTAGTATTATCTTACTATAAAAGGTGTGTTTGTGTTTGTGTATGTGTGTGTATTTGTGTGTGTGTGTGTGTGTGTGTGTGTGTGTGTGTGTGTGTGTGTGTGTGTG
>NW_020653685.1:84053-93197 GCF_003589595.1 Hyposmocoma kahamanoa | reverse complement strand
GTGTGTGTGTGTGTGTGTGTGTGTGTGTGTGTGTGTGTGTGTGTGTGCGCGTGTGCGTGAGAGTATGTGTATTGTATTATATGATAACTGTGTGCATATGGTAATATTCGATTTTATGTATAAACGCAGCAATACCCTATTTGAAAGGTTTATTGTAAAAGCGCTTCTGTATCATTGTAATTTATTGTTATTAACCATTTTATCTGTTTTTCCCTACATTTATGTGAATTTAATTGTATTTTTTATTTAATTTTATATATCATAAAAACAAATCTAATAAAATATTATTTATAAATGCCAACAATCATTTCATGTAAGTTGATTGTAGATAATTATGCTTCTATACTGGAAATTACAAACAATGTATGCTTACCTTTAACTTAACTACATTCTTAGCACGAATCTATGGAAATTACATTAAAAATATTCCCCTATATATTGACATTCAATTTTAGTATCACATTTATATGCAGAAAAATTAAAAAAACTCTCTTCTGCAAAATTTATTTTTTATCACTTACAATAGGTTGGCGGTAATGGCTCGATATATGGACTAACGTTTACTGTTTTGAAAAGTGATACTACAGACACACGGAACTTGTCGACATCTCAAGGGACGGATGCCGTGACAGTTTTATTATACTAAGTGACGCTACGAACAAGTCGTGTGCCTGGTAACTCGCTTACCGACACGTCTGTTTAAGGCTTTAGGCGCTGCGCAGATGGAGTAATTTTGATCAACTCGCAACTAGCTGTTTATGATGTTTTTCATATAACTTCAAGAAACCGCGCAGACGTAGCAACTTCAGTTTAGAGTTTCGGCAACCGACTACAGTTTTCAATTGCCGAAATCCGTGATTAAATAAATTCTTAATTGCCGCAACTAGAAACTTGCAAATTTGTACCGGTTGTCTCCAGTTGAAGTAACTTCACTCCCTCCCCGTCTCCCGCAGCGTCGGTCTTGACCGTGGATTTCGAAAGTTTATTAAAAAAATTTCGGCAACCGGCAACTAGGCCTTTTATTTGCTACAATCGGCAACCGGCATAATGGAAACTTGTAAAAAATTGCCAGTTGCGTCAGCTAAAGTTGCTCCATCTGCGGAGCGCCTTAAATTGCAAAGATCTGAGGTGTACTGCCACTGCGTCCGTCACTCTGAGACATAAGTTGACAAGTCCCATGTGACTGTAGTTTCACCTGCTCCTTTACCCTACAAAACCGAAACTCAGTAATGCTGACATTACTCCTTGGTGGCAGGAATAGGTAAAGTGACAGTACTACTCTGGACGAACTCTTGCACAAGGAGCTCTACCATTACTAAAAATGTCTATGCTATCTATCAGATTTGATTTCGGCATATTCTCAGGCTGTGTGTCGCGATCGGTTTTGTTGGCTGGTTTCTTTTAAGAGTTGATACTGCCTCAGCTTGTTTTTTCTCGCACTAATACGGGTCATTTTGCTTGGGAGGAGGGGCTTTATTTCAGAATTTAATTTTATTACAAACGAATTTTAAGGTAATTTCAAAAATATATATCGTATAGTATACGCGTTCTATTTAGTTTTATTGATTTATAAAAAAACATTGGTATATATGAAAAGTACCACCTATTGAATACAGCGGTATTCTTGTAAATTTTTTGTTATTTTTCTATCGTGAAATTTTTTTATATACATAATTTCAATAAGAAAGAAGATATCCATAATATTAAGCTTAGAGATAAGTCCAAAATCATGGTACCACGATTTCGTTTAATTAAGGTAAACGTTTTTTTGTGGGGAACTGTATACGTTTTTAAAATAAGATTCCGGAGCATATGTTAAGATTATCATTTCCTAACTTTAAAAACTACATTAAAAATATTTTGATCGAAAAATCATATTACAAAATTGAAGACTACGTGTTAGATAAAGATGTATGGAAAGACGACATGGCTCCAGAATCCACACAAATTTGATTCAAAGTTATTTGAAAAGAGCAATCCCTAGAGTTTCTTGCTCGTTCTTCTCAGGGAAGTCAGTGAACGAGCAGTAGCTTAAATGTGACGTTTTCGAGCATTGACTTACAATTATATGGACGTCGGGTCCGCGCTAAAAAATGTCCGAACTTATAGGGCGTTAAAATCGTATACAGAGCGTCATTCACGCTTTAGTCTTCGTTTGTTCGACTGACAGCGAAGCAAGCAAAATTAGACAGTACTGCGATGACATTACAATTTAAATTCAACTTTTTAGCTTTTTCATATTCCTTTACATGTCACTACGTTTAAATAGGTTGACTTGGGACATTTTTTTCGTGGTTTTTGTATTAGACCCGTCGTCCATTTATTTGTAAGTCAATGTTTTCGAGTGTAAATTTATTTTACCTAAGAACTAAATGATTCTTTAACTTTGACTTTTCAGGTATCGTGTTTTCACACCATATAATAATCAGTGTCGTATCGTCAAATTTTTATCGTCAAATGATTCAACATTTTGACTGTTATGCGAAATCAAACAAAGCCATTTGAGGTTATATAGACTCTGGATAAAAGTAAAGAAATAAAGTATAGTTTAGCACTGTGGTAGCCCTAACGTAAAAATAGTTTCAGGTCATCAAATATAACTGTCCATACATCTGGAACCCTTTGTTCACCAATTCGAAGTGAATTTGGGCACTTCATTATTATTCCTAGAACGTCCCTCTGCCCTCATTGAGTGCCTGTAGAGTCGAACTTTTGCCTTTATGCGTATTGTTAAGTAGTTTTCGTTTTATGGCTTTTGCACGGTTTTGTCAGCCTGTGAAACGCGCTAATTGACTTGCAAAACGAGAGGTGCTTAATATGCAATTTTTTTAAATAGGTATCATACCTTTTTAAAAGTTTTTAGCTAGGCATAGCAATTTTACAAATTTACTGTATAACGTTAGAATCCATCAAGGTATGTCTTTGTTTTTCTTTAATTGCTGGCACCAACTCCAAAAATAAGTAATTATAGATACAGGAAATGATTAAGTATCAATATTTTTAGTGGTAAAGTAAAACTTCAAACCGATCAACAATATTTTATTAAAATTATAGATAATATAGGTTTGGACAAGAATTGTCACATCGTAATTGTATAAATGAACCATAAATGTAGATAGATTGATTAATAAGTTATTGTAATACTGTGAGACAGAAGGAAATGAGACAAAAACAAATAAAAAGTATTATATGCATTTTTATCGTTTGGATTAAATCTATACTTCTGCTAGGGAACCCTAGTTCTTTATATCTTCTTCATTACAGCACAGAAATGACCACTATAATTGCCACTATAAATACTTAAAAATGTAAACTTGGGTGTAGTTCACAGTGATCTTTATTTAGTGCGAAGAAGAATCAATTTCCGGTTATATACTCGATGGTTGCTTGCAACGACGATAAAAATACACTTACTACTATACAGTACCAAAAAGTACTGCTTATTTCTAACAGAAATTTCTTCCGGCAGGCGACAATATTTTCAGGAGACAATAATTTCAATAACTGATTTACGTGCACAACAAAACAAAAATTATGAATTTAAAAAAACAATATCAAAAACATGAAATAATTTAAACTATATAAATACTTACATAAATACTTATTTCGTACTATAAATACCTATAAAATGGATGGAACAGTCTATAAATAGTGCTCTTTAACTCCCATTTTGAAAATTGCTAAGGATTTACTGTCATGAACAGTAGGGAAGTGCATTCCAAAGTAATTTTATCATTCATTTTTATATAATCTAACACATGCAACTACGTGAGATAAGCTACGTTAGCTCACCTTCGTTCGCGGTGTGATTTAAACATTTACCTTTTAGAAATAAAATATACCCTATTAACTACTGTAAACTGAGCTCACAGTCCCTTGACCTGTTTATTCCAGAACACTGAAGAAAAAAATTAATTGAAATATCGCTAATAGCAATCGAATAAAGGTATTCAAAAATTGAAAATTTTGTGATTTTTTTCGCTGGCGAAATTTAGTCGTTCGTGTGTCGGGCCCAACAGTTAACTACCGATATCTTCTGTTTTCATTACCATTTAGAAAAAAACAAGGTGAATTCGTGTTTTTTAATACGAAAAATCTAATTTCCGTGTGAACAAAATACGTGAAAACGTTTTGGGTCTCATTTCACTTTAAATATGGAACGCTTTTATAATAAAAGTTTTAGCACAGATTTACGAACTCCATGTTGAAACTAAATTTCTAAATTTAGAAGCAATAACTATACTACAAAGGAGTTAAAACACACCGTTCGTTATAATTTAAACAACATTCACCACACGTCTTTGTCTAAAAAGCCACTAGAGGTATTCTGAAACGCGCTCGAACCTGCATACAACAAGATGTAGGTCATATTGAACATTTATTGAAGCATTAGTTCTATTAAGGTAATAAATCGATTAAGAAAAAGTTTTAATAACTGCCTCTGCAGTCTGCATGCTGGTCTGCCATGCAGAGGTTCCGGGTTCGATTCCCTGGCCGGGATAATATTTATATGATCTACATTTATTTATCTCATGAGTTTGGATGTAATTTGTGGTTACCTATGTATGTGTCCGTGGCACCCGCGATACAGGCTTTGTTATGAATATGTTTCGGTCAACATTAAAAAAATAAACAATTTTATTCATTGTTATGGACAATTCATGCTTATCATAGCAGCAGTAGAGGTCCTTGTGAAAGAGTTCGTCCGGGGAAGTACTGCCACCTCACCTATATCTGCCACCAGGCAGTAATCTGAGGATTACAGTGTTCCGGTTTTGGTGCTGGTGAAATTACAGGCACATGGGACTTGTCAACTTATGTCTCAGGGTGTCGGGCCACTGATTTATTAATCCAGTCACTTGGCATCAAAAAGAAACCTAAAAGTTTTGTAAGACAGTTTACCCACACTATCTCAGTTAAAAAAAAACATATTATGTACACTCCCGAGCAATAAACTGGGGTCATTAAAGATTGTATACATTCTCCTGACAGTTTAAAATGCTTCAGCTTAGCTGCTGGTAGCGCTCGTGTGCTCTCACATGGGTCATGTAGCCAATCTTATTAGTTAAGATCCATGCGCATAGTGGGCACGTAACCACACCGTTAACGTAGTGGTAGCGATGGACGATAGTTACTAAAAATAATCGAATTATTTTGTTATAAACAGAATCTAAATGATACGATTGTTGATATCAATTAATTCCTATTAGTTTTAAAGTCAACGTCAAAAAATCTTTGTTTTATAGGTAAGCAAATTTACACTTGTTATAGTCATTTACACTTGAAATGGTCATAAATAGTTACTACACTTCACCTTATGATTATTGAGCAAATATTGATTGTGAATCGACTTAGTTACTAATGTACTAGTTACAATTTTTTTTATTGTTCATCTAATATCGTAATAGTAAGAGGATTTATTGTTATTATATTTATTGTTATTAATAGGGTTGAATGTTATGAAATTAGTAATAAGATCGATTGGTATCGATTAGTTCTGCAGTTGACAGTCCGACAGAGAACTAAAGTCACCGACATAGCAGGTAAAATAAGTAGGCTGAAGTGGCAGTGGGCTAGCCATATCTGTCGAAGAACCGATAACCGATGGGGAAAACGAGTTCTAGAGTGCAGACCGCGACTCGGCAAACGTAGTGTAGGACGCTCTATGGCTAGATGGAGTGATGATTTGCGAAACGGAAGAAGAAATTTGTTTGACAATTTATGAAATTATTAACTACATTCGATTACTTTTCGGTAAAGACGACTAAATCGAAACTCGAATATAGGATAGTGCAGTCGATTTATTTGATATTTTTTTTAGTAACAATCGCCCATCGCTACGAAGTAGTAGCTGATCGCCGCGGGAAAAAAATGTATACGACTTAAAAAAAAACAACGTGTAAACGAGCCGGTGTAATAAAATCTGTGGCTGAATACCTTGATTAAATAAACCAGAGCTTAATTATCGTAATAATAAAGTACCTGACAAACACACCAATGGTTCTCAGCCTGAAGAAATTATCGCAGTAATAACGCCCAGATAACAAGCAACTTAGAAACATTACCTTTATTGATCCTCCTCAGAATCGAGCCCAGAACTTCTTATCTAGCGGCCATATTGCTAACCATTGGACGTTAATAGATAATAACTTTTTTTTATAAAAAAACCGGCCTCAAAAGGTCATGGAATTACAATCGACGTTGTAAAGGCAAAACGTCTAACGTGCATTTGGAAAACATTGCAGGAGAGTGATACTTGTTGACAACAACAATGATATACAGACGCTTACTACAGGATTTGTGCACTGAATACGAATCGCACAAAGAGCCTCGAAAAGCGAGAGAAATGGCATGCTCGGTATTACAACTACAATAACATTCCGGAGTATATATATTAAGATTATCATTTCTTAAGTTTACACAGTACACGACAGGAGTCCTAAACCCAGCAGTGAGTGACACAAGCCTGAAATGAATGAATGAATTTAACAAAGTAACATAGTCATCGAGTATATAACCAGAAATAGAGACGAAATGTCATTTAATTTATTTGAAAACTGCTCTGCCAAATCATTACGGTGACAACTGCCCTCCGATTGGCCAGCTCGAATTCGAAACAAATGACGGATGTCGTCAATTGTTTCACTTCAAATCGACCACTTTAACTTGATTCCTTTCCAGATTTTATTATAGAGATTCCATTTGTTTTGTAATTAGATGTTTTGCTGTTTTTCCCGCACCACCGAATGGAACAGCCGAATGCAACCCGCGTTGTTAGAGATATTACCTTTATTACAATAAATACAGAATATTTTTGGAATATACGGAGACATACACACAGGTCAGTCGTTGGTGCTGTACTAAAAAACTAAATTGGAAAACTGAAATACCAGTTTTCCAATTTGTGATTTCAGCGCAAACGAGAGTCGATATATAAAAGTGATATAAGGCCCATTTGCCTGATGAGTAGCCAGGGATGGATGGTCCTTATTTCTTCTCTATTTCTGGTTATCTTGATGCAATTAGTCAAGAGAGGAACGGTACTTAAGTGACAGACAAATCATGTAATAATACTATACGACGACTGACGCACGCCACACAAAACTAATTTGTAGCCGGTACTATTCTCCTGAGGCCAGCAGAAGTTGGAACTCTTGTTAACTCGGTTTATAACGATGACCGACGTATTAAGAACACGAGGAAGGACTTAAGATGTTCTCGTTAGAAATAGAAAATACATTAACCTCGTGAATCTAGACTTAACTAAAATAAATATCTAAAGCGATTTTTTTTTGTGTTCTCGTTTTTTTTGCAATCAGTTTCAATCTATAAGCAAATGCGTGGGATAGTAGGTTTCACATGTCGAGCGTGTCCTCCAGTGAGGGCATCTACTCTTTCAACGGTGTCGTCGCTTCGCGATGTCAGCTTGGTTGCCAGTTCGTTAGGGTGTTTTTCTAGCCTTTTTTGGTATCTGACAGCAGCATTGTGGATTTCATCCTTAACTTGTTCATCTCCAGGTTGCTGTGGATCTCATTGTTGTTGAGGAGTCATGGTGGGTTAAAAGGTGATCGTAAGATAACATTCTGCATCAGCTGTATGATTAAGATTTAGAGAATTACTTATGAATAAAATATCTAACTTTCTGCATAATTTTTACATGGAGATATTTCTCTTTGAGTACTACAGAGAACCTGCTAAATTGTGATTTTCAACTGGAGCCCTATTGTAATTATTAATACAAATATGGAACACTTGGGAAAAATTCCTTCAATCCGACCGGACTCGAACCGACGTCTTCTGCAAACCGTGCTAGACGCTATGCCAACTAAGCCACGGAACGAACCAGCGGACCTCACGATTTTTTCTATGTGCTTGTTTTGTCGGGTCTTTGTATCTGGTTTTTAACGACTTTTTAGCCGTAGCGCCATTATAACAAACTAGTGGAGTAATTTCACAAAAAATAATTTCATACCATGGTGGTAAAACATCCTGACATTCAATAAAAATTCACATTTATCCCAAAAACGACACGCCGCACCTCCTGTTACCCCGTCAGTCGACATCGAGCACTTGTCGACGTCGGATCTGTTTCAAGTTTTGTCCACCTATTCTTATTTAATCCATATTAATTTACAGCGTGCGGATTGAAAGAATATATTACACAGCATTCAGGAGCAAGGTAGATTTTTTTTTATAAAATGTAAGTGCGCATTTGACCTCCTTCCCACCTGATGGAAAGTGACGATGAGGTTGGCGATGGAGCATGCATAACTAAATAATGCCTATTCACTCTCACCTTCAAAGGGCCCATTATAACGTTCAGAGAACAAGTCTGCAGGCAAGGAATTCCACTCCATAGCCGTTCGCCATATAAATGTGGAAGCGTAAAGCTTCGTGTGAATCTTTGGGACATCCACAACATAGGGACGCGGAACACGAGCGGCAACCCTCCACACCTCACCTCCTAAATCTAGGTTCACATTGAAATACCTCGCCTTAAGGCGGAATCGGTTTGAGCAGAAAAAGTTTTACGCCCTTAAAAAGACTCGATGGGTGAACACAAAACCTACAACTTTTGTTTTCACTCTTATTACATGGACAAAACTTTTTAAAGGCGAAATGGAATCGTGGTTGCGTAGGCTTTAAAGTACTTGAGGTAGAGTCGGAGAAACTCATTGCACGATATTGAAACATTTGCCTTTTAGAAATAAAATATACCCTCTTACTGTAAAAAAGGGTCGTAGTCCCTTGACGTATTTATTACAATCGATTGTAACTGATTTTTTTTTTAGATTAACGTAGTAAAAAAATGAACATTTTGCGTAACTTAATGACTTTTTTTATGGCGCGAAATTTAGTCAATCGTGTTTGTATCAATCGAAATGTAGTCCGGTTAATATTCAATATTTGCCATTTGCGACGTTTAAGACAAAAATCTTACACTAACAGCACAGATTCTGCGTATTTGGATGACAATAACCCATGGTAGTGACCCATATAGCTCTTGCAGGTTCTCCCGATCTATCTATGATATTTGAAATACATATTGTAAATGATAAAACAAAGCAGATGTTGAAACCATCTTATTAAGTGCGTGGTGTGTGTGTGTGTGTGTGTGTGTGTGTGTGTGTGTGTGTGTGTGTG